>NW_006159682.1:1720624-1741175 GCF_000334495.1 Tupaia belangeri chinensis | reverse complement strand
ATAGCCATTACGCTAACTGCTGGTCCTGAGAAGCACACTTTGTGAGAACCAATGGAAAGGAGCCTGAGTTCCTGGAACCTATTCCCTATGAATTTATGGCATGATAGGTATTAAAAATGAACTAATCTATGGTCTATTTAAAAAAATAAATAGGTAGTTACACCGAAAAGGCATTTAAAAAAAAAAAAAAAAAAGGAAGGGCTCAGGTATTTGTCATTGAGGAAATAGGTATCAAATACCCAATCGTTTCCTCTCTAGGGTATGAATTAAGGCATTCATAAAAGACACATATACACATTCATATTTGAGAAAAGATACTTCTCTAGTAGAAATAGCTGAAGAGTTTGGGTCAGTTGGTGGTGTCATGGTTAATGCTGCTGAATCTCACATGGCAGACTTGACAGCTTAAAAAACATGCCAGGTTGGGACCAGCAGTTAGTGTAATGGCTATGTCGCTGGACTCCTACCTAGTCGACCACGTTTCGCGTACCGGACCCGGTGGCTTGAAACTCATGCCAGGCGCAAGTGCGTGCATGCCCAAGATCCCGAGAGGAAAATGGAGGAGAAGGGATTGCGGTGTGGCCATCCCCCCTGGGGGGTGATTTCTTGCTTTCTGTCTCTCTGTCTCTCTCTGTCTCTCTGGAGAGCGCACACGCCCTGTAGCAAAAACGTCTAAAGAAAAACTATGCCAGGTACATGTGTATGCATGCCCAAATCCCAAGAGAAGAATGAAGGAAAAGAGATTGTGGAGTGACCATCCTGGCAGGGGGTGGGGGAGTAGGTGTAGGGTGGGGTAGTGTGTGATTTCTTCTTACTTTCTCTGTCTGTGGTAAGCACATGTCCTATAGCAAATGAAAAAGAAAAAGCAGTCATTGAAGAATCTGTAGAATACCGTTAACATCAACATGGAACGGAAAGATTCTATTTGGGGTGATGAAAATTTTTGCAAATAGGAAATGATGGTTTGACAATTTGTGAATGTAATGATTATCACTGAATTGTATACTTTGAGATGGCTAATTTCTGGTATATATATATATATTGCCACAAAAAAAGGAAAGTTTAAAAACATGAAATACAAAAAAGGGGGAAAAAAAAGACATTCAAATATCAGTTTTATGGGAACAAGAGACCATAATCCTAGTTTCAGTTTTGCCACTAACTAGATAGGAGATGAGATGTTGGCCAAGTCACAGAACAACAGATTACTGTACCTAGAGTTGGACAAAATCCTTTGTTTTATAGATGAGAATACAGACTCAGACAGGTACGGTAAACCACTGGGAGGTCTTATGGCAGAGTTGTGCTTGAATTCAGGTTTTCTATATTTGATCACAGCATTACTCTCTTCCCAGTTGTGACACTCCATGGGAAGGAGGTTAAAAGGTCTCTGATGTCCCTGCCCAGGTTGGAATCTATACCAGAAATTCACTGAAGCCCTTTTTGTCCCTAGCATCTTGAGAAGTTCCTTAGGTAAGTAAGTGTGGTGCCAGCATGCTCTGCTTCACAGTGACAGTCTGTTCCTGGCTACTTGAACATTTCCATGTTTCCAATTTATCATTAACCCCCCCCCCATTAATCTATACTTATTGTAATTAAATAATGTCAATGAAAGAAATTGGCATTTACGTTCTCTAAAATCTGAACAGCAATTTTCAGAGTTCATGTCACTCTTCCAAATGGGGATAAAGATTAAAAAACAATCCACTTCCTGCTAAACATTTTTGGGTCAAAGGGGGAGGGTATAAATCAAAATTGCAAAATATCTGAAAAATGATCATTTTTTTATGTACTTTGAGTTAGACTCTATGGGATCCATCTAAAACAGTGCTTGGGGCTGGCAGGTGGTGTGGTAGTTAAGGACACTGGACTCCCACATGGCTGACTGCGGTTTGAGTCCTGAACCCGGTGACTTGCTTTCTCATTTTCCTTCTCTCTCTCTCTTGCCCTCCCTGGTCATATTAAAATAAATAAAGTTTAATAAAATAATAAATGAATAAATAAATAAAGCAGTGCTCAGAGGAAATTCATAGTCTTAAAATTCTTATATTATTAAAATCAGAAGTATAAAAATAGCAAATTTAGAATTAAGATTCAAAAAAGCTAGATAAAACCTCAACAAAATAAGTGGATGGAAAGCTGAGAATAAAATAATTATAAAAGCTAACAGCACAATAGAATAAGTTAGAAAAAAGAAAAATATAACTAGTCAACCAATAAATGAACTGGTGCTTTGCATAAAAATCAATAAACTTCAACAACAACAAAAAGAATAAAAATGGCAACCTACAGAGGGTGGTGGAAATAGAATGGAAGAGGTGACAGTGAGCCTTTTCTGAATATGCTTTTATATTATTTTGTCATTTGACTTATGTATTGAATGTTAAAAATATGTTTAAAATACCCACAGAGGGGCTGGCAGGTGGCACTGTGGTTGAGAGGGCTGGACTCCCAAATGGCCAATCACAGTTCGAGTCCTGGACTTGGCAGCTTGCTCTCTCACCTTCTCTTTCTCTATCTCTCCCTGGTCAAATTTAAATGAATAAATGAATAAATAAACTTGAATGAAATAATCTTAAAAACAAACAAACAAAAAAACCAGAAAAACAGCTTGCTCAAGCATATGGTAAGACATTTGTTAATTTCAATGCCAGTCCGGGCAACTGGGTTGGTTTTAATACTGAAATTTTTTAAAGAAAGCATTTAAAATTTGTGCACTGTATAGAGAAAGTTAGTCTCTTCTATGGCTCTGAGGTTATTTTTCTTTTTGGAAGTGCTGGATAATATGACTTACCTCATAGGGGATTACAGGAATGGGAATTACATACATGATACTTGTAAAATTCTCACTGTGGTGTCTGACACTTACGCTTCAGTGAAGGTTGCTTTTGTTATAATGGAGAAAAGATCTACAAGGAATATCAGACCTGGAAGGAGCTGCCTGGCCAAACAGCCCTACAGTATTTTTTCTATGGGGAAATTATGTGGAGGTTAAGGTGCAGATCACACATGGCCAAATGCACAGTTTGAGCCCTGGACCTGGCTGCTTGAGAATCACGCCAGACATGTGTGCGTGTGTGTCCAAGATCCCTAGAGGAAACTGGAGTAGGAAGGGATTGTGGTATGGTCAGTCCCCTTGCATGTGATTTCTCAATCCCTGCCCCACCCACCCTGGTCTCTCTGGTGAGCGTATACACCCTTTAGCAAAAGATGTAAGGGAGAAAAATCAGAAGAATAGGAAGTTAAACCAGACATTATTGCCTTTTTTAAAAAATAGGTTCACTGGAGGTTAGTTCAATATTGGTATTCAGAGTCAGCAATGAATTTCAGTTGAACATTTCCAAATATTAAACTATTTTAGTAATACTATTATATATTAATAACCCGATGAATGTATATCAAAATTAAATGCCAGTTTTACATCTATTACAGCATTCATTATACTGTACTACAGTTCTATATTCGGTGTTCCCACTAGCATGCAAACTCTATAAGCTCATGGGAGCATGTCTTACTCCTTAGTCTATGTATAGTACACAGTGTAAAGTAGATGCTCAATGTGCATTTGGTAAAGAAAGGAATAACATATCAATCGAAATAACACATGTGGAAGTGCTTAGTATTGTCATAAGCACACAGTAGGTTTTTTTTTTTTTTGGAGAGATTTTCACTGTAGGGCGCGTGCGCTCACCAGACAGACAGAGAGAGAGACATAGAGACAGAAAGCGAGAAATCACCCCCCAGGGGGGATGGTCACGCCGCAATCCCTTCTCCTCCATTCTCCTCTCGGGATCTTGGGCACGCACGCACACGCGCCCGGCATGAGTTTTAAGCCACCGGGTCCGGGACACGAACCGCGGTCGACTACGTGGGAGTCCAGCGACATAGCCATTACGCTAACTGCTGGTTCCCAGCACACAGTAGGTTTTTAATAATCTTTGAGATTATAAAAATCATTTTTATTTTTCTAATTTAAATTTACTTATTTACATTCATTCACTGTACATCATTACAGTACACAAAATGAGATTTTCCATCCAGAATACACTGTATATTGGCTCAATCAAGCACATCAATGTACGTGTTATCATCAACAAATAGAAGTAATATATATTCATTGCAAAAAAACCTGATTAAATGCTAAAAAAAATTAATCTGTATATACACCATGAAGTGATGCTTTGAGTGTTTAAATAAATGATTTTTTTTTTTTAAGAGACAGATTTTTGCTGTAGGGTGTGTGTGCTCACTGGAATGACAGAGACAGAAAGAAAGAAATCCCCACGCCCCCAAGCAGGTATGGCCACACCACAATCCCTTCTTCTCTATTCTCCTCTCAGGATTTTTGGGCACACACACACACACACACACACACACACACACGTGCCTGGTGTGAGTTTAAGCCACTGGGTCCAGGATTATAACTGTGGTCAACTAAGTGGGAGCCCAGCTACATAACCATTTCGCCATCTGCTGGTCCCTAAATAAATGGCTTTTGTATTTTATTTTTTTAAAGAGAGAGATTTTTGTTATAGGGCATTTATACTCACAGGAAAGAGAGCTAGAGAGACAGAGAGACAGGAAGCAAGAAATCACCCCTCAGGAGGTGGTAATCATGTTGCAATCCTTTCTTCTCCGTTCTCCCGTCAGGATCTTGAGCACGCACACACATGTACTTGGCATGAGTTTTTTTTTTTTTTTAATAGACCACAGATTAGTTTATTTTTAACACCCATCATGCCATGAATTCATACGGAATAGGTCCAGTAACTCAGGCTCCTTTCTATTGGTTCTCACAAAGTGTGCTTCTCTGGGTGGAGCAGACTGGAGCTTTAGTTTAACCCAGGTACCTTTCTCTTTGGCTTCTTTCTTTTTCAGGTCATTTTGCTTCACACGTTTTAGGAAGTTATCTCTGCTCTTAGAATGCACAATATACTCAATACGCACATTGATTCTCTTGGCAAGAATCTTGCCTTTATTTGTTCACAACAATGCCAACAGCATGCTGGGTAACATTGTAGACTCTTTCCAGTTTTGCCATGGTAGCATTTGTGGGGGCTTCCTTTTTGAACAGTACGCATTCCCTTAATGTCTACAATATCATCTTTCTTGTAGATTCACATATGTGTTGCCAAAGGAACCCCTCCATGTTTTCTAAAAGGCCCAGAAAACATATACCGGGTACCTCTCCTCTTTCCTGTGTTCGTCATTTTGGTTAATTACTGGAAGATGGCAGTTCCGGACCCCTGGCGTGAGTTTTAAGTTGGCTGGTCTGGGACTTGAACTGCGGTTGACTATGTGGAAGTCCAGCAATGTAACCATTTGGCTATCTACTGGTCCCAATAAATGACTCTTTATAAAAAGGATTATTTTATTTAACTTTATTTATTATTTTAGTTTGACCAGAGAGGGACAGAGTGAGAGAGACAAAGATAGAGAAAGATTGAGACAGAAAGTGAGAAAGCAAGCCAACATATCTGGGACTCGAACCACGGTCAGCAATGTGGGAGTCCAGCACTCTTAACTACCACTCCACTTGCTGCTCTCCCAATATGTGACTTTTATAAACCACTTTAACCTTTTAAAAAAGTATGTATTTCTTCCATGAACAAGAGAGACAGAAAGACAAACACAGTCAAAGTCTGAGAAACAGACCCCTCAACTGTGTCTTCCTGTGATCTTGGGGAGTCTCAACCAGCACTGGATCAAGGGCATGCATGTACCTGGCATATTCAAGGAGGTGTCCAGACACAAATCCAGAACCCTCTGATGTGAATCAGCCTCAAAGAGTGTTGCATTTTACCACTGTGCTACTGTGTGACCCTTCCTTAAGTGTATAATTCAGTGGCATTAAGTACATTCACAGTATCGTGTAACCATTGTCACCATCTAGTTCCAAAACTTTCCATCATCCCAGCTATTTCCTATTAATTTTTTATGCACTGAATTTTAAATTTTTGATAGAGGTATGTACACACTTGCGGGGGGGGGAAGCAACCCCTAATGGGTCACACTGCAATTCCTTTCTCTCCATCTCTCCATTCTATCAGGACTCTGGATATACAGACACATGTCCAGTGTGCTTTTTAAGTTGCTGGAACTAGGATTCGAACTGCAATTGGCTATGTGGATTCTGGCTTCCCTAACCATTAGGCTATGGGGCTGGCTGGCTCCATGCACTGATTTTTATGTAAGTATATAGTTAAATTTTTCTTTTTACTAAATTTAAACCAGTAGTATATAAGGTTTTAGATTTTGTTTAAAATAATGTATTTTTTAATTTTTAATTTTTAAAAAGAATATACTTAATTTTATTAATTATTATGTTTTAATTTGACTAGAGAGAGAGAGACAGAGAGAGAAAGGGAAAGTGAGAAGCAAGTCGCCAGATCTGGGACTTGAACTGCAGTTGGCCATCTTAGACTCTAGTGCCTTAACCACCATGCCACCTGCCGGCCTCTGTTTTTTAAATTTTTATAATTATAATATATCTGTAAAAAAGTGTACAAATGTTAAGCATACAATTTGATACATTTTCAGAAAGTCAACATGGCTGTGTAACTGGCAACTTGAATCAGCATCTCAAACGTTCTCCCTTCCTGGGAACTATCAGTATCTTCCCTCAAAGTCATTACTATCCTGACTTCTACAATAACAATGCAGTTTAAAAACTTTAATTAAGTGCAGTGTTATGGTTAGAAACATAAGCTTTGATGCACGCAGATACAGGTTCAAATCCTGGCCTTTAGGAATCTCAGTTTCCTCATGTAAGAAATAGGGCCAATAACATCTTCCTTATAAGGGTCTTGTATAAAATACAGCAATGTTTTTATAATACTTAGCAAGTGCTGACACTTGGTTGGCACTCAATTATTGACAAGTGTCTAGCATTAATCCTCACACTGTACATAATGCTGTGATCAACAGATGACAGAATTTGGTGATGTTATCATTATGATTATTCCTTTGTGGTACTTTAAATCAGAACTTAATGTGATATGTCCTAGTTTCTCCTTCTGCATTCCCTTTAATCCACCTGTCTGTCTGATTTCTATTTTGACATTTCCCTGCACAGTATAACAACAGATGCTACATTATTGTCTGAACTCAACCAATTATACTACAGAAGAATAAACAACAGTAGCTCATTACTCCATTCATTGAGCAGACAATGTCTGTCCTCAATGTATGCAGTCTCCAGGGCTTTTCCCCAGAATGAAAACAGACCTCAGATATCCTACTCCAGTGGACCAATATGGAAAACAATGAAGAGTATTAGGTAAGTCAGCAACCTCGAGACCTGAATACCCAACAGTTTCACTGATATAAAGAACAAAAATACATCAGTAGCTCAGTTTCAAATATACTGGCTAAAAGCAAAGGCCTCGTGTAAGCAAACACTGCTGTAAAACAATGACATAAAGGACACCTACACTCAAATAGCAGTCATAGTAAACACCATTGTGAAACTTCAATTTGGTTTGCTCAACAAATATAGCTTTTTATTTGCATTATTTTAGATTTGTAATAAAACAAAAATAACCTGGTATAAGTTGGAAATATAAACTGATCTTAGAGGGTTTTTTTTTAAACTAAAAATATCTGAATATTTAAAGCAGTCACATCTGAGGGATGAGAAATGTGGAGACATTTTTGAAGTGAAATAGGCAGTGAAAATACATAATCACAAAAGACTCTTCCTAACTTTATTCATTTACTTAAAAAGTTTCTTTCTTTATTCTCCCATTGAGAGAGGAAGACAGACAGAGACAGGCACCCCCAACAGGGTCCTTGGGCTGCAATCCCACCCCTTAGCCTCAGTCAGGATCATGAGCACATATGTGCTCAGCATGCACAGGGACATCTCAGGACATGAACCTGGGACCTTCCCATATGGCCTGGGCATTGCAAGCATTGTGTTACTGCTGTGCCACCACAGTTGGCCCAATTACATTTTTTAAACAGAAGGGATAATATCCACCTACACCAATCTCTTACCATAAGAATAAAGACCAGCTTAAATTATTAACACACACATACACACACACACAATCCTCTAGGCTTCCAGAATACATAAAATAAACAGTTTACAGCTAGCTGAAGCAGTGTTAAAAACAGACTAAAGCTAATACTCATTAATTCCATAAATTTGTACTGAGCACCTTCTATGTGTCAGGCACTGTTTAAATTGATGGGAAAAAAGCAGGGAACAAAACAGATAAAAATTTTAGCCTAAATGGCATCTACATTCTAGTAGGGTAAGGAGACACACAACAAAGACAAATACAGAAAAAGATATAAATTTCCACACAGTGATGTGAGCTATGGAGAGAGCACAGGGAATGCTGGTAGAAGTCAGGGAGGGACATAACATTAAATACTGCAGGGCTCATTAGCAAAGTCTAAAGACGAGAGGGAGCCACATGGACATTTCAATCTAGGAGTGGCAGGAGTAAGTAAATACCAAGGCCTGGTGCCTGACTTGGTTCAAGAACAGCCAGTCAGCCAATGTGGCTGGAGCAGAAGGAACAAGGGCAGAGGAGTAGGAATTAAAGACGGAAGAAACAAGGAGAGGGGTTATTAGATCACATATGGCCTTAGAAAGGCCACAAGCATTTTTTTTTGTTTGTTTTCCCTATTTTAAAGTTAAGGTATAATTTACAAATAGTAAAGTCCATCTTTTTAAATGTATGTTTATGGGACCAGCAGTTAGTGTAATGGCTAGCTATGTTGCTGGACTCCCATGTAGCCAACTGCAGTTCATGGCCCAGACTCGGTGGCTTAAAACTCACGCCGGGCACGTGTGTGTGCGTGCCCAAGATCCTGAGAGGAGAATGGAGGAGAAGGGATTGCGGCGTAGCCATCCCCCCCACCCCAGGGGGTGATTTCTCACTTTCTGTCTCTCTGTCTATCTCTTTCTGGCGAGCAAAAACCTCTAAAAAAAATTAGAGCCAATAAAATTTGTTCATTAAATATGAATACAAAAGAGAAGAATATTATTGAGATAAGGAAGCCTGTAGACTTCAAAAGTGCAGGTTTGGGTAGGGATGGTAAGGTCAGTTGTTCAGTGTTAGATGTAATTAAGTCTGTGATGTGTACTAGATGTATAAGTGGGTATGATCGGCTAGTAGATATCCAAGTATAGGTTTCAGGGCTAGAGATATAAATTTGGGAGTCAAATGTAAGGACAATATATAAAGTTATGATACCAGATGAGCTTGTCAAAGGAATAGAATGGGTCTTATATAGGAATAGTTGGTCTGACCCAATCATACAGCCATTCTCTGTTCCTGGCAACTAATCATCCATAAAAAGAGTATGGAGAGCTTCCTATGAATACAGCCTCACTGCTGGGTAAAGTAAATAAAATAGATGATTGTATTTCCTAAACCAAAATTCAAACAGATGATGACTGGCTGCTTGAGCACATAAAGAACAGGGTGGAGGGAGTGATTTAAACACCATGGAACTAGAATTTCTATTCTACTTTAATGGTTCATGAGGACAACAGCAGAATACTTCAAATCGAACTATACAAGAAATTGTAGATAACTTCTAATAATCATAGTAATTTATGTATTGGCAACTACCTTACTGAATTGTAAGGATTCAATAAGTAATTTCTGTAAAGTAATCACAGAGGTTATCATACATTGATTGCTCAATATAGTGAAGCCACTGATGAGGGGAACGATTATCATTATGCTCCGAGTAGTGGTGTTATCCTGATGGAACAAAAGCAACTTACATAAGGCAAGAACCCAAATTATAAAAAGGAGTTTTAGTTTAATAACCTATTCATGGTTCCACCTTCATTCTTCTAGCATTAGGTAATAAGTAGAATGAATAACAAATAGAAGCTCTGGTTCTGCTTTACCAAGTAAGTATTAGGAAAGAATTTTAATTTTTCGAAAATTTGTCAGAGGATGTATGTGCTCATTAGAGAGAGAAAGAAAGAGAGAAATTGAGAAAGCATCCCTATGAGGCATGGTAACACTGCAATCCTTTCTCCATTTCTCTCGTTATGGGATTTTGGGCATGCACGCTCAAGTGCTCTGGCATGTTTTTCAAGCTGTCAGGTCCAGGACCCGAACCATACCCTAAGCCATGTCGGATCCAGCAGCTTTAACCACCAAGCTACTAGCTGGCCTGATAAAAATTTTTATTTAGGCTTTTAAATCCTGCCATGATCTTAATTTCATAATCTGTAAAACAGTAATGATAATCTCTCTCCTTACCAATTTTGTGGAGTGGTTGTGAATATCAGATTAAAAAAACTGAGGGGAAGCATCAAGGCCAAGGCTTCTAATTCTATGTTCTTCTACTTTCTGACTTAATGGTCTTTAATATTAACTTGTTTGTTGTTGTTGTTGTTTTTATTTTTTATTATTATTATTTTTTAACTTGAGGAGGCACCAAGGCATACAATGGAACAATTTTGGGTAAATACACAAAAATGAAACTTTTTTTTCTGTCAAAGGTAACCATTAGCAAAAGGGAATAACTTTGTGCCCATCCACTACCACCTATGATTCTCCAAAATTTGTCCCTTTTAGCTATAGCCCTAATTACTATACTGTGTTCTAAATTTGTCCATGTACTGTTCCTAGGGCAGATCCTATGCCTTTCATCGATTGCTCATGATTACCCAACCTATACCCTTCCTTTTGCCCTCCATCCAGCCACCTGTCAACCAGCCAGTCCTCTACACCTTTAATCATCAAAGCCCTACCAACCTCCAGAGCCTCCTCTTTCTGTTGCCTTCCTAGTTAAAAATCATCTCCTTTCCTCAGAAATCCTCAGTATTCTCTGCTACTTTAATTGCTTTTATTGGGTTGCCTGAAAAATCATGATGCATTTTTGCATAGAAAAATACATCATGACCTTCCTGATGACCTAATATTACACATACTATCTTTTTCTGTATTATTTTGTACTTGTCTATCCTTCTGCATCTCCTCGAGGGCTGGGCTATGTTTTACACATATAACACAGTATCAACGGCACCTGATTTAATGATTTACACATAGATAAAGATGATTGCATATTCGCTGAATGTAGACTGAATAAAAGACTTGAAAGTCAAAAACTTTAGCTGAAACCTTCTCTATTTACCAAAAACTGAATGGCAAAAAGCAATATTCAGGAAGAATTTCTTGATGAAAATACAGTTTGCACATTTCTCTAGTTACTATAACAGCCACTATTTGAACTGTACTGCTAGAAAATGTATTATTGGGGCCTTTGCAGAAATGATTTTACTAATTTGTGCTTTGGACTTATGACTATTGTAGTTGTTAGATATGCTGATAGCTGGGAATAGCACTGACCACATCATTGACCACATCTCCAGCTGAAGAGAACCACAAAAAGCATTGCTCTAAGATCTCAGTGCTAGAAAAGTCTAGCACATCCTGAGAGACTGGCCTTTATCTGATGTAATACACAAAGTGAAATTTATAAAATATTATCTTTTCATTTAATTTTGGCCCAAGAGAAGTATACAGCAAACTCTATGGCTCATTTTGAGCAAATGCACAGACCCTATTATACGTATTCAGTTCCTGTACTTGATTACCTGTTGTCAACATGTGACTCTTTCCTCTGGCCTTAGCTTCCTTTATTTTCCCTTTCTTTTTAATCCCTCTGAATTGCATGTATTTATGTAAGTCATTTGACACTGATTTTAGAAAGAGTAAGAATAGAAGTTAGTAAAACAGGAGAGATCTTTGCTCATTTCTTCAGTTTTCTTTGAATGGTATTATAGCCTTTTTTCTTACCATGGCCAAGAATCAGATCAATGTATCTTTCTAGATTTTACTGATTTTATTCTAATAGTTATAAACAGCAAAATGAGACCAAACACCAAGGAATTTCCCTATTAACAAGGAGGCTGACTACACAATACTTTACTTTTCTAAAGAATTTTAAAATACAGGAGACGATAAAAATAATAAAGTGACTCTTCTTTCTCAGTATTACTATATGGGTAGTATTTCTAGTTATAAAGGAGGTGGTATTACTGTGAAAAGTCAGGTGACCTGGCTTCTGATGAAGATTATATGTTCAACCAGTTTGGTGACTATAGGCAAACTGTATAATCTTTCTGGGTCTCAGTTTCTTCTGAGGTTGCACAATATTAGCATTTCCCAAAGAATGATTTGTGGTAGAATTGTGTGCTGAAATAAGTTAATTGGTGTTTCCATTAAAAAAAGGTCAGTTAGATTTGGATAAGAATGGATTAAAATAAGATAAACCAATTCTTTAAAACAAACAAACACCTCCCTCCCTCCCTCCCTCCCTCCTTCCCTCCCCCCCTCTTCTCTCTCTCTCATCTATCTATGTATTTGTTGTGATTTTTAAGCCACCAGATCCAGGACTCAAATTATGGTCAGCCATGTAGAAATCCAGTGCTTTCACCACCACACCACCTACTGACCCTGATAAACCATTTCTTAAAGGTGGGATTTATTTTTTTTTTTTTTTTTTTCCCTTAAGGTTTTTGCCATAGGGTATATGCATTCACTGGACAGAGACAGAGAGAGGCACAGAGAGAGGGAAGGAAGGAAATCACCCCCATCCCACGTGGATGGCCATACCATAATCCTTTCTCTTCTGTTCTCCTCCTGGGATTTTGGGTACACACACACATGCTCAGCATGAGTTTCAAGCCAATGGGTCAAGGACTCAAACCATGGTTGGCCATGTGGGAGTCCAGCACCTTAACCACTATGCCACCTACTGGCCCCTATAAGAACTTTTAATTGTGACTTTTGGATGAGGGAGGGTAGAGCCCATAATATTATCCAAACTTGCATTTTATGTGAGTCCATCAATGAC
The DNA here is from genome assembly GCF_000334495.1 of Tupaia belangeri chinensis. Lineage (NCBI taxonomy): Eukaryota > Metazoa > Chordata > Mammalia > Scandentia > Tupaiidae > Tupaia > Tupaia belangeri. Next base: position 1,728,335 of record NW_006159682.1, on the reverse strand, counting down.
AAATGTAAGTAATGACTAGTTACAAAAATCCATCTGCTCTCACTCCTCCTGTGCTCTATGCTCTCATATGTTAAAGTTGGACCAGTAGTTAGTGTAATGGCTATGTCACTGGACTCCCACGTTGTCAACCATGGTTCGAATCCCGGACCCGGTGGCTTAAACTCACGCCGGGCGTGTGCGTGTGTGCCCAAGATCCCAAGAGGAGAATGGAGGAGAAGGGATTGCGGCATGGCCATCCCCCCTGGGGGTTGATTTCTCATTTTCTGTCTCTCTGTCTTTCTGGCGAGTGCACGCGCCCTATAGCAAAAAATAAAATAAAAAAAACAAAAAAAAACCCAAAAAAAAACAAAAAACCTCCACCCCCACAAAAAAAGTTGGAGCATATATACTGAATTATATTTAAAGGTATTTATAGAATCTTCTATTTAAAAACAGGCTTTATCTATATTTGGAAGACAATGAATTTTAGCCCAGGATAAATTAGATAAATCATCAGAAGTACATATGCTATCAAGCTCTAGATTCAAAACACATAATTAATTATGTGCTCTTGACATTTCAGCAAACAAGTACGTTTAAACATATACTATTCTTTTTTCTTTTTTTCCAGAGAGCAATTGCACTCACTAGAGACAGAGGGGAAAAGTAGCAAGCATTCCCATGGGGAATGGTTACATCACAACTCCTCTTCTATCTCTTCTTCCTTTGGGGACTTTTGGCATGCATGTACACATTTATGCCTTGCATGTTTTTCAAGCTGCTCAGTCCAGGACTTGAACTGGGATCCAGATGCCTTAACCACCAGACCCAAAGATACACTATCAAGTGGGAGAGAACATGTGTGAAAGAGAGCGTGAATGAGTAAAAATCCTGTTTAAACTGTCATTCTCGAAATAACCTAAAAGAAGAGATTAGCCTCTCCATTATCTAAAGTTTTGTGAAATTCTGCAATACATGACTTCTAGAGTCACATAAAATGATGAAAGACCTTCTGCTAAGATGGAGCATGAGAAAAAGCCTGAGTTTTGTAATCATAAGGACCTAGGTGAGAATCACAGTTGCTCCCATTTTAATATGTGACTCTTCAATGAGGTTCAATTTTTTTCTCACTGTAAAGAGAGATCTCTAACCCTGTAGCTTGTTTTAATGGTTAATTAGTAAGAATACAAAGCAGCTACCAGAGTACTTGATGCACAGAAGATGCTTAACAGAATACATTTTACCTTCCATTACTGAGCATTCTCAGATTACAGAAACTAAGTTTATCAGGCACAGTTTCTTGAACATATGTCATAGGAACTCAATGTTTGAACATGAATAAATTTTGATTTTTCAGATAGTGAAATTCCAAACATCTCTGGAGACCTGGCTCAAATAATATTTTATTAACATGTTGTCTGATTGTCAAAGCTCTAAAGGACTTACTTTGACCCTGAACTCCACAAGTATTTTGCTTGTACACCAATTTGCAAACTTTTATTTGATTTAATGTTACTTGTAGACATGTTATATTTTCCCACCAAAATATTATCTCTTCTTGCAGGCAGAAAACATTTTATAATCCTTTATTTCTCTTGTAGCACTCAGCATGATTCTTGTAAAAAAAAAAAAAAAAAAAAAAAAAGAGGTGTTCACAAAAAAAAAAAAAAAAAAAAAAAAGATGTGTTCCAACACCATCTGCAGGAGAGATTCCACCCCCTACCCCTTTACAAAGGTCATATACCCTTTGTAAAAAATCAGTTGGCAGTATGTTTTTGGGTTTATTTCTCAGTATTCTATTCCACTTGTTTGCATGTCTGTTTTTGTGCCAGTACTATGTTGTTTTGATTATCACAGCTTTGTAATATACCTTGGGATCAGGAGTAAGAGGCCTCTTAATTTATTGTTTTTGTGCAGTATTGCATTGGCAATATAGGGCCTTTTGTGATTCCAGACAAATTGTATAATTTTTTTTCTAATGCTGTGAAGAATATCTTTGGTAATTTGATCTAAGATCCCCCAAAGTACAGGCAATAATCCCAGAAATAGACAAGTGGGATTGCATCAGGTAAAAAAGCTCTGCACAGCAAAAGAAACAATAATTAAGAGTGAAGAAACAACCCTTGGAATGGGAGAATACTTTTACAAACTCTCCCTCAGATAAGGAATTGATAATCAAAATATACAGAAAATTCATGTAGCTAATCCTAAAAAAAAAAAAAATCAATAAACCTAATTAAAAGGTGGGAAAATGAGCTGAAAAGACAACTTTTCAAGGAAGATATATGAACAGCCAAAAAGCATATGAAAAAAATGTTCAACATTCCTTATAAGGGAATACAAATCAAAATCACAATGAGATGCTACCTAACCCCAGGCAGAATGGCTAAGATTAAAAAAAAAAAAAAAAGGTTAAAAAAAGGAATAGTAAGTGCTGGAGAGGCTGCAGTAAAAAGGGAATTTTCCCACATTGTTGGTGGGAATGTGAATTAGGACAGCCACTGTAGAGAACAGTAAGGGGGTTCCTTAAAGACTTATGAATATTATAGAACTACTACATGATCCAGCAATTCCACTCAAGGGTATCTACCCAAAGGATAGGACTACACTCATTTTGAAAAACACTTGTAAGCTTTGCGCAGTGGCAGTATCGTAGCCAATGAGGTTTATCCAAGGCACGATTATTGCTAATTGAAAAACACTTGTATATTCATGTTCATTGCAGCATTATTCACAATTGCTAAGACACAGAATCAACCCAAATGTCCAAGAATAGATGAATGAGGTGAAAAAGTGTGGCACATATACACTATGGAATACTACTCAGCCATAAAAAATGAAACCCTGGCATTTGATAGAAAGTGGACAAATTTAGAAGACTTAATGCAAAGTGAAACAAGCCAGACTATGAAAGAGAGGCACTGTATGTCCCCATTTCATATATACCTAATGTCTGCACTCTATGGAAGAAGCTGAAAGATTAGAAGGTATAAAATCAAGGAGAGCAACTGTGAATACTAGAGACAGTGTGGGAGGAGGATGGGTAATAAGGGGCTAGAAGGGAGAGAGAATCAAGGGGAAAGAAAAGCAAAACATTTAACAGACACAAAAATGGAAAATTATCTGCTGATAATAATGTGTGTAGTAATATCTTTGACAAATACACAGTATATTCATGCTGGGAAAATTCATTTTGTATGTTGTAAAGATAAACAATGACTGAATGTAAAAAAAAATAAAATAAAGGGAAGAATAAATTTCATATAATTAAAAAAGTAAAGGCTGTGTTGAATAAGCAAAAGAGAGAGTATCCTTGACCAAAAATTATGATTAATGACCTTTCTCTAAGCCCCAGTTAGGACCCTCCAAGTCCTTCTGTCATTTGTTAGATGACCTCTCTTTTGCCAAGTGAACCTTGCCATTAATCCCCTATCTAAAAAAATGTTCTAAAAGCCCTTTCTGAAGCCATCCTAGGAAGGTGATGATTCTTCTCTTTGTTTTCACAGTACCTTAGGCATACCTTTGCAATATCTTTTTTTTTTTTTTTTTAGTAGATTTTTTGCTATAGGGTGTGTGCACTTGCTGGAGAGGAAGAGAAAGACAGAAAGACAGAAGGTGAGAAATCACCCCCTTGGGGGATGGCTATGCTGCAATCCCTTCTCCTTTCTCCTCTCAGAATTTTGGGCATGCATGTACACGTACTTGGCATGAGTTTTAAGTGACTCTGTTCGGGGTTCAAACTGCAGTCGATTACATGGGAGTCCAGCAGTGTAACCATTATGACATCTGTTGGTCTCCCTCCGTATCTTAAACATATAGCATTATAGCTCTATTTTTACAAGACTATAAACCTCTGGAGGACAAGATCCATGTCTGCATCACCATCCCCTAAACAGATTTGGGATACGCAGTAAGTACACAAAAAATGTTTGCAAGATGAGTGAATAAAAACAATTCTTCTACTGGTATAGATACAACATAAACTCAGAGGGAAAAATAACATCTGAGTTAAATGGATTTTCCATTTTTAGGGATCCAAGGTAAGATGCTGAGAAGTAACTCACAATACCTTTTGGTGAATGAAGTCTGAGGAAGGGACAAAAAATACCATCTTTCTATTCTTGGGATGAGGTAATATCTCAGAAGGATGGAACATGCTGATTACGTAACAAAAAAGGGGAAGAAACTGAAGATAATAGAAAACCATAAAATCTATTGCAAGTTTTCTAAGAATTCTATACAACAAATCAGGAATGACTGTTTTAAGGCAAGGTTGGGTCTTCCATATTATTGGGTCATCCAGAAAGTCACAACTTTTTTTTTGCATAGAAAAATGCATTGCGACTTTTCGGATGACCCAATAAAATAGATCTTGGAAAAGTAGAAAGAAATAAGTTGTAAGAAATGTTAACAGTCTTAGGAATAAATAAAATGCAGCTTTTGAGTAACTTTTCTAAAAATTATGCCCTACCTCACGCTCCTCTTCTTGTTCTTTGCGAATCTGCTCCAAACGAAACTGTTCTGCCATCTCTCTCTCATGAGCTTCCCTCTGTTGATGAAATAGAAAGAGAGCAAATATTCAATAAATACTTATTTACTCAAAGGGAAAAAAAAGAAAAAAAGAGCCAAGTACATTTAAAAGGTCCATTCCCAACAAGACCCAGAGGTATAATATGGTAATGGAAATGTTTCTATTTAAAACAAGAGTAGAAATGAAAGTGACAACAAAGCATAGCTAGTTCTCTAATATGTTATGCTCCTATTCAAACACCTTTAATAGTTTTGGGTAATGTGGCATTCAAGATCCTTCAGGACCTTTATTTGGTCTTTATTTCCGGCTCTTCTGCCATCTTCTTTCTACACTCAAATCTCAAGGCTTATTCATACCAGCTTTAATCCATCCCGCCAGGCTCTGTGACCTCTTGACACTCACTTATATTACTTCCTCTTCCCTACTAATTCCTCTTTGTCCAGTTCACATACATTACATCTTCTATGAAACATTACATATTATTAATAGATTGTTACTTCTTAGCTCTCCAAAAAGAGCTGAAAAAAATTTTCACTGAAACTCTTGCTCATTGAACTTTCACAAAACTCAGTGTTTCCCTTGTGGCACTTAGGATCCTTGCCTTACGTTACAGTTATCTGTGTTCCTGCTTTAATCTACTCTATCACATTGTGTGCTTTCCTTTGAAAGTATAAGCTGTGGCTGGGACCAGCAGGTAGCGTAATGGCTATGTCGCTGGACTCCCACGTAGTCGACCGCGGTTCGCGTCCCAGACCTGGTGGCTTAAACTCATGCCGGGTGTGTGTGCGTGTGTGCCCAAGATCCCTAGAGGAGAAGGGATTGTGGCATGGCCATCCCCCCTGGGAGGTGATTTCTCGCTTTCTATCTCTCTGTCTGTCTGGCAAGCGCACGTGCCCTATGGCAAAAACCTCTCCAAAAAAAAAAAAAGAAAGTATAAGTGTGGCTTACTCATCTTCCTCTCCTTTTAAAATGCTGAACACAGAAGCAGGTGCTCAAGAATCATTAAGTAATAATGATTCTCAACATTGACTGCACATTAGAATCACCTAAAAAGCTTTTATCTATTTTTTCCTTTTTAATTTGCTATAGGGCACATGTGCCCACTGGAGTGAGACAGAGAGAAAAAGAGAGGGAAAGTGAGAAAACACCCCCTAGGAGGGATGGTCATGCCACAATCCCTTCTCCATTCTCCTCTTGGGATTTTGGGCATGCATGCACATGAACCAGCGTTTTTCAAGCCACTGGGTATGGTGCTTGAATAGAACAGTTGACCATGTGGGATACAGGTGCTTTAACCACATAACCAGCTGGCCTCACCTAAAGAGCTTTTAAAAACTGTTGACTGTGGGATCAGCAGATGGTGTAATGGTTATGTTGCTGAACTTCCATGTGGTCGACCATGGTTCAAGTCCCAGACCTTGCAGCTTAAACCTCATGTCGGGCCCTGTGTGTGCACCCAAAATCCCAAGAGGAGAACAGATGAGAAGGAATTGTACATGGTCATGCCCTATGGGAGGTGATTTCTCACTTTCTGTCTCTCTGCTTTTCTCTGTCTCTCTGGCAAGCACATGCACCAAATAGCAAAAACCTGTCTAGAAACAAACAAACAAAAAAATGTTGAGTGTTATCACAGACCAATTGAAGAACAAATAAAATAGATATCAGGTTCATTTCTGTTTATTTTTCATGATTTTCAACACATTCAATTTCATCAAAATGAATCAAGCTTTAAGTATCATGGTTAGGATTATATTCTTTCTGTTAATTGAATCTATTGCGTCACTGGGAAAGTCAAGACATAATTTTGCATAGAAAAAAGTACATTATGACTTTCTTGATGACTTAATAGTATTCTTCTTTATTACAAACTCAATATTTTAAGAGTTAAGTGATAAAAGGGCTGATTTTATCTCATTTTGAAAAAGAACTGAATTGACTGTTTTGGATTGATTGAGAGACTGTTTAGGATTGAGTTCTTTATTCCAGAACTACCTTGACCAAACCTACCTTTGCTCTGTCAGCCTCAAGTGAGAGGCGATAGGCCTCATCTTGCTCTCTCTTCATGTTTTCTCTGGCTTCACGTTCATCCTTAAAAGAAAAAGATTCAAATGCATTTTACCATATTTTTATTGTAAAGAAAAAAACCAATTATAATCTCCTTATCTTACTTCTATGTGAACTTATTATAATTAAATAAGGTTCTCTGAAAGTTTTGGGATATAAAGAATCAAATAAGAAACTGAAATAAGAACACTTGAATCCCAGCTCTGTCATCCACCAACTATGTGCCCTTGTGAAAATTAATCTCTGTAGGCCTCAGTTTCCTCTACTGTAAAATAGAAATAATATTTGTCTTACAGGGTTATGTGAGAATTGAATGCAATAATGTATAAACTGTCTAGCAAAGCACCTGGCACTTAATTCATTTTCACAACTATTAGCACTCTTTCTACTTTCTCTTGATTTTTCTAAGATAAACTTGGAGACTGTTGGCATTGGGACTAAGAGTAGGAGGAACTGTAAAAGATGAGGAAATAATCCCTCAGTCAGTGTAGAAAAAGGCTGAAAGTGAAATATTCTTCGTTAACCTCACTTCACACCATCATTAAAGCTTTGGCTATAAAATAGAAATTTCCCTACTATATTCACACTCATGAAATATGAGTAATAATAGTTACATAAATTCAAAAATTTTGGAGTATCTTTAGTTTCTGAAGGTATTATACCATCTGCCTACCTTTAAATTGTAATTTCATTTGAAATTAAGTTAATTCACTAACAGAATTTCTCATCTGTTAAGTTCAGTATAGACAACATACCCACACCTATCTACATTAGCATATGGGTTCTCTTTTTGATCACTTGTGTATTAGGCTGAGCCATCTGAAGTCATCATTATTTGACTGTTTTTGATCCATAAAATCTGAAAATTTCTATGGTTTAACTTAAACTTTCTTGCCTTTTCTCTCCCCAATTGATCATATGAGTACATTCTTAGCCCTCTCTTGGGTGCTCTCTCTGATACCTATTTAGGACTGGTCTTTTCCCTGAAGCCTCATACTCCTTCTAGTTCTAATAATTTAACTAATTCCTGAAACTCTGGTATGAATAGCAACATTTCACTGATTTCCAATCTTTCAAATAATTAGGAAGACTTAGATGTTGCTGGCCTGAAGCTGTTACACTATCTGTGAAGAAAGA
>NW_006159682.1:1705212-1720611 GCF_000334495.1 Tupaia belangeri chinensis | reverse complement strand
GTGCTAGAGAAATTTGATGTGGGAATAAAGTACCAGGAACTATTTTTAAAAAATTTATTTTAACTTGCCAGGGGGCAGATGCACTTGCTGAAGAGAACAAGAGAGAGAGAGAGAGAGAGAGAGTGAATGAGAAAGCACCCCCCACAGGGGATGGTTTTATTGCAATATTTTTTCTTCCATTTCTCTCTCCTTTTGGGATTTTGGGCACACATGCAGACACATTTGGCATGTTTTTCAAGCCATCATGTCTGGGACTTGAACCCTACAGTTGCCATATGGGATCTAGTCGCCTTCACCACCACGCCACTGGCTGGCCCTATCAGGAACTATGAGAGACTACTCAGGCTGCAAAGCAATCAGAATAACCTATCAGGAACTAGAGACTACTCAGGCTGCAAAGCAATCAGAATAACTTACATTTCATGTACTATTACATATGAACAAAAATAGGCTTTAAAACCTTCTAATTGGAGACATATTTGGCAGTATTTATATTTTAAAGAAATTGAAGCATTTTCCTTGAATATATTTTCTCTGCCTATCTCTCATGCTGATCTATTTACTAGAGTTTTACTATGACAACATACAATCACCCTGATAAGGTGCACTTTGTGTATTTCTGTTTATATTTATATATCTGTCTAGTTCATTAATTCATAAACTCTCTCCTCCATCTGAAATTCAAGTTCCCACAGTGGTCACTTGGTCATAGCTGATGTACATATATATATGTGTGTGTGTGTGTGTGTGTGTGTGTATAGTGCACCAATTTAAATATATATACACGTATACACACATAAATATGTATATATACACACACAACATATATATATATACACACGTATATAAATATATATGTATAAAAAAGTTATATAGCACATATAATATGAGAAGAGAAGAAACTGAAAAGCAGTATTAAGATTGGCAGATCTGTATTCAAGTCTTAGCCCTTCTAGGAGCATACTCTGTGTTCTTGAGTATATGTCTTCCTTTTCACTCACCTATCAAATTAAGGGACTGAACTTCTAAGGATCCTATGACTTTATAAATTGGGTAAGTCTATCATTTTAAATCAAGATATCTCTATAGTCAACAACTATGATAGTAATCTTACCTTATTTTTGTATAATTGAAATGAGAAAATGTTTAAGATGTTCAAAATTTTAATTTGACCCTACTTTCCTAACCTTGGTCCTTCAAATAAATTTAGATGTCTCTATAATATTCTGTACTTTCCCTTTAAAGCACTGATCACAATTGCATTGATTTATTATCATGTAAGTATTTGTTTAATGTGGGATTTCCCCATGACACGGTAAGATCCACAAAGGCAGAGAACTAGTCTATATTATAACCTCCACACAGCACCTAGTCATTGGGAGGTGTTTAATAAGCATATGCTGAATAAATATTTCATCTTTCCAGGCATAAAATACCTACTACCTGCAGTAAAAATTAAGGAGGAAAGATATAGCTCATCCACAGAGTAACTCCATCTGAGCCAATGAAACTGATTGGCTAGGCAGGAGTAACCTCTTATGACACTATGTACATACACCAGTGGGACTGACTAAAAGCTATCACAGCTGGAAGCCCTTTGGGCACAAATAGTTTATGAGAAAAGCAATCTAAGTAAACAACTGTTTTAAAGCAGACTGTTACAGATATGAAAAGGCCACTAAATATAGAGATCTCTGCCACAGAATGTGGCACATATAGTGAGAGGATTTTCTGCGATAATCAACTTCCTTTCTGCCCTTTTCTCTCTTACTCTTCCCATCCCTCTCACAAATAGTCCTTAAGCACCAATTTAAGTTTAGTCATCACATTAGCACTGGGGATACAGAGAAAGGCCACTATTTAAGAGGGGGAAGACCCAAATAACTGTGCTTAGATCACCTTCATCATTATTTTATGGAGTCAACTGATCTATGGTTAAGGGAAACACCCAGATTTTGTGCTATCTTCCTTTTATTCTCTCAATAATATTGCTTTCTCCACTGGAGGACCTCCTGTTTCACCAGCTTTACCACTCAAAATCTGACCAGCCTTCTCCAAAGAGCCAGTTAGGAGATAAAGAAACTGAAATTAAAGAAGGGTTAACACCAGACTGGCCAGTAAGGTAAGGGCATAGCTTAGACGAAGACCTTAAAACTGGAATTTATTTGTAAGTACTACTCAGTGTTTAGGATTGTAATGATCATTTAATTCCCAAAAGACTGATGCAAAATTCTAAAGTATCAAATTGAAGAAGGCTGAAAAGATAGGCTTCATTCAAATACTCACCAAATACATACACATACACATTTATTTTTTAGTATGCCCCAGGTAAGAATGCAAACACTGCTTTTTGCTCTAATAAGCAAGTCCTTGAAAGCAGAGAAGTGGCCCCGCTATCTACCTCTAAAGAGATAGGAAGTGGGACCAGCAGTTAGTGTAATTGCTATGTCACTGGACTTCCACGTAGTTGACTCCGGTTCATGTCCTGGACCCAGTGGTTTAAAACTCACGCCGGGCGCGTGTGCGTGCATTCCCAAGATCCGGAGAGGAAAATGGAGGAGAAGGGATTGTGGCATGGCCATCCCCCCTGGGGGGTGATTTCTCGCTTTCTGTCTCTCTGTCTCTGTCTGTCTGGTGAGCGCAAGCGCCCGATAGCAAAAACCTCTTTAAAAAAAAAAAAAGAGAGAGAGAGAGAGACAGGGAGTTATTGCTTATAAGAGTGGCTAAAACTGGGGAACCAGCAGTTAGCATAATGGCTATGTCGCTGGACTCCCACGTAGTCGACCGTGGTTTGAGTCCTGGACCCGGTGGCTTAAAACTCACGCTGGGCACGTGTGCGTGCATGCCCAAGATCCCGAGAGGAGAATGGAGGAGAAGGGATTGCGGCATGACCATCCCCCCTGAGGGGTGATTTCTCACTTTCTGTCTCTATGTCTCTCTCTCTCTGTCTGGCGAGCGCACACACCGTATAGCGAAACCTCTCCAGAAAAAGAAAAAATAAAAAGAGTGGCTAAAACTGCAAGTTCAGTGTGAGCAGAAGTGATATGAACAGGGCTAGCAGATGGAGTGGTGGCTGGGGTGGGAGATTCCCACATGGCCAACCACAGTTTGATTCCCAGACCTGGTGGCTTGCTTTCTCACTTTCCCTCGCGCTGTTTCTCTCTGGTGAATACATGTGCCCTATAGCAAAATTTAAAAAGAATAAATAAGAAGTGATATGAACAAACATCTCTTTTTCATGATCATAATAGAAAAATGTTCTCTTAGTAGTAATTATGATGAGAACTGTACATCTCTTAGAGATGCCCTTATTCAAGCTAAGGAAATTCTACTCTATTCCTACTTTACTGGAAGTTTTTTCTTTTTAAATCAGGAATAGATTAGCTTTTTTTTCCCTTTTTTTCTTTTTGGAGACCTTTTTGCTATAGGGTGCATGTGCTCACCAGAAAGAGACAGAGAAACAGAAAGTGAGAAATCACCCCCCACTGGGGATAGCCACGCCGCAATCCCTTTTCCTCCATTCTCCTCCTGGGATCTTGGGCATGCACACACCCATTTAGTATGAGTTAAAGCCAACAGGTCTGGGACTTGAACTGCAGTTGACTACACAGGAGTCCAGTGATATAGCCATTATGCCACCTGCTGGTCCCAGGAAAAAGACTAACTTTTGTTTAGTGCTTATTCTGCATCCATCTAGATGGTTAATGAGTTACACGGATTGATTTTCAAATATGATAAAGAAAAAGAAATGAAAGGCATTCAGAATGGAGAGGAACTCTCTTTACTCACTAATGAAATGAGTAGAGATGTGAAAATTTCTATGGATTCTATCAAAAAGCTATTATAACTAATGTTAGTTCAGTAAGGTTGCAGGACATACAACAGACAACAGCAACGGCACTAGCAATAAATAACTGAACTTATCATTTTTAAAAAGAATAATTTATTTTTGGGATCAGCAGTTAGTGTAATGGCTATGTCGCTGGACTCCCACATAGTCGACTGCGGTTTACGTCCCAGACCCGGTGGCTTAAACTCATGCCAGGCGCGTGTGCGTGTGTGCCCAAGATCCCGAGAGGAGAATGGAGGAGAAGGGATTGTGGCGTGGCCATCCCCTGGGGTGATTTCCCGCTTTCTGTCTCTCTGTCTGTCTGGCAAGCGCACGCACCCTATAGCAAAAACAAAAAAAGAATAATTTATTTTTTAAAAAAGAATTATTTTATTTAACTTTGCTCATTTATTTAAATTCAAATAAAGAGAGACAGAGTGAGAGTGAGAGAAAGAAAGTGAGAAAATAAGCTGCTAGGTCTGTGAGTCGAACCACAGTTGGCCATGCGGGAGTCCAGCACCCTCAACCACCACGCCAACTGCTGGTTCCAAGAATGATTCAATTTTATTTATTACTATTATCGTTATTATTAATTTGACCAGAGAGAGATAGAGAGAGAAAGAGAGAAAGCAAGTCTCCAGTTCCAGAATTTCAACCATGGTCGACCATGTAGGAGTTCAGCACTTTAACCACTACACCATCTGCCAGCCCCTAGAATTTATAATTTAAAAAATATATTTATAATAGCATAAGATATATTTATATGAAATGCTTAGAGATAAATGTGACAAGATGCAAATAATCTTACACTGAAAATTAATTTTTAAAACATTCCTAAGAGAAATTGAGAAGACCTAAATAAATGAAGGTATGTAATTTTCATGGATTAGAAGAATCAATATTTTTATGTCAATTCTCTCCAAATGACCTACAGATTAATACAATTCCAATTAAAATATTAGGAGTTTTTTTTGTAAAAATTTACAAGCTGGGGCCAGCAGATAGCATAATGGCTATGTTGCTGGACTCCCATGTAGTCAACTGTGGTTAGAGTCCTGGACCCTGTGGCTTAAAGTCACGCCGGGCATGTGTGCGTGTGTGCCTAAGATCCCAAGAGGAGTGTGGAGGAGAAGGGATTGGGTGTGGTCATCCCCCATGGGGGGTGATTTCTCACTTTCTGTCTCTCTGTCTTTCTGGCGAGTGCACTCTCCCTACAGTAAAAACCTCTCCCACCCACACCCCCCCAAAAAAATTGACAAGCGAGGGACTGGCAGGTTGCATGGTGGTTAAAGGCACTGGACTCCCACATGACCTACCTCGGTTTGAGTCCTGGACCTGGCAGCTTACTTTCTCACTTTCTCTCTCTCTCCGTCTCTGGTCAAATTAAAAAATAATAGTAACAAATAAAAAAAATAAATAATTCTTTTAAAAAATTGACAAGCTGACTGTAAAATTCATACAGAAAAATATAGGACCTAGAAGAGCCATAATTACATTCATAAAAAAATGACCAAAGTTAGAGTACTTATACTACTTGATTTCAAGACTTATTTTATTTTAAAGGCTAAAGTAATTGTACATAGTAATGGTATAAAAATAGATAAGAACAATGAAAAAGAATAGAGACCAGATACAGAATATATGATTGACTTATTTTTGACAAAGGTTCAAAGGTAATACAGTAGAAAAATGACAGCTTTTTCATTTTGTGCTGGAACTAGTAGATACCTGTATCTTTCACCCACCCTGAAACACAGAACTTCAATCAATATGTCACATTATTAAAAAATTTAACTCAAATGAATCATGGATCCAAATGTGAAATTTAAAGCTGTAATACTGATAAAAGAAGACATAAGAGAAAAATAATGACCTTGAATTAGGCAACTATTTTTTTGATATGACCTAAAAAATGATATCCAAAATAAAATAAAAGAATACTTAAATTGGACTTCATCAAAATTTAAAAAAAACTTCACATTTTCTAAAGACAAGTGAAAATGATGAGAGTAAAACAAGCCACAGCCCGGAAGGAAAATCTTTGTAAATCACCTATCAAATAAAGGACTTGTATCTAGAACTCAAAATGTAAAAATAATAAAGAATCCAAATTTAAAAATGGGCAAAAAATATGCAGACACTTCACTAATAAAGACATATGAATAGGGAGTGATTTCTCACTTTCCCTCTCTCTCTCTCTCTAGTGAGCACATGTGTCCTGTAGCAAAAAAAAAAAAAAAAAAAAAAAAAAGGTGCTGCCTCGTGGTTATAAGGTTCAGGGTACACTGGCCAGGATATTTGTCTTCCAAGCCAAATGCCTGCTTCCAGTCCTCTTTCAATCTTCGTAGTGGAATAATACAGGTCATCGTCTTCAAACACAGACAGACTTGGTTTGAATTCTAGGTCTGCCACTAAATGTCTGTGTCCTTGGGCAAATTCCTGACCTCTTTCAACACAGATCAATTTACCTCTAAAATGGGAAAAAACCCTCCAAGCTGGATTAATAGAAGGATGAAATGACATGATGAACATATATCACCTAGTAAAATATCTGAGACTGTGGCAGTCATTTTTTTTTTAATATATATGTATTTTTTTAAGAGGTTTTTGCTATAGGGTGCGTGCGCTCTCTAGGAAGACAGAGAGAGACAGAGAGACAGAAAGCGAGAAATCACCCCCCCAGGGGGGATAGCCATGCCGCAATTCCTTCTCCTCCATTCTCCTCTCAGGATCTTGGGCGCCCTCGCGCATGTGCCTGGCATGAATTTTAAGCCACTGGGTCTGGGAGGCGAACCGGGGTTGACTACATGGGAGTCTAGCGACATAGCCATTATGTTAACCGCTAGTCCCTGTGGCAGTCACTTGATGAATGTTATTCTAACAATAACCCCAATAATATTAATTTTCCTTTTTCTAGTAACAAGGTCTGTGAACTCAGGGCAAACAGTTGAATCCCTCCTCAAGACTGTTTGGGGAGGACTTGGGGCAAATCACTCCTAACTAATAACATCTTTTTTTTTTTTTTCTTTTTAAAAGATTTTTTCCTACAGGGCATGGGTGCTCGCCAGAGAGACAGAGACAGACAGAAAGTGAGAACTCACCCCCCCATCCCCCAGGAGGATGGCCATACCCTAAGCCCTTCTCCTCCATTCTCCTCTCAGGATTTTGGGCACACATGTACATGTGCTCGGTGTGAGCTTAGGCCACTGGGTCCAGGACTCAAACTGCGGTCTACTACATGGGAGTCCAGCAACGTAACCATATACCATCTGCTGGTTCCAATAATGTCGTCTTTTTTTAAAATATGTAAAACAGAAAAGGTAAAAGATGGGAAGTAGGGAAGGTTCATGAATAATTTAATATGCATCTTCCCATTGTTCCCTGGATGACTGCTGTACCTACCCGAGTCATTCTCTATATGCCAGGCACTTATAGGTGCCCCAAGATGAAAAACAAAAACACTGGAGTTATAAACACAGTTTTGCACCTATGTAATTTGAGAGAAAAACTAATACTAAACTGTAAACACATTTCAGAAGTCTGACAAAACTTGTAACAAAATTTGAAGTAACAAATTTCAAAATGGTTCATATTTCTCATTTCTTTCTTTTTTTTTTTTTGGAGAGGTTTTTGCTATAGGGTGCATGTACCCACCAGAAAGACAGAGAGAGACAGAGACAGAAAGCAAGAAATCATTCCTGGGGGGATGGCCACGCAGCAATCCCTTCTCCTCCATTCTCCTCTCAGGATCTTGGGCATGGACGTACATGAGCCTGGCATGAGTTTAAGCTGCTGGGTCCAGGATTTGAACCGCAGTCAACTACATGGGAGTTCAGCGACACAGCCATTACGCTAACTGCTGGCCCTCATTTCTTAATTTTTGAGAGGTTTTTACTATAGGGCGCATGTGCTTGCCAGAAAGACAGAGAGAGACAGAGACAGAAAGCAAGAAATCATCCCCCAGGCGAGATGGACATGCCTCAATCCCTTCTCCTCTTGGGATCTTGGGCATGCACACACATGCACCCAGCATGAGTTTAAGCCGAAGGTTCCAGGGCTCGAATCACAGTTGACTAGATGGGAGTCCAGTGACATGGCCATTACGCCAACTGCCGGTCCCCATATTTCTCATTTTTAACATTTATTATTATTATTATTTTAGGTTTTTGCCATAGGACGTGTATGCTCACTGGAGAGATACTGAGAGGGAAAGTGAGAAATCACCCCCTAAGCATGACGGCCATACTGCAATCCCTTCTCCACTCTCCTCTCGGGATTTTGGGCATGCACCTATACATACCTGGTATGATATTCAAGGCTGAGTGGAGAACTTGACCTGTGGTTGGCCATATGAGAACTCAGTACTTTAACCACCATGCTAATTGTTGGCCCCTATTTTATTATTATAATTTTTTAAAAAAGTTTATTCATTCATTTTTTTCCACAAGAGAAAGAAAGAGAGAGAGAGAGAGACAAGCACTCCCAACAGAGTCTACATGCCATGACCCATCCCCAGTTTCGGCCAGCCTAGGTCACAGACATGTGCACACCAGGAGGCTGCAAAACATGAACACATGTAAGTCCAGTTAAATTAATGCTATTCCACCAATAGCTCCTCTCTTTTAATTTTTATTGCCTGATAATTTGGTGATCTACTCTGCTGGTTCCCTAAGTTCTTAGCCTGCCTTCTTTAATCACTGTCTAAGTGCAGGGAAAACGGTGGACAGGGGAGGGAGGCACTGTAGTATGAGGACCCAGGGTAAGCCTCGAAGTTTGCTCTAGTTTAGGGTGGCTCAGACTGTGAGAATCAAATGGTGAAACACAGGGTGGGACTATGATCTGAAATGTACTAGTAAGGTTTTTTTCAGATTAGAAGGAATGATCATTTTGTTAGTGTAATCAGGAATGACTTTGCAGGCCTTATCCCTTTAAGAATGAGTTCTATAGGGGGACCAGCAGTTAGCGTAATGGCTATGTCGCTGGACTCGCATGTTGTCGACCATGGTTCACGTCACGGACCTGGTGTCTTAAAAGTCACGCTGGGAGTGTGTGCGTGTGTGCCCAAGATCCTGGGAGGAGAACGGAGGAGAAGGGATTAAGGTGTGGCCATCCCCCCTGGGGGGTGATTTTTCGCTTTCTGTCTGTCTCTCTGTCTCTCTCTGTCTGTCTGGCGAGCACACACGCCCTATTGCAAAAACCTCTCAGAAAAAAAAAAAAATGAGTTCTATGGTCCTAGGCCAATTAATCACTGTAGTTCCCATTTTGTAAAAACTTCTCATTTCCCTGTTTATCTTCTCAAAGCTGCTATTAATTATTTGCAAAAGAAAATGTACTAAGTATTAATGAATATCTTCCTATCTATACTTTTATCTGACTTTTTATCCTTTAAAGTCATGTATACTTCAAAGTTGATGACACATTTTCACATGTGATACTCAAAATTATTTTGGCCAGGAAGGAACTTTCTTTCTTTCTTGTTTTTTTTTTTTTTTGGAGAGATTTTTGCTATAGGGTGTGTGTGCTTGCCAGAGAGAGACAAAGAGACAGAGAGACAGAAAGCAAGAAATCATCCTCCAGGGGGGATGGTCATGTCACAATCCCTCCTCCTCTATTCTCCTCTTGTGTTCTTGGGCACACATGCATGCACACCTGGCAAGAGCTTTAAGCTGCTGGGTCAGGGACTTGAACTGCAGTTGACTACATAGGAGTCCAGCAATGTAACCATTACATTATCTGCTGGTCCCTAGGAAGGAACTTTTACGCCTATTTAGAGATGAGGCAACTGAGAGACAGAAAGACTATGTGATTTTTCCCAGGGTCACATATCTTGTTAGAATGCAGTCCTCTTGATAGTAATCTAGACATCGCTCTGCCTTTTCACTTCTCTTTAATCTACATACTTATTTTGTTTCTTCAACTCTAAATTTTCTTCCTTCCAAATGGTCCCTAAATTAGTGTATGGTTTAGTAATGGAATGAGTTTCCTGGGTATAAGGAATAATCCATTTGTTTCTTCTTTCGAAATAAACTGAATAGGAAAAACAAATATGGATTTAGTTCATTTAATTACCAACAGATTCTCCATAGAGAAGAGCAAGACTATAAGGAATGGATATTACCTCTAGCCTCACATGATCCTACAGAGGTATCATCATTTATTTACATGTCTATTTTTCTTTTCAAACTGAAGAGGCTTTGCTTTGTTTAATCTCTGTATCCTTAGTCCCAATCAGTGCTCAGTACTTGGTAGATTCATTAAAAAAGGACACGGAACGAACATTGACTACAGACACTTGCACTACAAATTTATATCTGCTAAACCAATTTGTCTATAAAATCATTAAGGAATTGCTAGTGCTCAAAAATAGTGAAATAAGGATTATGGCAAACCTGACACTCAATCTTCTTGTAGGTTACTACTTACTCCATCAATTGAGCCTAAATGTTAGACTAACTGGTTATTTTTGAAACTTCAGTTATCATCATTTTAAATACAGACATTTCAAAATAGCTATCGTAGGACTATGAAAACAGAGAGATGAATTTACAAGCAGTAAGTAACTTCCAAGTCCTAACTGAGATTATCTTGCTTTGCTAGAATGTAAGTCTCTGGAATTTCCGGTGGAGATGTTTAGAAAAGATTCTTTTTCATCTGGATAGAAGTGGTATGTGGGAGTGAGTTGAAAAGCTGGATTTAGGACTGGTTTGCTAATTTCTTTAGTGGCAAGATTTCAAATGATGAATTGCTGCCTCAGTGTCTGTTTTAGAGGAAATGAATGAGAGTTTATGTTAAAGCTAAACCAACCCAGAGACAATCTATGCATCTGCCTGGTAACCTAGGATAGAACTGCACATTTTCAGGCATGATACTACAGTTCAGTCCCTGTCATTTTACTCAGACTATATAGCATTAGTCTCGTTTTTTTGTTGTTGTTGTTTGTTTGTTTGTTTTCTTTTAAGATTTATTTATTTGATTTTATTTATTATCGTCTTTTTAATTTGACCAGAGAAGGAAAGTAAGAAAGCAAGCTGCCAGGTCTAGGACTCATACCATAGTCAGCCATGTGGGAGTCCAGCGCCCTAATCACCATGGCACCTGTGGGCCCCAGCATTAGCCTCTTAATATAGCTCCCAACCTCCACTCCCTATAAAATTATTTCATTGGTTTATTCATTCACTTATTCACTTATACATTTATAAAACACTTTCTGTACCCTACTAGATGTTAGGCCTTGTGTTAGAAACTGGAGACAGTAAGATGAGTAGGACAGTTGCCTTCTCTCATTAGTTCTCAGAGATAGACAAACTCAGGAAGGGGTGTGTGTGCGTGTGTATTTACATATAAAAGACCTTCTATAGACTAGTAATTTTACATATTCTGTTTCTTTTCATCTCCACAACACCACAATAAGGTATTATTTCCTTCTGATGGATGGAGAAACAGACTTGAATTGGCTACATAACAATGCCCATGGTGTAGACCTCATAAGGGCTGAGTCAGGTTTTATGCTTATTTTATTTTTGTTTCTCAAGTCTATGTTATTTTCACTATACCAATGATCCTCAGATTTTAAGATACATAAGAATCACTTGTTATATTGGAAACTTTGAAAACATACACTCTCTGGCCCACCTGCAGATTCTGATTCAGTATGTCTAACACGAAGTCCAGAGATCTGTATTTCTAACAAATGTGTGTTCAGTGGACACACTTTGAAAAGCACTGTACTTCAAAAGGCAAACAAAATAACAAATAAATTATAACAAAATGTTAAGTATTATAAAGGTATGAGCAAAGTGAGGAGGGAAAAAAGCCACAGCCATCAGTTAGCTTCTTAAATTTCAAATCTAATCACATCAATTTTCTGTTTTAAAGAAGTGACGAATAGGGACCAGCAGTTAGCGGAATGGTTATATGGCTGGACTCCCATGTAGTCGACCGCAATTTGAGTCCCAGACCCGGTGGCTTAAAACTCATGCCGGTCGCATGTGCGTGCGTGCCCAAGATCCTGAGAGGAGAATGGAGGAGAAGGGATTGCGGCATGGCTATCCCCCTGGGGGGTGATTTCTCGCTTTCTGTCTCTCTGTCTCTGTCTTTCTGGCGAGTGCACGCGCCCTATGGCAAAAACCTCTAAAAAAAAAAAAGTGATGAATATTCACTACCCACACTTAAAATTCAGACTCTATATCAGAATATAGATCTACTTTTCTCCCTCACTCCTTTCTCTCTGTGAACAACTCCTTTTTGCCTTACTAAATTACTTCAGCTTTCCCACAAGTTCCAAACTATGTGATACCACCAAGCTGTATCACATTTCCAAATTTCTGCAGTGTACTTTTTCCTTACTCCAAATGATTACTTCCTACTCATTCTCCCAAATTCAGTTTATGTTATTATTACTACTGAGACAAAGAACATACACTTTGTATTCCTGAGCTGTTTTTTTTTTTTTTTGAGAGGTTTTTCACTATAGGGCAAGTGCGCTCACCAGACAGACAGAGAGAGACATAGAGACAGAAAGTGAGAAATCACCCCCTAGGGGGGATGGTCACGCCGCAATCCCTTCTCCCCCATTCTCCTCTCGGGATCTTGGGCACACACGCACATGCGCCCGGCGTGAGTTTTAAGCCACCGGGTCCAGGACGTGAACCGTGGTCGACTATGTGGGAGTCCAGCGACATAGCCATTACGCTAACTGCTGGTTCCCATTGTAATCCTGAACTGTTTTATAAACATCTCCTGAGTACTTATTAGATGTCAGGTACTAGTCTTAAGTACTTTACCACATATGTCAACTGATTTTAATCTCCACAATAACCCTATCAAGTAGAAAATTGCTTTTTCTAAAGGTTTTATAACTGTTAGGTGGCAGAGCTAGAATCTGAATTCAGGCAATATGGTATTGCAGGCTCTTAACCACTAACTTGTAGTTGTCTCTCATGAGATAGTGAGTTGCTTTCAGGCAAAGACTCGCTTCCACTTACCCAGGGCCTAATTCGAGTCATATCTCTCTTAAGATTCTTTAGTCTTGGGACCAGCAGGTGGCATAATGGTTATGTTGCTGGACTCCCATGTAGTTGACTACAGTTCAAGTCCCGGACCTAGCTGCATGCCCAAGATCCCAAGAGAATGGAGGAGAAGGGACTGTACCCGTAGGGGGTGACTTCTTGCTTTCTGTCTGTCTCTGTCTCTCCAGCAAGTGCATGCATCCTATAGCAAAACTCTCTCTAAAAAAATTTCCTTAGCTTGGGGCCAGCAGGTGACACAGTGGTTAAGGCAGGGTTGGCCAACTAGGGTTCGAGTCCTGGACTTGGTGGCTTTCTCACTTTCTGTCTCTCTCTCACACATGTATCCTATATAAAATTTAAAAAAAATGAATTAAATTTTTAAAATTCTTAAAAAAAATCCCTTTATTGACCTGCATCTCTTACTCTTCTAACTTCTTTTCATTTAACTTACACATGGACTATGTCTCCCATTTTGAACCTAATTATTCTCTAATTGCTTCAGGTACGGAAGGTTTATTTTAGAGATATGTGGCAAGCTTCCTGAGGGTAGAAAGTGTGTCACCCTGAGTAGCTGAGTACGGCTTATCACATGGCAGGTAATGAAATATTTTTCTTGAACTAAAAAACAGAGTATGCATTTTACCAGCTATATCATGTTCAGTGGTTAGAGAGAAAGCATGTGAATGGGTATTGGGTAATCCTTCTATATAGAAGAGTGAGAGTAAGTGGGCAGGTGTATGTTAGATAGTTCCTTTCTGGACAGAATCCTGTCATTTTGAAAAGCAAATACAATGGGCTCTCAAGCATATGGTTTGTTCACTATGGTTGACTGATCCTGACTTTCAAAGTGAAATCCTATAGTTCAGACTCCTAGTAAATAGAAACTGGATACCTCCATCTATATGACCAAATAGTTCTTTAAATTAAAAAGATGTATCAAAGATTTCATTCACTTCCCCCATTAGATGTTCACAAACGTTTTGAGTTGGTTGCAAAGCTGAATCTTACTGTTGCTCTGTATGAATAAAACAGTTCAGGATTACAAAGTGTATGTTCTTTGTCTCAGTTACACCTGGAATATTCACAGTGAACAGATTCTATATGATGCATTCTTTGTACTTTACATAGTTATTCTAGTCTGTCTTTTCCTCAGGGTAAATCCTTTATAATTGCTTTAGTAGTATAATCAAATATATACACGTGTACATGACATAATAGTTTTATGAGAAAGAGAATTTAAGGAAGTACTTTTCCAGCAAATGTATGCAGTTTTTATTAAAAGGAAAATATTATTTGAAAACAAAATTCCAGAATTCAAAATCATTTGAAAATCTTCCCTTTCAATATCTACTTGATATCCCTTTAAAAGTGATATATTTAATTTGAATGAACAGAACATAACACTAAAAGGAAATAGAAAACAACAAAAGGCCTGCCACTGCAAGTGATCTGGGGGAAAATGACTTATATAAGTCTCAGTTTCCTCAGTTGCAGAATGATGAAGTGAGATGGAAAGAATTATAAAGTTCCTCCTGGCTCAGCCTAGAGGGAAAATAACAATAGGTAATATTTATTTATGCACTGTCTACTAAAATTAGGCAGTCGTGCATGCTTTGTATATCTATTTTATTTAATCTTCAAAATGTGTGTAACAGGCAGGTATTATTATTACTTCTATCCTGTGTAAGGAGAAATTAGAAACTGATTCAATAGGTCAGAGGAATGCACTTTAAACGAGCTCCCAGGTAGCTGTGACACTGCAGTCATTGCACTCCACTTGGAGAACTGCCTCACCAATGGCTAGCGTCCATATTGGTAAAGACTGTTAATCTCAGCTGTTGCCTATCAAGTACGGTTATTTTCCAACTGGTATATGACTTGGGAAAGTCTAAATTAAATGCTCTGTGTTACAGTTTCCTCTTCTGTAAAGTACATGTCATGACATCCATCTTGCAGAAATCCCCAATGGCCCAATCCTGTGCCTATGATGGCAGCATGACCAGGATAGAGAATAGTTCCATCCAAAAGTCATTTAAACAAATGAAAGAACATTAAAGTTTTGCTAAAACCCATTAAAAATTATTCCTGGGACCAGCAGTTGGCGTAATGGCTATGTCACTAGACTCCCATGTAGCTGACCATGGTGCGAGGCCTGGACCCAGTGGCTTAAGCTCACGCTGTGTACGTGTGCGTGTTTGCCCAAGATCCCGAGAGGAGAACGGAGGAGAAGGGATTGTGGCATGGCCATCCCCCTGGGGGATGATTTCTTGCTTTCTGCCTGGCAAGCGCACATGCCCTATAGCAAAAACCTCTCCCCACCCACCCACTCCCCCAACACACACAAAAATAACTACTATTTCTTCCATGAACAGTGGGGGAGAGGAGAAGAGAAACACACATCGCTCTCAAAAATGTCTTGATACAGTGATCTACCTCTGGTTTCAGCCAGCCTGCATCATGGGCACACGTATGACCAGCTTACTCAGGGAGGGCTTCTTTTTTTGGGGGGGGGGGTTTGCTATAGGGTGCGTGCATTCGCCAGACAGAGAGAGAAAGAGACAG
>NW_006159682.1:1667472-1704460 GCF_000334495.1 Tupaia belangeri chinensis | reverse complement strand
AAAATTATTCCTGGGACCAGCAGTTGGCGTAATGGCTATGTCACTAGACTCCCATGTAGCTGACCATGGTGCGAGTCCTGGACCCAGTGGCTTAAGCTCACGCTGGGTACGTGTGCGTGTGTGCCCAAGATCCCGAGAGGAGAACGGAGGAGAAGGGATTGTGGCATGGCCATCCCCCTGGGGGATGATTTCTTGCTTTCTGCCTGGCAAGCGCACATGCCCTATAGCAAAAACCTCTCCCCACCCACCCACTCCCCCAACACACACAAAAATAACTACTATTTCTTCCATGAACAGTGGGGGAGAGGAGAAGAGAAACACACATCGCTCTCAAAAATGTCTTGATACAGTGATCTACCTCTGGTTTCAGCCAGCCTGCATCATGGGCACACGTATGACCAGCTTACTCAGGGAGGGCTTCTTTTTTTGGGGGGGGGGGTTTGCTATAGGGTGCGTGCATTCGCCAGACAGAGAGAGACAGAGACAGAAAGCGAGAAATCACCCCCCAGGGGGGATGGCCACGCCACAATCCTTGCCCCCCCATCCTCCTCTCGGGTTCTGGGGCACGCACACACA
Source organism: Tupaia belangeri chinensis (assembly GCF_000334495.1). Lineage (NCBI taxonomy): Eukaryota > Metazoa > Chordata > Mammalia > Scandentia > Tupaiidae > Tupaia > Tupaia belangeri. The sequence goes on along the minus strand of NW_006159682.1, from coordinate 1,703,884 downwards.
CGTGCCCGGCGTGAGTTTTAGCCACAGGGTCTGGAACTCGAACAGCGGTCGACTACGTGGGAGTCCAGTGACATAGCCATTACGCTAACTGCTGGTCCTTCAGGGAGGGCTTCTGACATGACCCTGGAACCTCCCCGTATGAGTCAGCCTCAAAGAGACTAATCATCATGATTTACTGCTACATCATTGTTCAGCCTTGTTAAAACCCATTTTAAAGTCCATTCTGCTTATTTTCTTTGCTTTTAATTTTATTATTTTTGGTGTACAATTCTATGGATTTCAATGCCATACAGATTCAAGTAACCACCACCACACTTTGTATACAGAATAGTTCTATCACCCTCCCAAAATTCCTTCATGGTATCCCTTTATAGTCAGTTTCCTTGAATCTTCTAGTAACCATTGATAAGTTCTCTGTCACTACAATTTTGTCTTTTCAAAAATATTATGTAGGGGCCAGCAGATGGCATAGCGGTTACATCACTGGACTCTCACATGAATGACTGCTGTTTGAATCCTGGACCTGGTGGTTTGAAACCTGTGCTAGGTGTATGTGCGTTTGTACAGAAGATCCTGGGAGAACAAAGGGAAAGGGACTGCAGCATGGCCATCGCCCCCTCGGGGGTGGGGGGGATTTTCTCCCTTTCCCTCTCACTGTTTTTGTCTCTCTGTGTGGCGATTACGTGTGTCCTAAGGCAAAAACCTCAAAAAAAGATATTATGTAATAAAATTATACAATATGTAACCTTTGGAGACTGATTCCTTCTACACAATAAGCACAACACCTTTGTGATACATCCAAAATGCTATATGTATCAGTAGTTTGTTCTTTTTTTGTTAAAAGGTGCATGAACTCAGGGCCTGCAGGTGGCATGGTGGTTAAGGTGCTGAACGCCCCCATAGCTGACTCCAATTCAAGACCCAGACCTGGCGGCTTGCTTTCTCACTTTCTTCCCCCCCGCCCCTCTCTCTGTGATGAGTGTGTGTGTCCTGTAAAAAAAAAAAAAAAAAAAATTAAAAACTATAATAATTAAATAAATAATTCTTAACAAAAAAGAAAAAAAGATGTATGAGTTCAGCAGAGAAAGACTGAGACAGAAAAAGTGAGAGCAGAAAGCACTCCATCCCCCTGTGAGGAATGATCACGCTGCAATCCCTTCTGCTCTGCCTCTCCCTCCTTTCGGAACTTTGGCCACACATACACATGCTCCGGGCAATTCTCAAGCTGCTGGGTGTGGGACTCAAACCACAGGTTTGTACACATGGGATTCAGCTGCCTTAACCACCAGACCATGGAGCGGCCCAGTTTGTTCCCCTTTATTGCTGAGCAATAATAGTTCACTGCATGGACGTGACAGTTTGTTTATCTGTTCATCCACTGAAGGTTAACTAAAGGACATTTGAGTTGTTTTCAGTTTGGGCAGTTATGAACAGAGCTTCAATGAATATCCATGTACAGTTATTGGGAAAACTTAAAATTTCATTTTTATAGAATAATTCATAGGAGTGGTTGTTGGGTCATATATTAAATATATGTTTAACTTTCTGAGAAACTGTCAAGCTGTTTTTCACGGTGGCTGACCATGTTGCAGTCCCATTAGCAAAGAGTAAGACTTCTGGTTCTGGGGTCAGTAGATGGTGTGGTGGTTAAGGTGCTGTACTCCCACAGGGCAGAATGCAGTTCGAGTCCCGGACATGGCACTTACTTTCTCACCTTCCCTTTCTCTCTGGTGAGCACATGTGCCTTGTAGCAAATTTAAAAATGATGATAATAATGATAAATAAAATTAAATAAAATCACACTTCTGGTTTTTCTCTATCAGGCACCATTGAGATCACTAAGCAGTTCTAATCCAAGTTCCCAAAGCTGTGCAAGTTCCTGAAGCTGTGCAAAGCTGTTACGAGTACTATAGCATGCTTCAATAAAGAACTGTGGGCAGCTGTGAGTTCCAAAAGTGAATCCTCTATTAGAAGAGTTTTCTATAATGATACTTTCTTATATATGCCTAGACATAGAGGAAAAAAATTAATAGGCCCAGGACTGGCCCATGGTCTAGCAGTTAAGGGAGTCAGATCACATATAGCAAAACTCACAGTTTGAACCCTGGCCCTGGCAGCTTGAGAAACATGCTGGGCATACATGTTAGTATCCGAAAGCCCAATGGGTTGGAGAAATAGAGAAGGGACTGTGGCATAACCCTACCCCACTGAGGGCTGCTTTTTCTCCTTCCTTCATTCTTTCTTTGGCTAGTGTATGCACCTTTTGGCAAATGACAAAAAAAGAGACTATGCCCAGCTGCTGTGGCACACACTGCTAAGACACTGTGCTCCTACAGGCTGGGAAATATAGAAATTCCAGGTTTGATTCCCATCCAACCTATAGGCCATGGTCAGTTTGGGGCTCCTGTAATCCCAATGACTCAGAGGCTGAGACAGGAGGATCAAAAGCTGAAGGTGTCCTGGGCAAGAGTGTCTGAAGAAACAGGTACGGTGGCATGCACCTGTAGTCCTAGCTACTCAGGACAGTAATGTGGATTACAACACAGTGAGACTCTGTCTAAAAAAAAAACATGCAAGGGCTAGACAGTGGCGGTGTGGTAGCATGATGTTCTGCAAGGCTGAACTACACAGTAAGGTTCTGGGTTTGAAACTGCAGACCTTTGTGAACACACTGGGTATACCTGTCACCATCATCTGCGGCTGGCTGAAGTTGGGATTGGGTCATGACTTGGAGACCCTGTTGGAGTGCCTCTCTTCTGATTATGGAAAAAAAGACCAAAACCAAACAAAAACCTCTAGCAACACAAAAATTTAGAAATGTGGAGAATCATTTCCTTTTTTCCTTAACTAATTTTTAGCATTATGCTAAAAATAGTCTGTAAAGATGTAGATAAGAGGAGGAAATAAGAGGTATACAAGGGGACTTCAATAAGTCTATGGAAAAATAGAATTGAAGTGCAAGTTTACTTTCGTACAAGAATTTTTTGAAATCCATGCAGTTTTTTTCATAACACATATTATCTGTGAACTTTTTGAAGACTACTTACATATGGCGACTGCTAAAGTGAAATATCTAATCTGAAATTATTAACAGACTCTTTCTGCCTAACTAACCAAGCAGTCCTCATTTAATTATGGTATATATCTCTATTGCTGATGGCTCTTCCTTTTAGAAGACACTTTTCCACAAATCTACATGCTATAATGTTGCTAATCTTTTAAATTTTAGCTCAAAAGAATTTTCCCTGAGGCCTTTATGACTTGGTAGGCAGATTTGATACCTGGCATATACCTTTATCATGAAATTTTTAAAAAATGAATTATTTATTTAATTGCATTTATTACTGTTACTTTTTTAATTTGACCAGAGACAGAGAGACAGAGAGAGAGAGAGAGAGAGAGTAGAAGGGATTGCAGCATGGCCATCTCCCTGAAAAGTAATTTCTTGCTTTTTGTCTCTCTGTCTCTCTAGTGAGCTCCCACACACTGTAACAAAAGAAAACTCTCTTTAAAAAAAAAAATAGAGTTTTTTGTTTTTAAATTTGCGATAAGCCATGTGTATTTGCTAGGGAGAGAGAGAGAAAGAGAAAGCACTCCCCAGAGAGGATGACCATGTCACGATCTCCATTCTCTCAGGATTTTGGGAATGCACACACACATGCCCAACGCATCTTTTCAGCCCCTGGTTTGGGATTCTAACTGTAAAGTTGGCCATGTGGGACCCAGCTGCCTCAACCAGCACACTACCAGCTGGTCTGGGAGGTTTTCATTTTTAATTGGAGAACACTAATACAGCTACTTTAAAAACAATGGAGGGCCAGCTAGTGGTGTCATAATTAAAGCAGCTGGATCCACAAAGCTGACTGCGCAGTGGTAGTCCCTGAACTGGCAGCCTGAAAGACACACCAGGCTGTGCATGCATGCCCCAGAACGAAGGAAGAACGATTGTGGTAATGACCATCTTCCCTTGGGAATGCTTTTTCGTTTTCCCTTTCTCTCTCTCTTCTCATGTCTCTGGTGAGAGCATGCGCTCTATAGCAAACTGGGGGAAAAAAGGTATATAAAATACAATAACTACATATAACCCCGTTTACCCCCAAGTCAGCTAATATTTCATAACTAGAGAAGTAAACATACTTTGTTAGGCCTTACTGCTACTGAAAACAAAAAGTGGACAGGTTGGGCCAGCTACTTAACAATGAATGCTTTTACAGTAATAAATGGTGACAGCTTAAATCAAAAAAGAATGCATTACTGAGATATCATCAATTGTGTTCTGTCATTACACGGCAGCTCCACCCAGTCTAAGCTTGTCAAAAAGTGTTACTGTAATCCATGAAGAAGTCTTCACCTCAGGCAAAAAAGGGAAAAATGTGAAGACTGGCTCTGAACAGGTGTGTTGAATTGTAATGTCAATGTTGAATCACAAATCTCTTTACATTAGTTTCACATATGATAGTTATTAACTTCTACTCTGAGGTGTCAGGCATGGATGAACTGATCTATCAGCAGGCACTTTAAGAGCAACAAATGCAAATAAAGAGGCTGTGGATATATCTTTTTAACAGTGAGCACTATTCCATACACAAGTAGACAGGAGAAACTTTCTTATTCACTAAATATGATATTTGGGAAAATGGGAAGGTTTGATCTACTTTCCGGGCCAGCTCACTCTAATTCTACCTAATTTTGGTAAGAGCATGATTCAGTTTATCCCATTAATCTTTTTTTCTTTTTTTTTTAATTGCCAGAGAGTGCATGCACTTGTCTGAGAGAGAGAGAGAGAGAGAGAGAGAGAGAAAGAGGGAGAAATTACTCCCTAATGGAGTGTGGTAACGCTGATATCCCTTCTCCATTTCTCCATCTTGTCAGGATGTGGGGTATGCACACACACCTGCCTAGAGTGTTTTTCAAGCTGCCTGGGTCAGGATTTGAACCACAGTTGGCCACATAGAATCTGGCTCTCTTAATCTCTAGGCTACAGAGCTAGCCCTCTCATGAACCTTTGGAAAATGTACCTCCACTTGCAAGTGATCATGATATATATATTAAAAAATTATGTGTCTATTCTGATCTTGACAGTTTGTGACCTTGGGAAAATTAAACCCTTATCAGATATATGATTTGCAAATATTTTCCTCTATTCTGTGGGTTATCTTTTCAATCTCTTGACAGTGTCTTTTATTTAAAAATAATTATTTAATTTTATTCATTCATTTATTCTAATTTGACCAGAGAGAGAGAGACAGAGAGGCAGTGAGAAAGCAAGCCACCAGGTCCGGGACTCGAACCATGGACTGCCATGTGAGAGTGTCCAGCACCTTAACCACCACACCACCTGCTGGTCCTGACGGTGTCTTTTGGTGAACAAAAGTTTTAAATTTTGATAAAATCTAACCTATTTATATTTTCTTCTGTTGCCATGCTTTTGGAATCATATCTTTAAAAAAGAATTATTTAATTAAATTAATTAATTATTTTTTAAAAATTTACCAGAGAGAGACAGAGAGAGCAAAAGAGGGAAAGTGAGAACGCAAGCTACCGAGGTTTGGGACTTGAACTGTGGTTGGCCTTGTGAGAGTCCAGTGCCTCAACCACTATGCCACCTGCTGGCCCCTTGGGACCATATATAAGAAACCATTGCCAAATTTAAGGTCATCAAGCTATTCCTTTATGTATTCTTCTAAGGATTTTATTGTTTTAGATCTTAAATTTAGATCTTGGGTCCACTTTTAGTTCATTTTTGTATGTGATGTTTTGCATATCCAGTATTCCTAGCACCATATGTTGAAGAGCCTGTTCTTCTCTACTGAATGGGCTTGGAAGCCTTGTTGTAAATTAATTGACCATATACGTGAGGGTTTATTTCTGGGCTCCCTATGCTATTCCATTGGTTTATATATCTATCCTTATGCCAGACAACAATGTGTTGACACTAGAGGCTTTGACACCAGAAAGTATGAATACTCCAACTTTGTTCCTCTCCTTTAAGATTGTTTAGGCTTTTTGGGATCTCTTGCAATTCCACATTAATTTTAGGATGGTTTTTCTATTTTTGCAAAAACCTTCTTTGGGATTTTCATAAGGATCGCACTGAATCTGTAAATTGCTTTGGGCAGCAACTAAAACATTATTTAAATTTCCCAATTCATGAACAGGTGATATTTTTCCACTGTTTAGGACTACTTAGTAGTCTTTTTTTTTTTTTTTTTAAAGCAATTTTTTGCTATAGGGCATGTGTGGTTGCAGGAGACATAGAGAGATCAGAAAGACAGAAAGTGAGAAACCAACCCCAGGGCGGGCGGGGGGATGGTCACACCACAATCCCTTCTCCATTCACCTCTAGGGATTTTGGGATCCACACACATACATCCAGCATTAGTTTCAAGCCACTGGGTCCAGGACTTGAACCAAAGTTGACCAAGTAGAAGTCCAGCACCTTAACCTACTATGCCATCTGCTGGCCCCTACTTAATATCTTTCAAAAATGTTTTGTAGTTTTCAGTGTACAAGGATTCTTCCCCCTTGGTTAAATTTATTCCTAAGCATTTTACTCTTTTTTAAAAAAAATTATTATTCAGTCAATATTTATTAAGGGTATGATAACATCAAAATAACACACAGTCCCTGAAAACTGTCAATGGCTGCTAATCTGCAAATGCTAAACACTGCCAATTCAAATCTCTGATAACTACAGTATAACTTTTTTTTTTTTTAAAGAGATTTTTGTTATAGGAAGTGTGCACTCACCAGAGACAGACAGAAAGCAAGAAATCCCCCCACAGTGGGGATGACTATGCTGAAATCCCTTGTCCTCCATTCTCCTCTCAGGATCTTGGGCATGCACGCACATGTACCCAGAGTGAGTTTTAAGTCAGCAGGTCTGGGACTTGAACCGTTATCAACTATGTAGGAATCCAGCCTCATAACCATTACATCATGTACTGGGCTTCTTTTAATCAAATGAGTTAGGGTGAAAATGAAGCACTTTATAAGTGAATTGAAATTTGTTATCCTTAATATGCTACGAAATAACTATACTGTACACTATTAACCTTACACAGCCTTCACTGTGCTTTAGAAAAAATGTACTTCATATAATTTATCATACCACTGGATAAGTCAATTGTAAACTAGTCAACAGTATTTTATTCTTTTCCTTTTCATATTCTTTACTGTTAATGTTCAGAAATACAGCTGATGTTTACGTGTTGATTGCATATCTTGCAACTTTGCTGCATTCCTTTATTAGTACCAACAGTTTTCTGGTATGGAATCTCTAGATTTTTTCTATATATAAGATCATGTCATCAGAAAATAGAGATCATTTTGCCCCATTCCTTTTTAAAAATCTTTTTTTTACTGTTGTTAAGTTTATTTATTTCTTCTATGACAGAGTGAGACAGACAGCACTCCAAACAGAATCTTGATGCTGCAATCCACCCAGACTCAACCAGCCCTGTATCAAAGGCATGTGTATGTCCAGCCTACTTAGGGAGATCTCTGGACATGAACCTAGAACCCTCCAAAATATCACATTACCACAGAACCATCTTCCAGCCCCTCATTTTATTTCCTCTGTTCCACTTTGGATGCCTCTTACGTTTTTTTTCTTGCCTAACTGCTCTGGCTAGAAGTTCCAGTACTGTTAAATAGCCATGGTGAAAGTAGACATCCTTGTCTTTTTCCTGATCTTAGGAGAAAAGGTTTCGTTCAGTATTTTACCACCGACTATTTTGGTTTCTGGTCCACTTTTGTCAGCTGTGAGCCTTCACTGTGTTTAGGAAATTCCCTTCTATTCTTAGTTTATTGTATGCTTTTATCATGATAACGTTTAAAAATGGATTTTGTCACTTTTTTTTCCTGCATCAGCTCAGTCTTATTAGTAAAATATCTAGAGATCACATTGCATAGTAATATGCTTGCACATTCCTACTTTATTCTTTCATCTAAATTTGTGTTCCCCATAACTCACTGGTAAAGAAACTGACTTTAGTTCCTTCAGTACTGGAAACATGATACTGGTCCACTGGTAAAATTGTGCCAGTAAACACATTTTTAAAAAAATTCCAAGGTCATTTTTAGATAGTAAAAATAGTATGTTAATAACAATTTATCATCGGTTATTGTAAGGTAATTGATATTGTTGGTGATCAATGTTATTCATATCCAGTTTGATGACTGCTACTTTTAGGCTGTAGCAAGTGCTTTTTTTTTCCCCTGTATGAGAGAAAGAGGACTAGAGAGAGGCTTTTAATTTTTTTTTTTTTTTTGCTATAGTATATGTGTGTGTTCATTGCAGGGGAGGGGAATGAGAAATCATCCCCTCCCCACTGTGGGATGGCCATGCCACAATCCCTTCTCCTCTATTCTCCTCTCAAAATTCTTGGCACACAAGCACAAGCACCTGGCATGTTTTTCACGCCAGGTTTGGAACTCAAACTGCACAGTCAGCTCCACGTGGGATCTGGCCAGTTAATCACCACACTACCAGCTAGCCCGAGATAGTCATTTTTGACAGGGTCACAACCCTCCTGTCCCAGGTTCTCAATTAGCTAGGATTACAGACATGCACAACCACATCTGGCAGGTTAAGCTGGACGTGGAAACTGAATTCAGGCACTCTATAGTTTCCAGCTTCTGAAGTAGTAGTGTTATCTTTGCACACCTTGGGTGGGCTCAGGTTAGCTTTAATATCCCCCTTCCTTATTTCTAATAAGTTAGAAAATCCTATTTAAAGATTATTAATAAAGGAAAAAGGCTGATGCTGGTTGGCTCTTACAGTTATGACTAAATATTAGGACCAAATAAAAACTTCAATGGAGAGATTTCTCATGAAATTCTACTGTAAACTCTGTCAGATTCCAACTCAATGTGTTTATAACACTAAAAAGATGGAAAGTTGACTTCTAAACCTGTTGAGATACTGTTGAACATATTCTTAATTTATTCTTTGGTTACTCTTATTCTAGGAAGTACTTTTTTTTAAAAGCTAATTAATTTATTTCTTACATAAGACAAAGAGAGAGATACAGAGAGACAGGCACTCCCAAATGAGTCCTACTGCAACCCATCCCTAGTCTCAGCCAGCCTGACATGCTCTGAAGGTAGTAGGATGTAGACTCATGACCTTTCCCATGTGGATGCAGTTTTACTAGTAACTGCACTCCCATCCGGCCCCTAGGAAGTATTTCTTAATGTTCTATTGCAGTTTTTTAGAGGAATCTTAAATATTCTCTATATTATATTGATTTATTTCACTAAAGAATGAAGAAAATTACAAAGTTTTTGTAAAAAATCAAAACTACTGATGATGACAGCTAAGTGTATACTACAGTTCATTTTCTTAAAAAAGCTTTATATTTTATTCTCAAAATTTTAAACTACAATATTTTTAGCCCTAAAATAATCCATTTCAATTTTTTTTTTTTTGGAGAGGTTTTTGCTATAGGGCACGTGCGCTCGCCAGACAGACAGAGAGAGACAGAGAGACAGAAAGCGAGAAATCACCCCCCAGGGGGGATGGTCACGCCGCAATCCCTTCTCCATTCTCCTCTCGGGATCTTGGGCACGCACGCACACGTGCCCGGCGTGAGTTTTAAGCCACCGGGTCCGGGAAGCGAACCGCGGTTGACTACGTGGGAGTCCAGCGACATAGCCATTACGCTAACTGCTGGTTCCCCCATTTCAATATTTAAGAATACACTGTTGAGATAGAAGATTTGAACAGTCTTATACATTTTCACAAGTATTATCTGTGTTAATGAAAGTTTTGGTGTCAGTGTGCACACTTTTGCTATTTAAGTCCCAAATCAGAACTCTCTAAAATAAGTTTAGAATGTCTGTCTGACATATTATCTTCATTTTCACCTGTTGTAAGAGTCTTATAGCTTGTCTTGTAAGAGTCTTGTAGCTAATGTATTCTTAGAATTTTCAAAAAAATGAGAATGATGTACCTGGCCTGAAATTTGACTTGATTGCCAACTTTTGGATTGTGACAATTACTGAGCTATTCACTGCTCAAAAACGAGTTAATCAAAGCTTAGACTGAAAGAGAGTAATCTTTACATCCAGGATAAAGAATTCTAAATAAATTAGTGTTGAATGAATTTTTAAAAATGAAAATAATAAATAAACCAGGAACTAAGTATCATAAACTCTCAATAATCAGAGGTTTCTAGATTATCCAAAGCTTAAAAAAACAGTGCTAGATGAACTACATCTACAAACATGTTAGAAAGCATGTATTTTTGGAAATAGATTTTAAGCAAAAAAAATAGACTTTAAAATGTCACTGCTTTCATGCCATGATAAAATTGTTTTCCTTTTCAATCCCTCTTTGTCAATAGCCCTTTATTATTGGGTTGTTGGGAACTTTTCTGATGATCCAATAAATCAAAGGAGCTCTCTATCCTGAGGACCTAATCCACTGATAAGTACTTGGTCAGTGCTCAATAAACATTTTTGAAGCCAAATTAATACTACAAATAAAAATGTCTAGGGACCAGCAGATGGCATACCAAGTATGTTGCTGGACTCCCACATAGTCGACCACAGTTCAAGTTCAGGACCCAGTAGTTTGAAAACCATAGTGGGTGCATGTGCCTATGTGTCCAAGATCCCAGGAAGAGAATGGAGGAGAAGGGATTAAGGTGTGGCCATCCCTATGAAGGGGTGATTTCTCACATTTCCTCTCACTGTGTCTCTCTCTCTTTCTCTCTCCCTGGAAAAGTACACACATACTAAGGAAAAAACATCTTAAGAAAAAAAAAAAGCCTAAGAAGAAAACTATAGGCAGGTTCTGTCAAAAACAGAGGTTCATACTATACATATGTCTTGGTTAGAGACTGAACAATCAATAATATAAAAGTCTATTCTGGGCCACTGAAAAATGATTCAGAGTATGAATGTGGTTCAGGGCCTGGGTTTGTTTAATAAAAGATGTATATAGGTATCTGTGGTTGTACTAATATAATGGAATCACAGCAGTGGTGGATGTACTTAACCAAAGTTCAGTTTAAGTAAATTTAGGCTTACAAACTCATTCCCCAAACCTGTTCACTAATTTAATTTTAATTGTAAGTTTAAGATGAAGCCTTATTTGTAATTTTGTAAAAATAATGGCAAATTCACAATTAGAAAGAACTGTGCTTCTCTGATGATCCAATAAATGAAGGAAATACCAAATACCAAATCATTTTGATCTATGAGTAGTCCAAAAGAAGTCTTTAAACAAAAAATGTTTTCTGTGTATGACCTGAATGATAACTTTCATGAAGATACTCAAAAACAAAGAGAAATCCTTACCTCTTGCAGTTAAATTTCAATAAAAATTTCAATTATATGGAGCCTTGGGTTTTTCCTGTAACCTTCATATTAAATTTTGTACTCAGTATTAAAGGAATTAAAGTCAATTTCTTTACTGATGAATTATGGGGAACACAAACTCAGATGAAAGAATGAACTGGGGATATACATGCAAATATAGTGCATTCATATTATTATACAGCATAATCTGTAAATCTGGTACTAATGAGACTCAAGATTTAAATGGCTGAAGAATGTGTTTAGTGAATTATTGTCAATCAATGCCTCTGTTCCAGGATAAATATAATCTTGAATGGCAACACACCTATTATTATAAATTCCTAACTAAGTACAGTACTTCGTTATTTCAAAATGTCACTGTCAATTTACAGAGTAACAGATAAACATCTTTCTACCACATATCCTATTGCTTTCCTTAAGAGTAAATGAAACACCGACTATTAAGAAAAATTATAAAGCCAATATTTTTACAGCAGTAAAACAAACCTTATTAATATTATAATACTTAAAAGACTCCAAATTTTCATAATTGTTAATGTGACTACATCGGGTTTTATACCACTATAACCAAGTATTGCTTTTTAAGTTACCTTATTTCAGGGAAATTCTTTAAAATATTCATTTATTCAATCATTAAAAAACATTTATTGAGTGCTGACTTTTCTTAGGTATACTGTTAGAGAATAGAGTTACAAACATGAATATGAACTGACACTTCCTCTTAACAAACTCATAGCCCAAATATAAGACAGAGATAAGTAAATAGAGTAAAATACAATAGCACAGGGTTATATTAAAATTGTCCACATGTTTTACATCTGAAATAACTATATTCTACTGAAAACACTCACTATTCCTGGAAATCTTATCACTGCTCATAAATCAAATTCTTATTTGTTCTATGGAAATCTTTTTTTTTAATCAAATTAAAAACAAACAGAAAAGTCAAAAAGAATAATTTTACAAATATTTGTGAACTTAGCATCTCAAATTAACAAATGCTAATATTTGTTTCAAATTTTACCTTAAGGCTATTTTCCAAATCCAAAAATTTCTCGATTGATAAGTACTAATGATTACTTGAGTTTATTATTATATTTCCTCTCAGTTATATTACCTTGGGCAAATTTACTTGACTTTGACCCTCAGTTTTCCATCTGAAGTGTGGAGATAACAGTACAACTATGTGCTAGATTGACGTCCATGTATCCCTCAGGATCCATGCTCTAACTAGGAGAACTCAAGGAGGTTCTTCTGCTTTTCAGATTCTGACAGGGCTCGGTCAAAAAGAGCTACTAGCAGATCAGAGTAAAGAAAGAAAATGAAGCTGTTTTCCTCCGTACCAGGCTACCAAGGATGGCTATATTCCTCTAGCCAAAGCATTCCTCTCCAAATTGCTCCTTCTCCTAGGCCTTTAGGCCTAGAGATGGTAATAGCTCTCTTTAGTCCTGGGGTTTGAACTATCCTTTGTTGATTTCTATAAATCTGCTCACATCTTTATAAACAGTTCTCTTATTAAACAATTCTCAAATAACCCAGTTTGAAAGTGTCATCTGTTTCTTGCCAGAAATCTGACTGATATTCAATTTTATCAATTATTTTGAGGGAACATGAGATGATGATACATATAAAGTGCTTAACACAGTACCTAGCATATTATAAATCCTTGGTAATTGCTGAATACTACTGTCATTATCAATGCTGCTATTGTTATTTTATTTGAGGTTTTATGCTCATGTTATCTATAACATCTGAGTATGTTTGAGAGATTGAAAAATTTGGAATACTTAAGCTCTTTTACTGATTCTTACTGTACTTCAAAAATATATACAAATGTAAAATGTCTTTATCTCTTTTTTTTTAGAAATATTTATTTATTTAATTCTATTTGTTATTATTATTTTTTAATTTGACCAGAGACAGAGAGAGAAAGAGAAAGTGAGAAAGCAAGCCTTCAGGTCTGGGACGTGAACCGCAGTTGGCTATGTGGGAATCCAGCGCCCTTATCCACCACACCACCTGCTGGCCCCAAAATGTCTTAATTTCTAATCTATCTCAATATTTAAAAAGAATAAGATGACCTTAAAAGTAAGTGATAAAATCCATTTAGTAGACAGGATTTCCTGGACTAGTTTCTTCTGTAAATATGCTCCCAAACTCATTTCTTGCAAACTGACCTCCTATGACCCACCCCAAAGTATAAATAGTACATCAATTTAAACAAATGACTGGTTCCTGATTATGAAAAAAACAAAAAACTAAAAACAAAAACAAAAACAAAACAAAAAACCAGACCAAATGGTAAACTCAGTGGTATAAAACACCTTGGTTAATATGGAAATGCATCTTCATCAGCCTTATTTATTAATCATCACATAGGCAAGCATCATCATTTGATGAATTACCTCATCAAAATCGTATTAAAAGTCTGCTTAATCTTTTATCTTACCTCATCCTTTATATCTTCTTGTTGTTGGGCTGTGAAGATCTCCATTGCAGCCATGAGCCTCATCATCAACTCATCCACAGTAGTGTTACCTAATGATATGTGGGGATTGCCAAATTTTAAATAAACTTTTTACATATAACTGAAATTATCAAATTATTTTAAAATGGAAAATCATTCTATTAATAGAGTCAGAAAAGAATAACTACAGTCTAAAAAAATATAGACCACTATGCTAATATCTAGTTGAAATATTCATTATCTCACTGAAATGTCTCAGATGTTCAATAAGAAAGAGTAATATATTGGCACCAGCAGTTAGCGTAATGACTATGTCGCTGAACTCCCATGTAGTAGACCGCAGTTCGCGTCCCGGACCCAGTGACTTAAACTCACGCCAGGCACATGTGCGTGCTTGCCCATCCCCCTTGGGGGGTGATTTCTCGCTTTCTATCTCTCTGTCTCTCTCTTTCTGGTGAGCGCACGCACCCTATAGCAAAAACCTTTTCCAAAGAAAAGAAAGAGTGATATATAGAAATATTTATTTATTTAATTCTATTTGTTATTATTATTTTTTAATTTGACCAGAGACAGAGAGAGAAAGAGAAAGTGAGAAAGCAAGCCTTCAGGTCTGGGACGTGAACCGCAGTTGGCTATGTGGGAATCCAGCGCCCTTATCCACCACACCACCTGCTGGCCCCAAAATGTCTTAATTTCTAATCTATCTCAATATTTAAAAAGAATAAGATGACCTTAAAAGTAAGTGATAAAATCCATTTAGTAGACAGGATTTCCTGGACTAGTTTCTTCTGTAAATATGCTCCCAAACTCATTTCTTGCAAACTGACCTCCTATGACCCACCCCAAAGTATAAATAGTACATCAATTTAAACAAATGACTGGTTCCTGATTATGAAAAAAACAAAAAACTAAAAACAAAAACAAAAACAAAACAAAAAACCAGACCAAATGGTAAACTCAGTGGTATAAAACACCTTGGTTAATATGGAAATGCATCTTCATCAGCCTTATTTATTAATCATCACATAGGCAAGCATCATCATTTGATGAATTACCTCATCAAAATCGTATTAAAAGTCTGCTTAATCTTTTATCTTACCTCATCCTTTATATCTTCTTGTTGTTGGGCTGTGAAGATCTCCATTGCAGCCATGAGCCTCATCATCAACTCATCCACAGTAGTGTTACCTAATGATATGTGGGGATTGCCAAATTTTAAATAAACTTTTTACATATAACTGAAATTATCAAATTATTTTAAAATGGAAAATCATTCTATTAATAGAGTCAGAAAAGAATAACTACAGTCTAAAAAAATATAGACCACTATGCTAATATCTAGTTGAAATATTCATTATCTCACTGAAATGTCTCAGATGTTCAATAAGAAAGAGTAATATATTGGCACCAGCAGTTAGCGTAATGACTATGTCGCTGAACTCCCATGTAGTAGACCGCAGTTCGCGTCCCGGACCCAGTGACTTAAACTCACGCCAGGCACATGTGCGTGCTTGCCCATCCCCCTTGGGGGGTGATTTCTCGCTTTCTATCTCTCTGTCTCTCTCTTTCTGGTGAGCGCACGCACCCTATAGCAAAAACCTTTTCCAAAGAAAAGAAAGAGTGATATAGCATAAAGGGGAGCTGAAATTTTAAAACAGACTTGAAGGAGCAATGTCTTAATAAGAAGGATTTTTAGCACTATCCATGCTACTGAGGCTCAAAAAATTTAATATTATGAAAACATATGTACTTCACTCTAGCAACAATGACCAATTATTATATGTCAATAATTAGGCTAAGCACTACATATATTAGGTGACTTAATCTGTACAAAAATCCTATGAAGGGGACATAATAATTTAGATTTTGAAGAGGAGGTAAATGAGCTTGGGAAAGCTGCGAAAACCTGCCCAACTGAGGGCAAGCCAGTAAGTAGTGGAGCCAGGATTTAAAACCTGATGAGATTGACTCAAAACTGTCCTTTTGGGACCAGCAGTTAGCGTAATAGCTATGTCGCTGGACTCCCACGTAGTCGACCGCGGTTCGCATCCCAGACCCGGTGGCTTAAAACTCAGGCCGGGCACGTGTGTGTGCATGCCCAAGATCCCAAGAGGAGAATGGAGTAGAAGGGATTGCGGCATGGCCATCCCCCCTGGGAGGTAATTTCTCGCTTTTGTCTCTCTCTCTCTGTCTGTCTGGCGAGCGCATGCGTCCTATAGCGAGAAAACCTCTCTCTAAAAAAAAACTGTCCTTTTTGCTACCTCAGTACATTGGGACTAATACTATTAAATATTCTTTGGTGAAACAACAGTAAAATTCAATTACTGAAAATAATTTGATTTCTTTTCTTCCCCAATTGAAAGTTTTCCCTTTCAGCTGCTCTCAAATGACTGTACTATAATCTTCATGAAGAGCACATTTAAAATGTTTGATTTTCCTTAATGTTATCTTATTCCCTGTCCAAGTTCATAACAAACCTATAGCACACATGAGGGGACTTTGAAAATATATGAAAAATGGAATTAAAGTATAAAGTTTTTTTCTTTATTTTAAATAGCCAGAGGGTGCATATGCTCACTGGAGAGAGAAAGAAAAGGAAAGTGAGAAAGCAGCTCCCACAGAGAATGGTCACACTGCAATCCCTTCTTTTCCATTTCTCCACCCTGTTGGGATTGGGGACATTCGTGTACATGTGCCTGCCATGTTTTTCAAGCTGCCAGTCTAAGACTCCAACTTCATGGTGGGCCATGTGGGACAGCCCACAAGTTTGTTTTGAAATCTATACATAACTTTAAAAAACTATGTATTTTCCATAAACTTTTGGAAGACTCCCTTACACATGCCATTTCTTGAATGCATTTAAGTCCTTGTTATTTGCTTTGGATGCATTTATAAGTGAGAAATTTGGGAGAATATACAAAGATATGGCAATTCTTCTCTTCTCTCAAACCTAAGACAGAAAGAGATAGTTTTTCCCCCAAGAGCCTGGGAAGAGCTTGGCCCATTAATGAAATGGCTACCAAAAGGAAAATAAAGTGCAAGCATCCTTGCTGGTGTTTTTCCAGAGTGCCTTGATTAACATAGTCTTTCAATGGTCCCTTATCTAATTTTTCTTGTGACCATTGGCAGCACTGGGTTAAGCATCTGTGGTCCTTAGCAAAAAAAATATATTAAAAAAAAGATCTGGTTTGTTCACATCAGCATTACTCTCTCGATAAATGAACTGTACGATAAATACTATCTTGGCACTATAAAACAGAAGTGATTTTGTAGTCAGAGTTCCAATCTGTGTTCCACTACTTATAAGCTATATGTTCTAGTACTGAGAAACTGTCTAGCCCATGACAAGGGCTTACTAAATGTTTACTTAATAAATAAAGGAATGAAAAGTAAATAAGTGGGGCTGGCTCTGTAGTGCAGTGATAATGTTCTGTTATGAGAAGCCAGATTTCAGGGGCTACCATGGTTCAAATCCCTAGCCTGGTCAGCCTTGAAACAATTCAGGTACACATATTAAGTACCAAAGATCTGATGGGCAAAAGGTCTGGAGGAAGGGGATTATGGCATGTCCGAATCCTGTGAAAGTTGCTCATCTCTCTCTTTTTCTCATGTGTGTGCACGCACACTTTACAATGAATAAAGAAAAACATTTTTTTAAAAAAGTAATTGAACAGATTTTAGCTCTATAAGGATCAATTCCCTTATTTTCACAATGCAGATAACACTATATCTGTAAGGTTCCTAAATGTAAAATGCATGGTACATAGTATATACACAATCATTGGTTGTTTTATCAATAAATATTACAGATGACAAAAGAAGTTTAGGAGTACTTTCAATGTAGATTTTGTAAGTGGGAAAATTTGTGGGTTTCCATATTTCATTTGTAACCTGCAGTGAAGAAGACTCAGAACATGGAAAATGAATACTTTATGAAGATACAGGAAGCAGCAATAGGATAATATTACAGTTGTGTAGGCGACCACACACTGAACATTAATTTTCAGGCTTAAGGCACAGCTCAATGAAGCTGTGCTTCAGCCCTAACTGGAAAGACTGCCAAATAGTACTTGCTGGTACCAAACCCAAAATGATCCAAGATAAAGTAAAGGTACCAATTAATGCAGTTCAGGCAAATTTATTCTTTATAGCCTGTGGCAGCAGTTCTCAAACTTTTTGCCCTCAGGACTCCTTCATGCTCTTAAAAACTACTCAGATCCCCAAAGAAGTTTTGTTATATGGGTTATAGTCATTAACATTTACTATATTAGAAATTAAATAATTGTTTTTTCTTAAAGGAAATTAAAATTAAAATATTTAAAATATATTTATCAATTCATTTAAAAATAACGGTAATAAATCTATTATGTGTATTATATTTTTATTTTAAAAAATGACTGTTTTCCAAAAGAAAAAGTTTAGTGAGCAAAGTGGCACTGTCTGGCTTAATAGAAAACTGAATTCTCTTATCTAATTCTACATTTTAGTGTGTTATATTGATTGACATTTATGAAGAAAATCTGGCCTTGAAGAGAGGTGTAGTTTAAAAAGGAGAAGTATTTCAAATAGCTAATTGTGCATACTCTTTGATACTACACTCAATCTGACAAGGGAAAATTTCTTTGAATAAAATGCATGTGGAATTTGAAGCCAATTTGAATTTGAAATTTCTTTTTGAGAGAGAGAGATTTTTGCTATAGGGCATGTGAACTTGCTGGAGAGACAGAGAGAGACAGAGACAAAGAGCAAGAAATCACCCCCCAGGGGAATAGCCATGCCACAATCTCTTCTCCATTCTCCTCTAGGGACTTTGGGCATGCTTGCACACAGGCCAGACATGACTTTCAAGCCGCCAGGTCCAGGACTCAACTGTGGTGGGCCGTGTGAGAATCCAGCACCTGGTATGGAAGACTCAAATTTTATCACTGGCAACAAATACCATCAATTCTTTCAGCTGAAAGTGACAGAATCACTTTGTTCATTCTGGAGAAAATATCTGCCACAGTCTACACAAGCACGGACTGTAGTCATATTTTCAAGTGAAAGAAATTTCTGTAAAATAAGTAAACTAAGTTAGCTCAAGCAACCACATAAGACCTGTTCTTAGAGACAACCAGTATACTTTACTAACTTTTTCTTTTCTAACTACAAGTACATGGCAATAAAGAATATGACTGCTAGTATAGTTTTGTGTCATGGCCCCAATTCATGCTAAGGTACCAACAGTTTTATAAACCATTGCTTTTGAGACACTAATGCAAATGTCAACACAATAAAAAAGGCAAAAAAGAGGGGCCGGCAGGTGGTGTGGTGGTTAAGAGCACTGGACTCCCACATGGTTGACGGTGGTTCGAGTCCTGGACCTGGCGGCTTGCTTTCTCACTTACCCTCTCTCTCTCTCTTGCTCTCACTCTCACTCTCTCGCTCTATCCTTCTTGCTCTCACTCCCACTCTCTCGCTCTATCCCTCTCTGGTCAAAATTTTAAAAATAAACAAATAAAAGTTAAATAAAATAATTAAAAAATGGGAAAAAGAAAAAAATGTATTATAATTTTGATTGTGTATATCTTTGGAAAAGGTCTAGGAGACCTCTTTGAGTCCATGGACCACACTCTGAGAACCACTAATTACTGCAATATTGCCTGACAAGGAAAGCAAGAATGAAATGTTATCTTCATTATCTGTTTACCCTATGCACAATCAGTTATTTCCCCCAGCAGGTCTTTTTTAAAACACTATTTCTGGGGGACCAGCAGATGGAGTAATGGTTATGTCACTGGACTCTCACGTAGTTGACCGTGGTTTGAGATCTGGACTGGGAAGCTTAAAACTTATGCCAGGTATGTGTACGTGTGTGCCCCAAATCCCAAGAAGAGAATGGAGGGGAAGGGATTGTGGTATGGCCATTTCCCCTGGGGGGTGATTTCTCACTTTCTGTTTCTGTCTCGCTGGTGAGCACATACTCCGTATAGTAAAAATCTCTCTAAAAGAAAAAAAATACTATTTCTGAAACGGAATGCTCTATTTAGAGAAAACATCCACCATCAGAGGTCTTGTTTTGTTTGGGTTTTAAAGGCATTAGAATTTACACATTTCCCATTCCCCCATCAGACTTAAATGGAAGCATAAGTTATGTATTTCAGATAGAAGCTTCAGCTTGGGTCACTTCAAAATCTTTTTCCAAGTGACACAGAGGAGATATACTGGTTTCAATGTAAGCTTAGCCATGAACAAGGTAATATTTTATACTAATCGTTGGAGTGTATCAGTAATAGTAAAAAAAAAAAATAAAATTGCGTTTTTTTGGGTTAAAGAATGTGCACTGTGGTTAAATTCACAGGCATCTGATAGCTTCACGCCTCGGGGCTGCATCGTAGACATGGAATCACACAAACAGAGAGAAACAATTGCCACTGTGAACAATTCAATTAGCAATAGACAGTCACTGGATTTTCTAGATAACTAAAGATAAGCATTTCTTTCAACTAATCAACATTACAGCAGTAAATCAATATAAATAAGAAATGTCATATTTGACAAGTGATTATGACTTAATTGCTAGTTTAGAGAATTTAGCAATTCTGAGCATTTAACCTATCTGATGTCCCAAGGGTTTTACAATTTTATTAAGACATTTCTGTTGGATTTTCACGCAACACATTTCATTTTTCATAGCACCTATAGTTCTTGTTCAGAATATTTTGTATTTTAAAATGCAAACATATTCATTAATACAAAGAAACACTGCTAACTTTTATGGTAAAAACATACACGAGAAGACTTGACTGCCTAGTACATGTACTTTACCTTGTATCACATTTAACACTTCATTAGATGATCGCTTTCCCATAATAATCAGGAAAAGTGGAAACTGATCTGTTTTTTGAGTCCGAATGGTTTGTGCAACAACACTACCAAAGTGTCTATTGCACATTGTCAGAAATCTAAAATGAGACAAAATCCAAAATAAGTTTCATTTCAGAGTTTATTAAATTTACTAGAATCTCACCAAAAAGTCTATCCTTTTGTTAGTTACATTAAAATTAGACAAGACAATTATGTTCATGAAAGGTAACTTAAATTGTGTGTTTGTTTGATATTAATATATAAAATCTTGCTAATATTGAGTTTTCAACTACATCTTAAATGATAAAGGGATGATTGTCATACAGAAAAAGCAGGATGCATACCCTAAATGCTCTCTGGGGCTGAACAACACAGGATTCTTAGTGTTAAATATTGCAATCTGTATTACCCTTAAACTATGAGAAAAACAAACCAAATGAAGTTCAAGAAGAGAAAATTTCCTAAATAGGATAAATGATAACATAGTGTGGTATGAAAACAAATTGAGTAGCATCAACCTAAGAAACAAGATTTGCAACATTTTGACAAGTCTTTAGAATTAGGAATTATACTTTAGAATTGCATTTTCTCCAACAGTAGGTCTTCTAGTTTCATACTTAGAATGGGATAAAAATAATAATTCTAAGCTTTTGACCAAAAAAAGCTCAGAGATATTAGCATATTGAAGTCTAGCATTAGTATTCTTAACACGATCTGGAATAAATGAAAAAACTGATAAAGCTTTTCTCTTCTATTAGAGGACTGTTTGAAATTAGCATTTCTTTCAAGAGAAAAGGGTAGCTTATGATATGTTTTCAGATCTGATGGTAAAAAGTAAATGTCATAATAATAATGAATTATGAAAGACCAAATGCAAATATAGGATGCTTTAATAAGATCCAATTTAATAAAGTCTGTAAAAATAATGGACTTTTAATAACACAGGTCACAAAAGGCAAAACAGTGGAAATTCTGGGGACTAGCCACTGGTACTAGCTTATTAATTCTTAATTATGTTCATGAAAGGCAACTTAAATCGTGTGTTTTCTTATGCCTTATGATAATATTTTAGGTAACAACTCCTCTGAAATGTATGTTCTAGCTGATGAGCAAAGTCCTGTCGTCACATGCATTAGAAGGTAAATCTATTTGAAAAGACAAACGGCATTAAAATGTCATGTTCTCAGATTCATTTGATATCCAAATTCAAAACAGAATCAAACCTCTTAATTTTTAAAGCCAATATATTTTCTGTCTATAGAAATTCATCCCAGAAATTTAGGCTGAATCCTCTGTAAAACTGGCGCTGTGACTATAAAAAGTAGATCTTGTTTTAAGGACCACTAAAACTGTTGGCAAGAGTGTCAAGACAAGTTAGCACCACTGCAATAAGTTCATTGGGAGACAGGTTCATATACACAGTCAGAGCAGCAATAACCAGACTTCATGGCAATCTGAAATGACAAGGCCTTAAGAAATCCATTGTTGGCCATGAAATATCAGTGCCCCCATGAAAATTCAAATCTTCACATTCCACAACTATTATGGGATAAAAGGTGCTCAGGCAGTCTAAGCTTCCATACCAAATTTCACACCCTTATAGCTTTAACTCTTCAATGGGGTTGTGTAGAACGGGTGACTGGAAAGTTAGGATCTCATTTTTCTTTCTGCTCCTTAGTAAAATATTTGAAGTTGGTCTTGACCCTGATCTGATCATTGACAACCTCTAAAATGAAAGATGTCAAAAACCAGTTGGAATGCCATTTCCTCCAAAAGGGAGAAAATAAGTCCTTGTTGCTTTCACACCAGTGGATTAAGTGGATATCACACAGCAGATGCCCATCACAGCACTGGCCTCACAAGTGATATTAAACACTAGCTAAAAATGATATGCTACCCTCATCCCTCAAAAAAGGGGGCAAATGAGAGAAACAAAGGGAAGAAGAAAAGGAGGAGAGAGGGATGGGGGTGGGAAGAAAGTAGGCAGGCTCAGTGGTTTTTCTAAATTCTCTTTTTGTGAAGATGAGCAAGAAGGAAAAATAACTGAAAATGTAAGTATTTTATTATGTTTAAAATATTATATAACACATTTCAAATACAAGGCATATTTAAGAGAAGTGCAGTCTTCAAAGGCACATAGCCATTCAACTAACACTATCAAAAACAACAAAGTGATCAATTTTTTAACCAAATATTTGCAAATCACTCTAAATTTCTGGAAGTAGTTGAGAATTATACAAGAATCATGCAAACAGCTGACACTTATAGTAGCCTTAATTAACAATTTGTTCCAATCAAAGAGAGACTGTTAAAATTTTAATTAATCTGATTAACCTTTGTAAAATGTGAATCACTTTTGAGGTTTTCAAATTGCAATCTTTAAGAGCTTTAGGGCCATTGGACAGTACCACATTACAAAATTCCTACTTGTCAGTTTCTTCCATTATAATTAACAAGAATTTGAAGTAGCACTTCACAATACAAATATCAAATCTTTCTCATGGCAAGGGAGCCTCTGCATCTTCTCTGCAAGATCATACATAGCTCAAAGTTTCCATTCACAGCACACTAGTAGCAGCAAAAAATTCAGTTTGAAACATTGGAGAAAAACAAACAGGAAAAACAAGTGGTTTTAAGAACAAAAGCATAGTTCTCATGATTGTGCTATTTTCTCCCCTTTTAACAGATCCATGTGTGCCAGTGCACCTAGAGGCAGAACCAAAGTTGCCCACCCAATTCTATGTGGTGTTTGTCAGTCAAATGTCATGAAGGAAAGAACGGTTTCCAAAGCAATTGGAGTCCTGAAATCCTAAACCTAAAGGAGAATGCAATGACAACTGTTTTATAACAAGGGGAAATGACTTTTTTTTTTAACATTTATTTATCTATTTATTTACTTACATGTTGGGATTTTTGGGTCACTGTGTCTGGGACTTGAACAACGGTCAGTGTGGGAGTCCAGTGCCTCAACCACCACGCCACCTGCTGGCCCTGGAAATGACTGCTTTATTATAAAAGATATGAATGGGGCCAGCAGGTGTTGTAGTGGTTAAGGTGTTGGAATCCCCTATGGTCAACCATGGTTCCAGTCCCAGACCCAGCGGATTGAAACTCACTCCAGATGCATATGTGTGCATGTCCAATCCTAAGGGGAGAGTGGAGAAGGGATTATGACATGGCCATCATGCCCTGGAGGAAGGAGGTTTCCACTTTCTCTCTCTCTGTCTCTCTTTGTGTCTCTATCAAGTGCATATGCTCTATAGAACAAAATCTCTCTTTTAAAAAAAAGGATTTGAATAAATCAAACAGAGACCTATTTGAGCAGAGAAGTAACAAGTTGCCTGAAAGCTAAAATGACAAATCTGAGAAGACAGAGATGCCCTTGCTAAGGGGGTTAAATTCAGGAAAAAGGGAGTGGAGGGAGTAGGATGGGGTGAGAAAAAGAGTGAAAGGAAATGGTTAACCACATAGCTGGCACACATTTATATTCACGAGCGTTATTTTTTTTTAGAGAAGTTTTTGCTATAGGGTGCGTGCACTCGCCAGAAAGACAGAGACAGAAAGCGAAGAAATCACCCCCTCCAGGAGAGATGGCCATGCCGAAATTCCTTCTCCATTCTCCTCCCAGGATCTTGGGCATGCACACACACGCGTCCGGCGTGAGTTTAAACCACCAGATCTTTAACCGTAGTTGACTACATGGGAGTCCAGTGACATAGCCGTTACGCCAACTGCTGGTCCCAATATATGCATGAGCTTTTTAAATTTATTTATTTTTTTAAAGAGGTTTTTACCTTAGGGTGCATAGCTCAGGAGAGACAGACAGTGAGAGGAAAAGTGAGAAATCACTCTCCAAGGGGATGGCCATGTCACAATCCCTTCTCCTCCATTCTCCTCCTGGGATCTTGGGCATGAATGCATACATGCCCTGGCATGAGTTTGAAGTCACCGGGTCCGGGACTTAAATCATGGTTGACTCTGTGGGAGTCCAGCAATATAACTGCTATGCCATCTACTGACCCCTATATTTACCAGTTCTTGCTATTAGAAAACTAAAAATGGGATAGTAAAATAATTTTAATCTAAAGTTTGGAGATGAAAGTAAATAATATTAGATGGCTAGCATATATTAATCATTAGTAAAAATTTCTGTCTCTGAAGCAAAGAATTTTTCTATCTTGCTAATAGAAACCAGGATTACTAATAAATCAGATATGGGAAAAAGTCTTCTTTTAATTCAAAACAGAATATAATTTAGTTACTTTCAATCAAAGACATAATTACATAAATCACTGAGTTTTTCTAAGGCATACTTCAGCATAAAATAAATACTAAACAGAACCTAGCAATCTGGGAGGAAGGAATTAAAATTCCACATTTATTGCCTTCCTACTGTATACCAGGTACTACAATAGAAGGCACATTTGACACAAAATGGAGGCCAAAAAATTGTCACTACTCTATTTAAGGGTCCCTAATTCATATATTTCAATGTACATTTCTTAAGTTTAAAGGAGCCTTAGATATAAAGTTGGAATTAACATATTAAATGCATATTAACATTTAACATTTTAGTTGGTATTACTTTCAGGATTAAATGACAGTTTATATTTACAGGCCAATATTGAAAGTTTTTGTTTTGCATAGTCAAAGAATTGCTGACTAAATGAAACAGTCACTGATTTTATTATGTTTTAGAAAATAAAATAAAAGGGTGGGTATCGATATTTGAGAAGCAAGGAAAGAAAATACAATTATTGATGCTGCAACTGTGTAATAACTGTACACATTTAAAAGTGGATATAAGACTAAATCACTATTTTAATATGTTTATGTTTAATAATGTTAATTAATTTAAAACCAAGATTTAATATCATGGCTTATCCTGAAGTCATGTCTCTCGGATAACGTGTGATCCATTTCTCCAAAAATAAGAGGTTACTGAGAAGAAATTTATTTTTAATAGTGCTAAAGGCCTTCTCCACTACTACTCAATAGTTTGAGGCAAATCTTTCGTATACACTTCATTAGCTGTAGATGCTTAGCTTATACTACTTCTTTTGACTTCACCTTGGCTTAAGGAATCTGTTCCTTTTAAAACAGACCAAACTAACAGTTTTTCCTGTGGTAAAGAAAGGACTTTAGAGATCAACTAGCAATCCAGCCAAAACACAATACCCCTTTCTCATTAGTGAGGAAATAAAGCCAAGGTCCCTATAACTTGTTAAAGGACATTTATCAAGTTCCTGGTCCAGGGTACCCAAACTAGGCTAGCCAGTTTTGTCTCAACAGCATTACCCTTACAAGTTTGCATATGTATGCTTTTGCTCAGAATATTTCTGGAGTGCCCACTGAAAATAATCTTGAGCATGTCTAGTATGCATGAGTATAACACCCTTTACTCTTTAAGGGTGGATTTGACTTTTTTTTTTTAATGACGGTTTTGCCTTAAGTGTGTGTGCTCACCAGAGAGAAAGCAAGATAGAGACAGTGAGAGGGAAAGTGAGAAATCATCCCCCAGGGGGATGGCCACACTGCAATTCTTTCTCCATTCTCCCCCTGAGATCTTGGGTCACACATGCACATGTGCCCATTGCAAGTTTCAAGTCACTGGGTCCAGGCCTTGAACCATGTTCAGCTACATGGGAGTCCAGTGCCAGAACAGCTATGCCAACTGCTAGTCCCAATTTTTTTTTTTTTGTAAAGAACATGCATAAGCAAATTGGTCATAAACTTTCAAGTAGAAAGAGAATAAGAGGAGAAATTGAAGATGAACAAATTTTGGAGTTATTTTACAATATTTATTTATTTATTATTATTAGTTTAATTCACCAGAGAGAGAGAAGGAAAGTGAGAAAGCAAGCTGACAGGTCTGGTATTCAAACCATGGTCAATCATGTGAGAGTCCAGTGCCTTCACCACCACACTACTTGCTGGTCCTTATGATGGCTTTGATTTTTTTTTAAAATTTAACTTTATTTACTTATTTTTAATTTGACCAGAGAGGGACAGAGAAAGAGGGAAAGAAAGTAAAAAGCAAGCTGCCAGGTCTGAGACTCGAACTGTGGTCAGTCATGTGGTTGTCCAGAGCCCTTAACCACCATGCCACCTGCTGGCCCCAATGACTTTGATTTTTAAAAGTAGTTCCAAGTCTTTGGTTCAAAAAAGATAGGTAAATAGGGTACATAACTAAGAGGGGGAATACTGAATATATGAAGGCAATGATCCTCAAAGTAGGAAAAAATTAGAGTTTATTTAAAAGGCAATTTCCTCAGCTCCATTTCCCAGAGATTCTGATTCAATAGACCTGGGGTGAGGCCCAGGAAACTACACTTTAACAGGTCCCCAATCTCTCCCTAGATCATGCTGATGCATGTGGGTT
This sequence comes from Tupaia belangeri chinensis, assembly GCF_000334495.1. Classification (NCBI taxonomy): domain Eukaryota; kingdom Metazoa; phylum Chordata; class Mammalia; order Scandentia; family Tupaiidae; genus Tupaia; species Tupaia belangeri. Next base: position 1,676,861 of record NW_006159682.1, on the reverse strand, counting down.
AATGGTTAATGAGAAAAACACAGCTTTCAGGACACAGGACAGTTCTCTCAGGAAGGGTTTAAGGCAATGGCAGCTTTACTGGACCAAGTATTCAGTCTCCCAAGGTGGCCACTTTGAAATGTTAACTTCTATTGGTTTCATTTGTATGACTGAGTTCCAATCTGATGTGGAAGAAATAACCAAATACCTTAAAAGTCTGTGAGCTCCACATGATAGAAGAAAAAGAAGGGAAGGAGAGGTTGTAATATAAAATAGAAAGATATGGGAAAGTCTCACGGAAAAGTTGACATTTGATCAAAGATTCAGAAGAGGTGAAGCATTAAACATCTATCTCAGGGAAAAGTTTCTAGATGGAGAGAAAAGCAAATCTAAAGACCTTGAAGTTGGCCAGTATACAGCATACCTGAAAGGTCACAAGCAGGTAGTCTAGCTGGAGTAAAGAGGAAAAAGAAAAAGCTAATGATGTAACTAATTCTACATGGTTAAAACAAAACAAAACACCATAACAAGACAAAGGGTAAATGACAAACAGAAAATATTTTGAATTTCAACCCACAGAAAAAAGGATTAGTTTCCTTATTATACAAAGAACTCTTATAAACCAGTAAGAAAGAGATTAACAAACTAAAAACAGCTAGCTTCCCCAAATGGAAATCATAATGTCTTATAAGCATGTGAGAAAACACTCAATAATTCAATGAGCTAACTCCTGATGGTCATACTGTAAAACCAGTTTTCACCTGTCAAATTAGTAGAGGTTTAAAAAATTTGGCACTGGGGGACTAGCAGTTAGCATAATGGCTATGTCGCTGGACTCCCACGTAGTCAATTGCAGTTCATGTCCCGGACCCGGTGGCTTAAAACTCACACCGGGCGCGTGTGCGTGCATGCCTAAGATCCCGAGAGAAGAATGGAGGAGAAGGGACTGCGGCGTGGCCATCCTCCCTGGAGGGTGATTTCTTGCTTTCTGTCTCTCTGTCTCTCTCTGTCTGTCTGGCAAGCTCACGCGCCCTATAGTGAAACCCTCTCCAAAAAAAACAAAACAAAACAAAACAAAAAAAACTTACAATAAATCTACATCAATGAAATTAATATTAAGCTAACATAGAAATAGGCAGACAAGTCCTTGGCGAGTCCAGATATAGATGGATGTATACATGAAAATTAATACTTAATATATTACATTTATATTTAATATATAATTAACATACAATATTATTAGTTTATATTCTATAACTATATATAATATACAACTAGCATATATTAACTGCATACAATAATGGGAGTGAAATTTGTACTAATTCCCCTACAGGAAATGTATTGATAATTTATTAAAATTACACAGGCAACACATCCTTTTTTTTTCTTTTTTCTTTTTGTCATAGGGTATGTGGGCTCACTGGGGAGAGACACAGAAAGAGGGAAAGTGAGAAATCATCTCCCAGGGGGATGGCCACCCTGCAATCCCCTCTCCTCCATTTTCCTTTTGGGATTTTGGGCACATATGCACATGTACCTGGTTTATTTTTTGAGCCACTGGCTCTGGGACACAAACTGTTGAGTTGTCCATGTCAGATTCAGTGCCTTAACCACAACACCACTGCTGGCCCACAACATATACTTTTTTTAAAAAAAGAGATTTTGTTATAGGGAAAGTGTACTTGCTGGAGGCAGAGAGACAGGGAGAAAGTGAGTGAGAAATTATCCTCCAGGGGCACTGGCCATGCTGCAATCCTTCTCCTCCATTCTCCTTGTGGGATTTTGGGCAAGCATACACACGCACCCAGCATGAGTTTCAAGCCGCCAGATCTGGGACTCAAACTGTGGTGGACCATGTGGGAGTCGAGCAATGCAACCATTACACCTTCTGCTGGTCCGACAACACATATTCTTAATCCAGTACTTCTACATCTAAGCATTTAGTCTATAGATATATTTCCACAAAGAATGACCTATACACACAATTACTGCAGGGTTGTAATGGCACAATATGGAACATAACCCAATGTCCATCAATAGTGCCTAGTTAAATAAAATTACAGTATTTTATGGAATTTAAAGTTTATTTATCTTATTCATGATAGCATGTATGAACGCACAAGAGAGGGAACGAGACAGCGGATGAGAGAAAGAAAGAGAAGCACTTTCAACAGGCTTGGTCAGGCTGTGATCCCTTCTCTAGCCCTCCAGATCATCAGGATCCTGGGCAGGTGCATACACGCCCCAGCATGTTTTGAAGCTGACCTGAGGGTCCAAACATATTGTTGGAACCACAATATGTTTGTGGTTTGCTAGAGGCTGCACTACTAGGCTGAGTCTTCTAGGAAATTTAAAGGAATTACTATGTAGACATAAAATAGAAAGACTTCCTTTACAGATATGAAATATCTGTAAGATGAAATGGAAAATGCAAGGTATTAAATATGTTTACTATTTGTATAAAACTGGAGGAAAATAAATATGTATTAGCTTACTTATATATACATAATCTCTGGATGGGTAAATAAAAAAATTAAAACACTGCCTCTTGGGAATATAACTTAGGAATAAGAAGATGACTTTTCATTACATATCTTTTCATGCCTTTTGAATTTTGATGAATGTATTATATTAGCCAATCATGAAAAAAGCATACATTTTGAGAGTAAAATAGTAACTCCCTTACATAAATAAAGAAAAAGTACACATAATCTCAGACTTTTAAACACATGTTCATCACATTTATCTATTTTTTATTTTCTTATTCAAATTTATATTTTTCATTTTGTGGTAATCACTGGTTGCGTAGATACGATATTTTTAATTAAATTCTTTTTTTTAACTTTAGTTATTATTATTATTTACCTTGACTGGGGGCTGGGGAAAATGAGAAAGCAAGCCAGACTCAAACCATGATCAGTCCAGCACCCTTAACCACCATGCCACCTGCTGGTCCCTAGAAACAATATTTAAACTTAAATAACAATAGGCCAACACTTGAAAAGTTAAACAATATTCCATTAAGTAGGTATATATGCTACCACATTCATAACTGTCACCAATAGCTAGATATACTGGGATTTACATCATATAGTATTTCCTTGGAAAAAAGTTATGAAGTGGAATTATTGAGTAAAAGGGCAGAAAAATTTAATGACTACTGGTATATATATAATAACATCTCTCCAGGCAAATGAAAATATTGTATGCCTGTCACAGCACACAAGCTACAGGTGATTTCAAGAAAACAGGGAAAATTTCAGGAAGAGTTCATTTAAAACCTTTCACCTGTCTGAAGCTTAAACTTCCCAGTAATAGTAAACTATTAAATTGTCTCAATAGGCGAGTAGTCAGTTAGACCTTCAAAATAGCAGGAGTTGGTCCACAGTTCATGATTGTCAGCTTCCCTTCTGATTTTTAGGAACCTTTAGTTTTTATACAATCTCATGCTGTCACTACCCACTGACTAAAAATAGGACCCAGTTAATGTGTAAAACATCCAGAACATTAGGACCAACAGATAGCGTAATGGCTACATTGCTGGACTCCCACGTAGCGGACCTCGGTTAGAGTCCTGGACCCAGTGGCTTAAACTCACGCCAGGTGCATGCATATGCGTGCCCAAGATAGCGAGAGGAGAGTGGAGGAGAAGGGATTGCAGTGTGGCCATCACCCCTGGGGGGTGATTTTTCACTTTCTGCCTCTCTGTCTCTCTCTGTCTTTCTGGCGAGTGCACACGCCCTACAGCAAAAAAAAAACAAAAAAAAAAAAAACAACAAAAAAAAACTCAAAAAAAAATAAAAAAAAAAACCAATCCAGAATATTAACATATGAGAGTAAGCAGGAATTACTGCAAGCAACGTAGTATTATGGGAAAAATAAAGACTTTGGAGTAAAACATACTGACATTGCCACTTACCAGTTGTTTCTTTGTGTAACTTGATCTCTCTGAACCTTAGTTTTCTCATCTATAAAATGAAGATAATGATACCTAGTTTTCTAACTGGCTGTGGATTAAAATATTACTTCTTCCTTCCTTTTATATGTGCTGGAGTCAAAATTGGTCTTCCTTCCACTCCTCCAAGTTAAAGATACAATGAAATGTTTCCTAAAATAACTTAGAGCAAACATCTCAGACTCATATCATTAAACAAAGAGTTATGTTTAATACTATATTTGGTATTATAACATATTGCTGTATATAACTTCCACAGCACGCATGAGCACTATCACAAGATAATACTACCATATTGTCATATTCTCTGTTTACCAGTTGCCAAATTTGGAGACTTCATGATTTTACTATATTATATAAAACATTTTCAGCATCATTTATTTCAGGGTTGGCTGATACCTATCAAAACCCTGAAATTTATACACAATTTCCTTTTGTATTTGAAAAGAACTATCAGTCTAACAAAAAAAGTGGGAAAGCCTTCAGAATTTTATACACAGAAGAGTTTCTAAAAGATAAATGACCAACAGCATAGAATATTAGCACTTCAGTCAGTCATCAATCTTTGAACAAGAATTAACTGCAACCCAACAACCCAGAACCTGGTAAAGGCTCACTCGAGAAAGCTGATGTTAGATAAGAGTTGAATGGACATGCTGACTGTGTAGGTTTTCCTCTAAGCTCTATACCTGTTAGGAGTTTTACCATCAAAAAGGAATATTTTGGGGCCATATCCCCTAAACTCCCTAAGGAATTATCATTACTCAAAAAAGATTTAATACAAAGCCCTCTGCTTTTATAGGGACTAATAAAAAAACTATGTAAAATACTCTGTCTTTTGTAAGACAACAGTGGAAAATAATTGTCTATTATTTTCCTAACAGTTGTCAAATAAAAATCATGCAACAAATTTCTCTCTTGAATTCAGTGTCTGGAAATTTTTGGATGAACTATAAGGTTTTCATATACCAGACAATAAGAACTATAAATGGTAAACTGTAAGCTCTAGGGCATAAAACCTGTCACATGAGAGAAACACAATAAATATATTTAGAATGGACATATGAATAAATGAGTGTATCCCTATGACATTATCCCTATGACATTCTGTTTTTCTCCTTTAGCTGCATTAACTTTGTGCCTGAATTCTGTGTTTAGGTACAAAATTTAAGTCAATCCAGCTGTTGATAAATACTTATCTAGTTGCTACTTTTAATTGTCTTCACCTGGTTTTATTTTATTTTTTCAAATAATTATTTATTTAATTTTATTCATTATTATTATTCTTTTAAAATTTTGCTATAGGGCACGTGAGCTCACCAGAGAAAGACAGAGAGAGAGAGAGAGAGAGAGAGAGAGAGAGAGAGAGAGAGAAAGTGAGAAAGTGAGAAAGCAAGTCACCCAGTTTGGGACTCAAACCATGGTTGGCCATGTGGGAGTCCAGTGCCCCAGTCACCATGCAACCTGGTTTTATTTTTGATTTTTCTGTTTAATGCTGTATTGTATTCTGCTCTTCTATAGTAATCATAATCATTCTTTCTTCCTTGCTTTTTTTTTTTTTTAACTTTGTCCTAGGGCTTCTGTGCTTGTCAGAGACAGAGTGGGGAGAGAAAGTACTCCACCATGGGGCACAGTCACTCTGTTATCCCTTCTCTTCCATCTCTCATGCCTTTCAGGATTTTGGGCATACATACACATATATATGATGTGATTTTCAAGCCACTGGGTCCAGGACTTGAACCATGTCATTTCAACCATCAGGCCACAGGCTGGCTCTATACTGATTTTATAAAGTAGGCCAACTGAAAATGCCAAATTGAAAAAATGGGCATAAAGGAAGAAACTTTAAAAACTTTATGAAAAATGAAATTAAAGTATAAGCTTATTCTTGTGTAAAAATTTTTGAAATACATATATAGTTTTTTTCCAATATGCATGAACTTTTTGAAGACTCCTCAATATAGGAGATAATAAGGGGAGTGAAAATGTTTCTCAATTCCAGCACAGTATATGGTATACAATCAGTGCTTAAAGAATACTATTTTTTTTGGATAAAGAAATGAATAGATAGTAAAATGAATGGAATAGTAGAAAGCTAGAATAAATGATGGAATGTCTACATCTGTGGAATCTACATCTTTAAAGATGAGTAAATACCTTGATTTTCAAAAAGTACAGATTGGTAAACTTGCCCTTGGTGCTCTACAAAATCCAAAAAAGTCACTTAGACAAACAGTTTTTTTAAAGATTTAGAATAAAGTAGTGGTTAAAAGAAGAACAGTAAGAACATACCATGCCCAGCTAACAATGAACTTAAAAGACAGAACTTCTGAACACTCTATAAGTTTTGACTATCTGGACTGCAGTAAGGCATATGATGAGGTATTTCAAGGGATCTTTTAGGATAAGATTCAGGAATACAGACTAACTTAGACAGGTTCATTTGTCAACAGGAAACAATCTATAGAGTTCTACAAAACAGATTGGTCTCAGAGAGTTTCCCCCTTGGCTTTGTACTGTCACCATGAAATAAAGAAATGAAATATAAGATAAATGTACTGAACATTTACTCTGTGCCAGACTTGTCAAATAAATTATCCCATTTAATTGTAGTATCTCTTTTTTTTTTTTTTTTAAAGTTTTTTGCTATAGGCATGTATACTCACCAGAGAGACAGACAGACAGGGTCAGGGGGTGGGTTTGGGGCTGGGTAAGAAATCACCCCCCGGGGGCGATGCTCATGCTACAGTCCCTTCTTCTCCAGTTTCCTCTTAGGATTTTGGGTATGCACACATCCCTGGCATGATTTTCAAGCCACCGGGTCTGGGACTCGAACTATGCAGCTAGCCATATGGTATTACTACCTTAACCTCACTACTGGCCCTAATTCTAATATCTAATTCCACTTCACAATATGGAAACTGCAGTTTATAGAGGGTTTAAGCAACTCATCCAAGGTCACTATGGCAGTCAAAAAGCATACCTACATTTCCAATCCCTTTGAACGAAATTCCAAACTCATTAATTTTCCTAACCATAGTTGTGTGCTCATTTGAAGTTTGTGTTCGTTTTTAAAAATAAAGTATGATTCCCTCCAGTGTTTGACTCAAAGAGTACAAGGCAAAGAGAAGGAAAATAAATGGGTCCAATAATGTGAGTATAAAAGAGAAATAGTAAAGTATCACAAGGAAATGGTAATGATGGTAATGATGGACCTCAAAATAGCAACGGGACAGAAAGTTAGAGAAGAGGAAAAGACTGAGTGACAGAAAGTGGTGGAGTCAACAGGCTAATGGGCCTAAAGAGATTAAAAAAAAATTTCAGTGATTCTTGACCAAATGAATGAGAGTGGTAAAGTAGCAGTAGTCAGAGCCAGATGCTGAAACCAACATATATAAAGCGATACAGTTTCTACTCTTGACCTCATCTAAGTGGAAGAACATGTTTTTGGAGTTGGATATGTCTAGAACTGGAGGGATTATTAAGAATGATGAAAAGAGTAGAGATGATAAGGGGTTAAAGTCTCATTTGTGAGTGATAAAACTTAGGAAAGTTAATAGAATCTGTACCCCAAAAGATCTTGTCAATCAGCTGCATTAGTAGAGAATGGTAGAGATCTGGTTTAATATCACCTTAAGTTGGAAAACAAGAACAGGGTTTCAGCTGACTTCCTGAGTTCAACAGAAGCTGGTAATAAAATTCCAGAATAAAATTGTGCGTAGCACAAGACAAACATCCTCTAGAGCACTCTACTTAATCCTGGCACCTTTGGAAGGGGCTAGGTCTAGACATTTTATCATATGAGGAGCAGTGGAATAAACTAACAATACTTGGTAAGAAAAGCCAGGGCAAACAAGAGCTATAGTCAAATTAGTAAAAAGCTATGATACAAAAGAGAAGCAAGGCTTCTTTCAGGTAACTGCCAAACTAGAATCAACAAAGAGAAAGTTGGGAGGTTTTCTATAGAAGAAGCACTGTGGCAAAGACTTTAAGGTTTTAAAGCAGCTCAGAAAAAGCTATCTTTCTAAGTTTTCAATTCATTGTCCTAGCAGTCTTCAGGCAAAAGGTAGAGTAAAATCAGTTTAAGCTTGTAACAGGAAAAAAGGTCTATCTGGCTGCAAGTTGTATAGGTGACTAAGAATGCATTTAATCCCCAACTCTAAGATTTGGTGTATCTATCCCTAACTCTAGATTTTGTGAATCTCATGTTTATTTGTTCTCTGAGGAAAAGGTCCATGTCTCATAAAGTCCACGGCCTTTACACACAGTTCCTGTTCTATACATTTTTGCTGTTGAAATCAGCCATCCTGACTAGGTCATGGGACAAGCTGCACTGCACAGGAGAAATGCACAGGTAGGACTGGGATTTACATCTGGCACCACCATTTGTAAGACATTGGTTAAGTTACAGAGAAAGGAAATGACTGTGGCTTCCTTAGCTATGTTCCACTAAAACCACTCTGGATTGCTGCAAGTGGTAGCATGCTATAATCTACCTGTAAATTTTGCTAATATTCATGTAAAATCTTGCTTAGCTCACATTTTTCTATTGAAAACAACTGTGTCCAAGGCAGAATTTTAGAGATAAAAGTCAAAAGTCTCAGGTCAAATAGGTCAGCCTATTGTCATAGTTGAAAAAAAAATTAAACGCTATACACTATTTGCCTAATATCTTGTTCTTCATATTTCAAACCCAACTGAGCCTCATTTCTTAAGTACTCTACCTTTTATGACTGCCATTAGACTATCTGCATAAATGATGATTAAACAGCCATATTCAAAATCACAGTTTTTTTTTTTTTTGGAGAGGTTTTTGCTATAGGGCGCGTGCACTCACCAGACAGACAGAGAGAGACAGAGAGACAGAAAGCGAGAAATCACTCCCCAGGGGGGATGGCCACAGCACAATCCCTTCTCCTCCATTCTCCTCTCGGGATCTTGGGCACGCACGCACATGCACCTAGCATGAGTTTTAAGCCACCTGGTCCGGGACTTGAACCGTGGTTGACTACGTCCAGCGACATACCCATTACACTAACTGCTGGTCCCCCAAAATCACAGTTTTTTAAGAACAGCAATTGACATATTTAAATGTCTGTAGATGTTGCTTTAAGAACTAACAAGTTAGGGGCCAGCAGGTGGCACCATGGTTAAGGTGTAGGCCACAAGGCCGAGTAAGGTTTGAGTCCTGGACCTGGCAGCTTGCTTTCTCACTTTCCCTCCCTCTCTGTCTCTGTGGTGGGCATACATGCTTTATAGCAAATTAAATAATAATAAAATTAAACAATTATTTAAAAAAACTAATAAGTTAATGTTTACATAGCTTTCATAATAGCTACATAATAAATTTTTGTTGCTAACATTGTTAAGTGATTTATTTGGATGCTGCTCAGAGACTCCAATACCTCATGTGTTACTGGGACTAGGCAAATATGATTTCTCAGACTGAGGTTCA
>NW_006159682.1:1643670-1667459 GCF_000334495.1 Tupaia belangeri chinensis | reverse complement strand
TTTGTTTTTCATGTGACCTTCTCTCATGCCTTCCTTGGTTGCAGGAAGGTATATATAGGTATCTGTAGATAAAAATTTATTTATAGACAAATAAACTTAATAAATTTGCTATATTGTATGTATGCTAGCTACATACACTATAGGAGAGAGATGAGGCAGGGATGGTGGTGAAAAAGCACCTCCACCCCAGGTGGGCACCATAAATTTCTTCTCCTCCATTCTCCTCTTAGGATTTTTATCATACATACATATGAGTTGGCATGTTTTTCAAATTGCCAGGTCTGGGCTTGAACCATGCAGTCAGCCATGCAGGATCCAGCTGCTTTAACCACTGTGCTACTGTCTGGCCCTAGAAAGGTATATATTAAAGAGGATTTTCTATGGATCTCATAATCAGCATCCCTAGAATTTCAAAGCACACATTACTTATAAGAAAGACCAAGGAGACCAGCAATAGAGTGGCAAGATGTGGTGCATTAGAAAAATAAGATTTGTTAAAAAAACTTATGATGGTGTTCCTTTGGACTGGCTTCACAATAGTTAATCACCTTTATATTGTTTTTTCTAACAATAGTTTTTTTCATAGACTGTTTATTGACAACTTATCTGAGTTAAATGCCTATTTTCTGAATAGCATTAATTAGATTAATGTAGAGGAAAACTTTTTTGTTTTTGTTTTTTAAACACAAATGTTTTGATTCTGATACAAATGTACCACCAGGCAATTATAATTGTAGTCTTAGGTAGTACTGTGGGAAGTATCCAAATCAGAGTTAAAAAGGCTCGTAAAACTGGTAATTTTAAATGATCTCAAAGAACATTGAAAAGGATAATCTATTTTAAAAAGAGTGAAGAATGTATTATAAACAGTTTAGCCATCATCTACATAAAGAGTGGCTTGTTCTCAATTGTAAGAGGCCATCACCTTTTATTCTTCCCCCCCTTCTCTTCCTTTCAGGACTATTAGGAAACTATTCACAAGTGCACCCTTGGACAATGCTGAGCAGTAATTATGACTTGCTGACAAAGAGATATGAACAATTACTGAGCCCATTTTGAAACCCTACACTAATAAAGTCATTAGATGCTGCCCTTGCCATGATCCTTCTAAAAGCTTCTGAAGTTACAAGAACACACGGCATTGTTTGCAGGGACAATTGCTGCTGGCAGAACGCAAACCTTGAGTTAAACCATGCTGCAAATTGATCTTGACATTCTGTTAAGACCGCCACTAAAAATCAAAAGCAGAGGAGAAAAGGAGAAAATGAGTGGGTAGGATGTAATCATGGAACAGGAGGGGTTCCTCCTCACCTTCTCTCCTCCCTCTTCACAAAACAAACCAGGGAGAAAATGACAAACTCTCCTGGTGTTTTGGAACCTTTATTTTAAAGCATTAATTAAGCCCTTGACCTGGGATGTTTAGGATGGCAATACACTTCCTTTAAAAGTATTGGAAGGAAAATGTTGCACAAACAAAATAAAAAAGTTTGGGGAAAATCATGTGGAAATCTGGAATGAGGGCTCTCTGAAAGTCATAGTACCCTGACTACAACATGTTTATCTGTTTTATCAGCTACCCTGCAGAATCTGGAAATTAACACTCTTCGTGTCTCCCATGCAGACCCCACACCTGGGCTATCTTCACTGGATCAAATGAAAGTGTAGGGTTAGAGTAACATGGTCAGCTAGGCTTCAGCCAGGCATGAACCACTGAGTAGTTTGAAATTAAGGGTAAGCCACTGTGAATATGGTTAATTACTGAGAGAGAAGGTACAGGTGAAGACAGCCTACTGATAATAAGTGCTTTAAGTCAATTAACTCTTGCCAAAGATTAAGCAATGTGGAAAACAATCACTTGAATATTAAGGCTAACAAGTACCTGTCAGCACAACAGTCGGAAGTTTGCAGTGACCTGAAATATTGCGCCCAAAGGCATTAAGTTCAAAAGCTAATATCCACAGGCAATAGAATTCTGTCTGTGAACACTGGTGCTGTGTATACAAAATTTAATACAATACTATGTATATGTTACATGTAACCTGTGTGACCCAAGCACTATCAGAAATTCCTAGGGAATGGTTTGTAGCTACTATGAGAACTGCTTAGAAATAGTGTGCAATGCCCAATTTAACACTTTGTAGCTGGTACACTGATGTGTGAAACACATTCACCTCAGGAACTTATATAGAAGCAACTCATCTGTAGTTCTCACAGCCAGCTGATTAACCAGTTGGCACTATCGTAGTCACATTCAGTGTTTAAGTTTTCTAGAATTAGATAATTGAAACCAGCACTAGCCTTGTGGGTTCTTTTGGCAACAAGAAATACCCACTGGTCCACTTATTGCTGGTTTCTACTGGTAGTTTGCTGTGCCACATACATGATGTTGCTTTCCTGGAAGAAGCAACTTTATCCCAGAACCCATAGCTTCACAGGGAGGGCAACTCATGTGCCAATGTTCCCATGTACCTGGTAGGTATCCAAATATCTTTAATAGAAAGAAACAAAGTAACATTTACTGTCCTATTGCTTTATACAGTAGTATTTAGTTAAGCCTCATGGTGTTTCAAAGGAACATGCCTGACTGATTGGCATATTTTACCATCTACCCAGTCTAGCACTCTGGTCTCATGGACATGTTTGCTTTCATCAATGCCACTGCTACTGCAAAAGGCTCATATGACCAACTGTGGTTCGAGTCCTGAACCTGGCAGCTTGCTTGCTTGCTTTCTCTCTCCGGTGAGTGCATGTGCCCTATAGCAAATTAAAATAATAAGAAAAATTAAGTAAATAATTCTAAGAAAAAAAAAGGGGTTAGTACTAGCTCCAAACAGACTAATTTGGGAGGCCAGCCGCTTCTGTGGTAACACAGAGGCTTGGTGATGTTGGGGTTAGGAACTCTGGAATCACTAGATGAACTCATCTGGGTTGGAATTCAAAGCCCATTTCCAGATGACCTGGGGGAACCCCAAGCATATGAGGATAGGTCATAATATTCAGGGGCCCTGCAAAGCCAGCAGAAGACAATGTACCCATTCTGAACATCTTTAGTTCATTCTATAAAAAGAGCGAAGGCTTTAGCTTTACTACTGGGAAAGAACAATTAGAGGGATATAACAGCATTTCGAATGCTCTTGCCAACATACAAGCCTTCTTTCCAATGATTACTTATTAGTATCAATATAGCACTTACTTTTTAAAAGGCAGTGTTTAGGGGCCAGCAGATGGTGTAATGGTTATGCTGCTGTACTATGACCTGGCCAACCATGGTTCAAGTCCTGGACTGGAGGCTTAACACTCACGCTGGGTAGGTGTGTGTGCATGCCTAAAATCCCAAGAGGAGAATGGAAAAGAAGGGATTGTGGCATGGCGGTCCCAAAGGGAGGGTGATTTCTTGCTTTCTATCTCTCTGGGGAGTGTACACACCTTATAGCAAAAATTTCCCAAAAAGGAAAAAAAAAAAAGGCAGTGTGTAAAGCAGTAGGATTTGTAACACACAGCTCCCCTAAAGAGCTGACAACTTACCAGGAAAATAAACAACAACCATGCAATGCAACAAGTGCTATTCCTATAAACTAGTATAGAGAATGTGCATTTTAACCTAGACAAAGGCAAGGGAAGAATGGGGACAGGCAAGACTTCCTGGAGGTGTTATCTGTCCTGAATTTTTATTTAAATTGTCAGAGGGTACTTGTGCTAACCAGAAAGAGAGAGAGAGAGAGAACATTCTCCCACACCTGATAGAGTGTGGTCATGCCACAACTCCTTCCCCTCCATTTCTTCATTCTCTTGGGATTTGGGGCAAACACACATCCTACACTTTTTTTAAGCCCTTGAGGCCAGAATTTGAACTGTCAGCCATGTGAGATCTGACACCCTCAACCACCCATAACCCTTAGACTATGGGACCTCTCCAGTTATCTGTCCTCAATTTTAAGAAATTCTTCTTTCATAGCCAAGCACTCACTAAGAATACATGGTATCCAAAAATATTTTTATTTTATTGTTAAATCCACTATGTTTTCCTACATGTTACACACCCATAAGAATATCTGATCTTGTCCCACCATAAGCATAGGCCAATGTTGGGATGAATCTAATTAACAAAGCAGCTTCTTTAGATCTGTCTGTCCTGGTTAGCTGACATTAATTCTCAACTTGATTTTGACTATACAGGATTACATTAACTGGCCAGCTCCCTCTAGTCTTGCTTTTCTCCACAATGATCTCAAACACTAACCCTCATTCCAGATACTTAATTATGAGGTTTTAAATACAAATACCTTCATGTAAAGAGCAGCACAATCTGCAATAGAATGCTACTAATATAAAAATCTCTGAATAGAGTAAAATTCTAATTTCATCTTTCTGAAGGTCATGTCTTTCAAGTCCTTCTCTGATCCTCAGTTGTAAAGCAACCCTTGAAGTTCATCTATACTGATAGTAACATGGACATACTTCATATTTTATGAGTAGAATATATTAGATATAATGCTGTTTTGCCTACTAGACTATCAGCGTTTTGTGGGTTAAGATTATGTCTTGTTCAATTTTTCATCCTTAGAGTAAAGCAAATTCCTAGTTCATATTAAATAGTCAGAGTTTACACAATTAATAAACATGAAGGAATACTTTTCTTAAGACATTTTTAGTTACTTCCAGATGATTTGCAGGATCTCCTTGTTTATAATTACCTGTTTTTAGTTCACTCATTCCTAGGTATATTCTACTATTTCTATCAGGATCACTGGTCAAATGGATATTCAAGCAATTGTACCTTCTAGCACCTCTTGACACTGCTAAGGGCTTTTGCCTACTGCTTTAAGAAAGAATAGCTCTGAAACTCAACTACACCTGTTTGACAACAACACTGCACATAATTTTCCAAGAAGGAAACCATGATTTAGATATGGAATACTGAAATTGTAAGCAGCATTCTTAGGTGGAATTTGAAGCACACATTTGTTAAATGCTTAAGGAATTTCTTCTATAATTTTAAAAAGAACCTTGTTTAATGGGATAAATAAAATGAATAAGGCATTTTAGGAGATCACAATTTAGGAGGAGCAAAGGTAACCACTAATTATGGCTGCAAAAGCTTGATGTCTCAGTTCATATTTGGAATGTTCCAAAATTAGATATTATTCCAATGCATCTTATACAGATATGAGTTGGCCAATTTAAGTAGTCAATTTAGAAAAAAGTCACTTGAATCATTTTATAAGAGTACAATTCAAACCATCAACACCACAGGACTTAGGACATTCTATACAAACTTGCTTTTTTTTTTTTTTTTTAAATTTCCTTTTGTCAAAAAAAATTGAAAATTTAATTAAAAAAAGAAGAATTTCTTCTATAATTTTAAAAAGAACCTTGTTTAATGGGATAAATAAAATGAATAAGGCATTTTAGGAGATCACAATTTAGGAGGAGCAAAGGTAACCACTAATTATGGCTGCAAAAGCTTGATGTCTCAGTTCATATTTGGAATGTTCCAAAATTAGATATTATTCCAATGCATCTTATACAGATATGAGTTGGCCAATTTAAGTAGTCAATTTAGAAAAAAGTCACTTGAATCATTTTATAAGAGTACAATTCAAACCATCAACACCACAGGACTTAGGACATTCTATACAAACTTGCTTTTTTTTTTTTTTTTAAATTTCCTTTTGTCAAAGAAATATGGAAATTTAATTGACAATAGCAAGTGATACTCATATTCGGATAATTTTACCAAAGTATTCACTTAGTACAATACCCTTCACTTACCTGCTACACACACAAAGAAAAATCACAGTAAATCCTGTGTGTAGGACTAATGATTCTACAGGCTTACTCAGAGTATTCCTTAAGCAAAAGTGTACTTGTTCAGCAAGTCCCTTCCCATCTTGGACATCAATGTCCCCAGTTAAAATATAGAGTCACAGTCCTAGAAAACCATGAAGAAAGTATCCTGACCAAATAGTTGACAGGTCAGGGTTTTCTAAATTTGTATGACTAGACTGAACTAGAATAGTCGGATCTGGGAATCAGACAAATTATTCACCAGAAATTTACTTCCAAACTGTTACATCTATCATAAAGAAATCCCAGTTCAAAGGAAACCCACAACGATTTTACTTGTTAATTCTAGAAATCTCTTCTGTATTTCTACATGCTAGTATGTCCCATTTCAGCTCTGTAGTAATACGCACCTTTTGATAGGTAGCCCACATATCAATAAATATTATTGCAAGCAGTCTTCTACTGGATTGAGAGTAAAAGTTTGAGGTTTTGTTACCCAAAGTTAAAAATAACAAATGGATGCTTTAAATGTATAATATGGACACAATTAGATTTGGGACAAAGGTGCCAAGTGTCCGAAATTCCAGAAAACACTGCAATCTTTACGCCCATTGCCCCATTTGTGGTGCCTATAAATGTTTCAACCGAATTTTTGAATGTATCTATTTTAAGCTTTTACTATCACATCTTTTAATTTTTGTGACCATTACTTAATAATAGGATATCACATTTTAAAAAATGTAAATTAAAATATCCTATCATACTTCATAGTTGGTCCTGCAATTCATTGAAAAATAGCTCTAAAGCCTTAAACAAGGCCTTTATTTAGTGTTTTTTAAAGTGTCATAAGGAGTTAATAGGACACAGCTGTACTGGCTCTTTCTAATAAGCAGCTTCTGTCGCTTTGGTCACCACAGGTGTCTCTGTAACCTGCAAACTCTTATTACTAGTGTATCAAAGTTGTGCTACTTAACAGACTTCTTTAGTAAAACATAACAAAGCAATTACATGGCTGTTGATTGCCAGTCATAAAAAAAAACCCTCAAACACTGTTTTTCAAAAGAAACTACACTGCAATTTTTTGTCATTGTAAAATAAAAGGAACTAAGGAATTAAATGGAGGATAGAACAAAATAACAGCATTACTACAGATGGTTTAGAAATAGTGTTTCCTTCTCCATCAAGTTGTGGATAAAAGAAAAGGAGGAGATTCCTTACTGCCAGTGAATGGCAATAGATTTAGCCAAGTCTCCAGTCTATGTATTTTGCCTCATGAAAGACCTTCGATGCTGCATTTTTATCTGTTTTTGGCACTGCTTTTCATCACCTTTAACTGAGTGTGAATAATAACCTGATTTAATTTAAACAAATACAGGTGCTAAAGGTTCTTTATTTATGTATAACAGGGAACATTTCCAAGGCAGAACGAAGTCATCCTATGAAATTTCCTAACCATTTGCTTAAAGAAATGAAGTATTAGATGAAGAAATTGCTCAACAATCTTTTGCCTCACATTTAAGGGAAGAATCATCTTTCTTTTCAGAATCTGATTGCATAAAACAAAGTCTAAATGATGACCAAAAATTCATTGAGCCATAAAATAATAAAAACACAAATCAGATGATTTCTAATTGTTCCTTAATCGCTTAAATTAGGTAACTATAATAGGCTTGCCTTGAAATGAATTAATTTAATCTCCTTGTTCATAAGCCCGCAGCCTGTGATTATGATTGTGTTAACACACCCAAAGTAGCATCATGGGATGTTATGGTCACATGTGTAATTAAACATGATAAAAATATTTTTCAGATGGGAAACTCAAATAGGCAAACTATGAAGAATTATTCATCACTTACAGATATGATTAACAAACTAAGTAAACGGATTCTGACAGCTAGGAAAGGGATTTTTTTCTTTCCTATTGAGAATATGGATGTATTGCTAGCTGTGTGCAAAAGAATGTGTGCAATAAAGCGATTACATCAATTAGCATATGCTAGAGTTAAGCTATTACCAACTCCACTGGACTGGTCCAAAATGTCCTGCCTTCTTCACTACAGTTATTAAAAAATTAACTACTAGGATTGTATATTAGACTTGTTTTGCTTTTTCTAAGCATCATCAAAAATGGTGATTTTTCTCTAATGTTCAACAACATACTAGAAATGTATTACATCTGTTTTATTACAAAAAAAAGATGAGAAAGATATTTTCATTTTCAGGTAATTCTCAAAAGTAGGAAGAGTCTTACAATTCAAGGTGTATTTTCACAACCATAAATAACTGCATGTGTTTGCTACAACATATAGTTTTTATCTAATAAAATGCAATGATCCACAATTTAATGTTGAGGATGAAAAATGTTTATGATGACAAAAAAAAACAAACACAATAATGACTTAAAAAATAAATAAACAGAAGCCAACTTATAACTTGTGAACAACAGTATTACCTTGCTCTATTGGCGTCCTTTGTCAAATCCCAAGCCCAGGTTATAAAATTTTGACTCAGATAAGAAACAATGGATTCAGCACAAAGCATTTGTGAGCAGAAAACGTTGGTTAGTACACTTTCATCGTGGTGGAGGTAGATAGCAAGAAGCTTTCTCTGAAATGAGAAAAGAATGATCATTTAAAATACCCACTAATAGTAAGATTTCTTGACTTTAAGAGAGGTATAATCAAACTATGTGAACAGCAAAGACAAAAATTAAATGCTATTTCTTTAAAGAGTACCTTATATTTAGAGTTCCTAAAGCATCTACCAATATGAATAAATTTTGTTTCCTTATACTCTAAAGCAGCTAGGATGACAATTTTGTTTATAGATCACTATCACAGATTTTTGTTAACATGTGTAAGCCTATCTCAAGCAACAGAATTGCATTTCTGTTAAGTAAAATAGATTTACCATTTTTCACATTTAATAGACACTTTATATGGGAGAGAAATATTAACCTTAAACTAATGAACTATACAGAAAAAAATATTCATTAAGGTTGGATGACAAAATTCCTCTTTTATTTTTTTTTACATTTTTCATATGAACACTGAACAGTCTCTTCTACTTGAAAGGAAAAGGTCTGCAATGAAGTTTTATGTTTCACAAGTACTTTAGCATCCTTAACATGTTTCATATTTTAAAGTCCTTATTTAAGAACACGTAACTCCTAACTGGCATTTGACAAAATGTTAACGATATCTAATTAACATGGATGCTTTTAGTTTATATTTCAAAAAATGTCGAGTGTGGGTTTTCATATAAAAAACTATCTTTCCCTTTGCCAAGATGAAACTTGCCTTTAAGAAATGACATGTACTTTCTTGAAAGTGCCCTGTCATAGCTGGATATTCAATAAAATACCTAAAACTAAATACTAAAATCAAACTACATAATTTGCAACATGTCAGCTTTATCAACAATGACATCAACAATGAAAGAGCCTAAATTGTTGCTGAATAACTTCTTCCTATTTCATAGAAGAGTTGGGTTTAAGAATAGTTACAATTACCAGGATAAAGAAAAATAAATTTTTATGGTTTAAAAAAAAAAATACAAGCCAATGAGTGAAATTCTGCCAAAGGAAAATCTCGGGAACATTTTAGGATCTTTCTCTTCATGTTAAATAAAGATGTAGTGACAGTCAATAAATGAACATTTGCTGTGTGGGATTCTAGACAAAAGGACACGTGTACAAAAATATTACACTCGTGCTAATTAGACACTAATAAAGTCTGATGCTTTGAATTATCCTGATAAAGAACCCAAATTACAATTACAATAGCAAAGTGATCACTACAATATTTTCCTCAAAGGCAAATTTTGTACCAGGTGAAGGTAGCCAGAGGTAGAATGTTAGATAACAATCTTCTATGAATAGTTACTTTTATAACCATTATCTAGCTACTTTAATCTCCAGAATAAACTTCTAAAATAAGTGTTCTTACTCTCATTAATATATGAGGAAACTGAGGTTGAGAAAACCAACTTGTCCCAAATTCCACAGCTGGTTAGTAAGTTACTCAGCTGGGATCAGAATCCAGATTGCCTGACTGTAAGTCCAGTGTTGTTTCTCTGACTACAGTGGTAGCAGGGAAATCAACTACATTGTAGTCACACTTTGTGGGAGTGCTCAGATAATACTGGGTTGTTGGAAGAGTCATGACACATTTTCGCATAGAAAAAATATGTCATGATTTTCCAACAACTTACTATGAGGATGTCAGACTATGTATAACATCAGTGTTTCTGGGCTTCAGAGACAGCATGTAACGGGAAGAAGGACAGGACACCTGGGTATTAAGTATTATAGTTCAGCTGATCCTACCCTGCTTCTATGTGTTAATTCATTTATTCATTCATTCAACCAGCATTTGTTGAAATACTCTTTGTGTCAGGTAGGCAATAAAATGGTAAATAAGAGAGACTCAGGGTTTCTTCATCTATGTTGATGTCTGTAGATAACAGCAGGTTTCTAGGAAGTTTGTAATTAGATACATTGTTGGAGAGATACTTATCTAATAAATTCATACTCATCCTTTAAGACTCAAAGCAAATGTTCCAATAAAATCTTCCCTGAGTACCTGAGTCTCTCTCTCTCTTCCCATTAGTATTTTAATTGTTTACCAGTTTTTCTTCTTGACTAAGTTTCTCAAAAGCAAAACTGGGTCCCTTTCAGTTTTTCTTGCATCAAACCAGAATAAGTCCCATCCTATTCTACAGACAAAATCTGAACGCTGACATCTACCATAGCCCACTAGCCAAAAAAGACACCTAATGGCAGCAACAATGGTAAATCAGTTTTAGTAAATGAATCGAGAAATGTGCTACTTTAGGAAAGCGAACATGAACCTGGCAGCACTAAAAATTTAGAGCTCCTCTTATGAGGCACTCTCTAGTTGAATAGACATAGGGATGTCAACCTCTAATTCAGCTTGATTGTATCTCAGCAACTACATTTAATGAGACACTGGGAACAAGAAAGCTGACCACTTTTAAATCAGCATATTTCTAACAATGGCAATGGCTAAACTTTAAAATGCCTATTTCTCTCAAGAACACTGCAATGGAACATTTAGACTTTGGGAAAGAGATTAGTAATTTACATTGCTATCTCACTGATTTAATTTAAATGCTCTTCCAAACCAAACACACATGTGCCGAAGAGGCAACTAAGAAACCCAACATGCAGAGTTCGCTATAAGTGCAGCCGACAGTGTTGACTGAAACTAAACTTGGAAATCCAGGGCACTAATGCACAATATCAAGCAATAAAACAGCATCTCTTTGGCAATATTTAATTTAAAAAGAAGAAAGAGGCAGGCGAAGATCAGGCACTGTCTGTTTTGGAGGATCAACCATTCTGCATTTCAAAGCATTGGTCCCTGCAATATCCAGGTTACTGTGCTAGAATCTCGACTATTATATCGCAGTTGTGAGAGGGAGGGCAAAGATGTGTTTACTCAGTGATTAGGCCCTTAGAATAAGCCTCTAGCTCCTAGAGAGACAGCTCACCACTTATTCATTTGGGCCAATTCACAAAGCCTAGGAAGATTAAACATCCATGCTGAGAAGACAAGCGAATGCAGACGGTAAAAAAGAAATAAAAATTCTTTAAAAACTCTGAGATGACTTCATTATTTTTCCACAAGGAAACTTTAGGAAAGTGTTTAGTTAGAGAAAAACCCACATTGACCTCTCTCTAAACCCTTAATCTTTCCTTTGTGGTGGCACTGCTTTGTGGTAAGCGACTGGCTCGCCTCGCCCCTCTTTTCACTGGAAGCTGAGAGAAAAAAAGGCTCTGGAGAAACAGTTTTCGTTCCAGGGACACAAACCCCTGACACTGTTAAACATGAGATGCCAGGAAAACACACTTAAAAAAATTCCCACTTTAAACTCTAAACTGAATGTGAGAAAGGAGATGATAAAAAGAGTATTAGAAGAGGATCTTCAGCCTGGGGGGTACTCTCATAATAGCTTTTGAAAGGGACATTGAATAATCTTAAAATAATCTTTTCCCTCTGACATAACTGTTGAACAACAGCAAAAAAATTTTCTGCTGCTACTGTGATAGTAAATAAAGAAAATATAAAGACTCCTAATAAAGTACAAATAATACTAAATTTGGGTTATATAAATCCCTAATTAAGTTATGGACACAGATACAAAGTCCAGACTTCTGATTATTTTACTGGGCTCAATTAAACACAGCCCAAATAAGTGAGAACTGAGTTTGGCATATCAACCAATCTAGGATAATTAAAATAGCAAAATCAGAAAGCTGCTTTTATAAAGAAAGGGCATCTAGCGCACAGAAAAAGCATAAGAAAATGTTTCAGTTTTCATTATTATAACCAGTTTTTCCTCTGGCCCATTAACAATTTAGTTCAATAACATTTACAGAGTACCTATGTTAAGCACTGAGAATATAAAGATGAACAAAACAAAGTTCCCTTGTCCTCAGAGACTTGGAGGGAAGGATGTATCTGGCAAAGCAAGCATTTAACTATAGTACCATACAGTAAGTGACAATATTTGGGACATTTCAAAGAATGCATTTTATTTGTCCTTTCTAATTTGACAGAGAGGATGTAAGTGTGGTGTATCATCCAAACAAGCAACCCTACACCATCGTCGGATTTCCACTTTGTGATCTACAGTTAACACAGTGTAAAGGCAAGTCTCTAATCTTTAAAGTAATAGAAAGCTCTGTTTTAGACTCAGTTCTGTCTTGGACCAGTTATAGGACCATGGGCAAGAGTTGTTATAAAGATTGTAGAAAAAGTAGGTTAAATACCTTTTAGGCTCTTAACAATGCCTGGTCCATAGTAGGTGCTAAATGAAAGGTAGCTTTTAGGATGAAGATTCCGGAACTATCCATGCAACATTAAGGGTTTTGAAAGCAATTTCAAGAGACATTATAGCCATGAAAATGTATTAAGGATTAAATGTCTCCTCCTTTATTCCTACTGCCAGGAGTGCCTGGATGCTTATTGTGTCCCTGCCTTCAGTGCCTCCCTCATTTTCACATTCAAACCCAGGAGCTAAGGGACTACATTGATGCTTAGGAAATGCCTAGCTGACAGCAACTAGCATGATTCCTCTTGAGCTACAGTAGCTAGTATGTTTAGACACTTAGTACCACAGAACCATAGAACATTAAAGCCAAAGAAATGAACTATGTCTCAGTATAAGCCAGGCACAGGACAGGCACTCAGGAAACATATGCTGATAAACTAAAAACAAAGCACCTCCTTCTGAATACCATAGCATATGCAATCTATGTGTTCAATGATTTTCAAGTCTATATAACAATTCCTAAAAATGGTGTTTTATACTTTTTATTTTTTTCAGTGTAAATTAGACTACTTTTTTTTGGTGTAAATTAGGACCTGACCTTCTCTCTTTTTCATCATCATTACCATAATAATCAGAATCATTATCACTATCATTCTTTTGTTTTTAAGTATGGGGATGGTTTATTAATACAAACTGATACACTGACCAGATAAACACTTATTATATATATATATATATATATATATATCACTCCCCCACCTCAGCAGGGGGGATGGCCACACTGTAATCCTTTCTCCTTCACTCTTCTCTCAGAATTTTGGGTACACACGCACTTGGCATGATTTTTAAGCTACAGGGTCCAAGACTCAAACCTTGATCAGCCATGTGGGAGTCTAGTGCCTTAAGCACTGTGCCACATGCTGGTCTTTGCAGAAATGTATTTGCTATTATGGTAGGCAAAATGATATATTAATGTAGTTTTGATCTGTATTATTTTTTTAAGAGAGAAAATTTTGCTATAGGGTATGTGCACTCGCTGGAGAGACAGAGACAAGAAAGTGAGAAATCACCCCCCAGAGGGAATGGCCACACTGCAATCCCTTCTCCTCCATTCTACTCTTGGGATTTTGAGCATGTATGCACATGCACCAAGCGTTGAGTTTCAAGCTGCTTGGTCTGGGACTTGAACCACAGTCGGCCATGTGGGAGTCCAGCGACATAACCATTATATTATCTGGTAGCCCCTGATCTGTACTTTTTAAATTATGAAAGCTATTTTATAAGTCATTTTTATTTACTTTACTGTGAAGTATTTTTATACTGTGTGTGTATACTATGGTTATTGCTATTTTCTTTCTGACTTTCAGAGTTCGTAAGTGTATATTTTAGAGAATTTAGCTTTTAGTTTTCAGGATCTTTAATAAAGATAGTATGTACTACTTAACATCAGAAATAATGTTAATCAGGGCCAGCAGGTGGTGTGGTGGTTGAGGTGCTGGACTTCCAGACGGCTGACTGTGATTCAAGTCCCAGATCTTGCAGTTTGCTTTTTCACTCTCTCTCTGTCTCTCTCTAGTGCATGCATGTGCACTGAAGTAAATAAGAAGAAAATACTAATAATGATAAATAAAATGAAAGAAAAGAAATAACATCAATCTTGCTTTGCCTTTTTCAATAGTTTTTAAATAAAAGATTATAAGAGATAAAGTATATATAAAATTAAGGTTCTATTAAAATGATACAGCCACATTTGTGTAAGCCTATGACAAAAGCGGTGTCCCCCCCCCGCCAATTTTGTTAGGTATTCTAAGGAGGGTAAGGGAGAAATAAGATACCAAAAGATAGGCACACATACTTAAAAGCAAACAGGCTAGAAAATTTAAAGCCAAAACATTTGTAAACCACCTTGTGCTATTACTGTACTGGGGTTTTCTAATCATTACTCAACACTATAGCTACACATACAAAATGAACAGAAGTTTTCCTATGTAAACAATTTCTCTCCTCCATTCCACCCTGCACAATTCTACCATATTACTTACTCCTGTATTATAGCTCTAAGAATGTCATCTTCTGGGACCAGCAGTTAGCGTAATGGCTATGTCGCTGGACTCCCATGTAGTCGATCGCAGTTCGAGTCCCGGACCTGGTGGCTTAAAGTCACACTGGGTGCGTGTACGTGTGGGCCTGAGATCCTTAGAGGAGAACGGAGGAGAAGGGATTGCAGCGTGGCCATCCCCCTGGGGGGTGATTTCTCGCTTTCTGTCTCTCTGTCTCTCTCTATCTTTCTGGTGAGCGCACATGCCCTATATCAAAAACCTCTCCAAAAAAAGAAAAAAAAAAGAATGTCATCTTCCTCTGTAAGAATTTTTAAAAGCAAGTCATTGCCTAACAACAATAAAAATGTCTTCAAGCCCAACCACTACAGCACAGGCATTAGGGTGTCTATATGCAATACTGGAGCCATAGGGGAAGGCCTGGGATTCAAACCCTGAGTTGTCCTGAATATGCTGGATGCACTCAGATCCTGGCTGGCTGGAAGGCTAGAAGATCATGGTAGTGTGACAAAATCCTTTGGGGGCTTTGTGTCTTCCTTATGAAAGAAAGAAACTTAAAAAAAAATCTTTAGCTGGCATTCAGGAACTTTCATGATGACCTCTTCCAACATGAGACAGAGTACTCTTCCAGGGAAGGAGAGTGTTCTCCCAGCCCTATCTCCTACTGCTCCCTTCACATACCCTATGTACCAACTAAATGAGTCTATTCATTTTCTCTAACATATACATGAGTAACTTGTCTACTGTTAAGGTAAGGATTCAATATGACAAGGTAGATTCATCACCAAGATATTTTTATCCCCATTTCAGAGAAAATAAACTGGAGGCTTCTTTAGCTGATGTAGTCAGTACCAAGGTCTACTTTCAAATCCAAATCTACCTGATTTATTCAATGTCCTGCTATAAGCAAGCTATCTCAAAGATATTTTACAAATTTTATTTTTAAACAACCTTGTGAGGTATGTATTATGCCTCAAGTTTTAAATGTAGCAACTGATGCTCAAGGTTGATTAAAGTGGCTGATAACACAGTTATTAGTAACTGTTTGTAAATGGGGAGCCAGATTCAAATCTGAGAATTCTGATTAATAATGTCTATTATATCTCTTAATTCTAAGCAAAAATGCCTAAGATTAGATATGATGCAAATTTCTTGAACTTACATGTGAAATACATAGAAATCCAATTTAGGTTTTTATCCTTTTAAAATAGGTAATATAAAGAACAAATACTTCCTAAGACTAGGGAGGGCCCTTTGGGAGAAGTGATATAAATATGGATAAACAATATGAATAGGAATTAGTCTTACTTTTGATATTTTAATAAATTTACCAATATTCTTTTTCAAATACGGTTTTAAAAAGATGATAAATATCACTAAGCTGGGAAGAAAGTTTTACATGGCAGGATCTTAAATGAAATCAATTAATTAACTTAAAAAATAATTGTGGGCCAGGAAGTAGGGTGGTGGTTAAGGCACTGGACTCTTACATGGCCAACCATGATTTGAATCCCAGACCCTGTAACTTGAAAATCATGCCTGGTATGTGTGTGTGCTCCAAATCCTGAGAGAATGGAGACAGGATTGCAGTGAGGCTATCCTTCCGGGGGTGGGGGGGGGTGATTTCTTTCCCTCTTTCTCTCTCTCCAGCAAGCTCACATGCCCTACAGCAAAAACGTAAAAATTATATATATATGTATATATAATTCACATACATATAAATATATATATATATATATATATATATATATATATATATACACATATATACGTGTGTGTGTGTGTGTGTGTGTGTGTGTGTATATTGGGGCCAGCAAGTGGTATGCTGGTTAAGGTGCTGGACTCCCACATGGCCAACCGTGGTCTGAGTCCCGGACCCAGCAGCTTGAAACTCGTGCATGTGTGCATGCATGTCCAAAATCCGGAGAAGAGAGTGCAAAAGAAGGGACTGTGGTGAGGCCATTCCCCCTGGCAGTAATTTCTCACTTCCTGTCTTTCTTGCAAGTGCACATGCCCTAATGCAAAAAAACTCTCTCTCCAAAAAAATAAATAAATAGGGACCAGCAGTAATGGCTATGTTGCTGGATTCCCATGTAGCCGACCATGGTTTGAGTCCCAGACTTGGTGGCTTAAACTCAGGCTGGGCACGTGTGTGCACATGCCCATGATCCCGAGAGGAGAATGGAGGAGAAGGGATTGTGCATGGCCACATTCCCTAGGGGGTGATTTCTTATTTTCTGTATCTCTGTCTCTCTCTTGTCTTTCTGGTGAGTGCACGTACCCTATAGCAAAAACCTCTCCAAAATAAATAAATAAATAAACAAACAAACAAAAATTGTGATACACACACTAAAGATGTTTACAATTTTAATCAGGCAGTTCTGATAACTAAGTTGGAAAACTGAAGGCAAATTCTAGACAGTGTTAACAATAAACTGTTCAGTGGAAACATTAACTACAAAACTGCATATTTGGTATGACTGTCTTAAGTAAAATACATCAATTTTTGACTGATATGTATATTTGTACATTTTTTAAAAAATGCATTTAAGGAGCTGGGAAGTAGTGTGGTGGTTGGGGTGCTGAACACCCACATGGTTGACCACAGTTTGAGTCCTGGACCTGGCAGTTTGCTTTTTCACTTTCCTTTTCTGTCTATGGTTTAAAAAGTAATAAAAAATGAAGTTAAATAAATGAATAATTCTTTTTTAAAACCACATTTAAAAAATAAAACCATAATAGTAGTTGTTTCCAGATTTGGAATTATGTGCTAATTTTCTACTTAAAATAAATGTATCATTTTCATTTTTACAACAAATACAGTATTTGTATAATGAAAACATTTTTCTAAAAAAAATCATATTAGCATCATAGGTCTTATCTCACACATGTACAGGATGCTGTCCTAGCTGTCATACAAAATTACTCTAAAAGACATCGCCCTGCCTTTAAGGAATTTAAATTGAAAAGATAACACAGACAAGATGAGCAGACTGAGCATATTTTCCAAAGCACAAAGAAATTTGTTTGCCTGGTTTTCTGGATGATGGGGTGCTAGAAACTCACCAACTACAGCTGTGGCTTCAGATCTGTGTATAACTTATTTTTGTTAAAAGACATTGATTAGTGATGGCATTGAGATTTCTTTCACCATGAGGCAGTAAAAATGACACTAGTTTAGAATGGGCTAATAAAAAAAATAAAACTTGCTAACTAACATACACTGTTAAAATGAAGTACTCATTTTGGCAGTGAAAATGCTCAAAGGGATTCTCAAAATTTCTTTCTAAAAGCATTCTCAGGCTAGTTCATAAATTGTTGGAGAGAATCAGTTTTGTTGTTTTATAAACGTTTCTCAAATTTGTCCAAAACTGTTTAATAGCACCTCCTATCTTAGACATGGTGCTAGGTACATTTATGGAGAACATCCCATTTAATGCTCAAAACATATCTACAGAGTAGATATTACTATCATCTCCTTTTTTATCAGATCAGAAACAGGCTCATTACATGTTTGGAGCTACATATCTACTAAATAGGAAAGTAGAAATTAATTGAGTACTGTTTCTTTGATTTATGCATACTATCTAGAAAGAAGCACTGGGTCTGAAGTCAGATCTATGGAGCTATAACAGGATTACTGATAGCAAAGTCCAGTCTCCCAAAAGTTGTTTGAGAAAGAAACCACCTTTCGCCTGGGAGATAAGTCTTGGCATTGGGAGTTTTAGTTAATACAAATATCTAATCATCTTCTAGAATATTAGTTTTTTTGTGTGTAGAAGAAGAGAATTCGGGGTCATCAGGCATGAGAGGTGGGGAAGCTATCCAAAAAAATAGAATCTTAACTTTAAGAAACTTCCAAGGAATCATGGTATAACCAGTGCTAACTCTTCTGCAACCTTAATTAAGGAAGCTAAACACTGGTTCTCACTTACAGAAAGGTAAAATCTAAGATCTGTTCAGAAAATACCCTTTTAAATGCCTCTAATGCTAAGGAATCACAGCCCCGTCCATGACTTGGCCCCCACTGTCTGTTTCATGTCTTTCAATGCAACTCTCTGTCCTGTAATTTTTTGCGCCAGTAACATCAAACTGGTATTAGTTCCCTCATTCTAGTCTTCCATTGCCTTTCCTATTGTTCATCCCTTTGTAGAGAATTCTGTTATTTGCCGAAGTATTTCTCATCTTATAAGGGTTTAGGTCAGATATAACACCTCTAGAAATCTCCACTCTATCCCCTAGCAAAGGTACATCTCTTCTTTGCTACTATAGAGTATTATATCAGGTCATCGGGAAAGTCATGAGGCATTTTTTTCATAGAAAAATGTCATGACTTTCCCAACCACCCAATACTATAAAAGTATAATGAATATACTCTATAAATATATATTATACATGAGTATATATGTACATAAAATATACAATATGAATAGGTTTATATTATCATATCTTTCCCACTAGACTGTGAGTTTACCAAAGGCAGGCAATCTCTAGATCCTTAGTTGGCCTTTTATAAATACAGTCCTCAAATGGGTGAACATTCTTCATAGTTAAGGTCAAGGACAGAGGTACTAGAACTGATCGATGTGTTACCATAAGTCACAACTTTGTCATGACATACTTAAAAGAAACACAAGAACTCAGAGTATCTGCTTTGCTGAAACTGGAGTTCTGCTTTAGACGGTATTGTAAATTCCTCAAGAAAAAGGCAGAAAGAACCATAAGTGCTCTCATCACCAAGTGCTCTCAAATGAAATCAGCTTGAAGCAGTTTTCATTAAGATGGATTGAATGTGGCATCGTGAGAAACACTTTATCAAATGTAGTGTTTTACTTAGTGATTAACTATATACCAGTTGATGAAGCTCCCCAAATCCTTTGTAATCCCACCACTCCAATAAACATTTAATGAGTATATAAGTTCAAAAAGCCTAGCAGAGGATTTAAACCTTCAATCTTGTTTTTATTTACTCTTGGAACTCAATTTCTCACTTCAAGTGACGAATGCTGGTGCTTGAGGCTCATCTGTTGCCCTGGTAAAATTAACGTGCCTCCCACAGTTTAAATTAAACATGTGATATTTAGGATGAAAGAAATTTAGCAAGAGTGCCACAGTATCGGTCACACTTGCCTTAAAATGTTTGAACGTTAGCAAACTGTTCTCTTAAAAATGATTCATTCAGAAGTTTTAAAAATATCATTGAATGAGATTTGTTTTAACTCTCAAATGTAAAATGTGAAAAGGAGAGACGATGTTTGCTCACTGAATCATGCAGTCCAGCAGCTGGCACTAAACACTAACATGTGGTGAGATAGTGAAAACCGCATTTACCACCCTGGCACATGTGAGTTCTTATTTGGTCTCTGCTATTTACTATTGATGGATAGACGTGTCGCTTTTCTGTTTTCTCATCTCTAAAATGGGAATATGGATATTTTGCCTATATCTCATTGGTTTGCTGTGAGAGTCAAATGAGATTTGTATAGGAAACTGGTAAACCATAAAGCATCACATCAATCGGAAGTAACATTATTCCTATGTCTAAGCAATTAAAAGGACAAGTATACAATCTAGTTGATGACTTTAATAAATGTACCTGCTTAATTTTGAATAATTTATCCACCAATGGATTTACATTGTATGTAAGTTCAGAAAAATGTAATTAACTACACATAAACTGTTGATGTCTAAATTGGAAAAGAGAAATGAGGAAAGCAATCAGCCCAGGCAAGAGAAGAAAGATAAAGATTCTGGGATCCCTATATACGGAAGAAGCAAATAAGGCAAACTTATATTTCTGAATCTAGGGATTGGGGATTTTCATTGCACTATTCTTTCTACCTTTTTTTTTTTGTATTAAAACACTTTTAATCATAAAAAGTTCAAATACTATACAAAAATATGTGGAGCCAGATGGTAGTGTGGTGTTTAAAGTGGCAGGATCCCACATGGCTGACTGTGTGGTTTGAGTCCCAGACTTGTTGGCCTGAAAAACAGGTCAAGCATGTGTGTGCCCCAAATCCCAAAATGAGAAAGGAGGAGTAGGGACTGCAGTGTGGCTATCCTCCCTGAGGGGAACTTTCTCTCCTTCCCTCTCTGGTGAGGACATATGCCCTACAGCAAAATAACAACAACAAAAAAGTGAAAAAAAGCTGTTACGATAGGATTCAACTTTATATTACATATCATAAACATTTCAGCAGTTGAGAGAAGTAAGTTTTAGCATGAATCTAATGTAACCAAACCATATAATTACGATCATGTGCTGCTTAATAACAAAGGTACGTTCTGTGACATGCATCATTAGGCACTGTGCAAATGTTGTGGTGTACTTATACTCACCCAGAGGCATAACCCACTATACATCTAGGCTGTAAAGAATAACCTACATGCCCTTTATGGGAATATGGTCTACGGTCATTATGTGGTGAATGGTTGTACATGAACCAATGATTTTCATCTGCTAAAATACCTAGACACTAATCAAAAGCAAATAACCAATTGTTTCATTAGAAATACCCAGGAGTTAACAAATGAGAATTTATGTTCCTCTGGGATTTAGCAGTCTGAATACATCCAAATGCCAATTTACTGTAAAAGATACTTAGTGAAAGTTCTTTTATTGTAATATACTGTATATTCAAGTATGGATATCTGCATTTAAAGCTATAATGTGTGTGATATATTATATATATACATATATATATGTATACACATGCATACATACATACACACACACACACATGCACACGCACACATAATATATCTTATAGATCTTTGAAATGGGATTTTAAAAATACCTATGTTTCCTTTGAGAGCTACAAGTTATGAAAGGTGCTGACACTTCCTGGTTACTTCAACTGTTCAGCAATCTTGCTACAAAGCAGACACAGATATATCTCAAATACACAAGTATTGATGAATGAATTAAAAACCTTTTATTTTTAAGCTATAATTACTCTTTTAATGTATTTATGTCCAATAAGTGATTACGTAAATATAATATCATGGTCATAGAATAAAAGATTCCATAGCCATGAAAAATCTGTTATTATTGGGGCCATCAGGTAGTATAGTGGTTAAGGTGCTAGACTCCCACATGGCTCACCACAGTTCAAGTCCTGGACCTGGTGGCTTGAAAATCACACTGGGCACGTGTGACTGTGTGCCCAAAAATCCCAAAAGGAGAATGGAGAACAGATTGTGGTATGGTCATCCCCCAAGGGGTGGTAATTTCTCACTTTCCCTCTCACTGTCTCTCTCTATAAAGTGCACAAGCCTAATGACAAAAATCTTAAAGGAAAAAGAAAAAAAAAGTCTTGTTATAATAAAGTGTTCATTCAGCATTATTTACAAAGCATTCTTGCAAAAAGTGTTGAACCTAAATCTAGCAAAGTTTTTAGGTCTAATATCCATTTTTTAGGAAATATAGAGAGAGGGGAAGTTAAATAATATCACAAGGAAACAATCATACAAATCCAGAATTTGGAACAATCTTTAAGTCATTTGGCCTATTTCTTCACAAAGCAAATGTCATGGAAAAACAGGGAGATACTGTGTTTGCTTAAAAGGGATTTAAAACATTTTAACACTCGAACACAACTTGTAATCCTTGGGAGAATTCTGGTTCAAAAAAATAGCTAAAAAGATATTCTAGAACAGATAAACTAGGAAAGATTGAATATGCACTGGATATTAGGTAATAATTGTTAATTTTTTAATGTATAATAATAGTATTGTGATTATGGAGGAGAATATCATCATTTCTTACAAAATTCATGTTGAAGTTTTTAGGGATAAATTATTATGTCTACAATTTGCTGTGAAATGTTTCAGCAAAAGACGATCAACATATAGCGTATCCTAAATGTTTTTGTGCAGTTTGAAAAACTTCAAAAGCTTAATGGCTGTAAACATACAAAATCATTTAAAACTTTATATTTATTTTACATTTTTTTCTTTAATACATTTTGAATAATTTTTATTAATTTCTGTTCTAGTCAATGTTTACCATTTTTCAATTGGAGAGGAAATAAAGCAAAAATTTATTATAAGAATTTATTCATCAAAATTATAAATCCAGGGCTAGCCCTATGGCCTAGAGGTTGGGGGAACTGGATTTCACATAGCCATCTATGGGGCTGGAATCCTGACCCCGGTCCAGTAGTTTGAAAAACATACTTGGCATATGTAAATGCATGCTCTGAATCCCAACAGGATGAAGAAGTGGAAAAGAAGAGATTGTGGTGTGACCATTCCTCATTGGGAGATGCTTTTTCCTCTCTGTCTTTTCGTCTCCCTCTGGCAAGCATACGCAGCCCCCCAGCAATTGAAAAAAAAAAAATCTATTATTCTTAGGATTTAAAAGTTTATTTTTTAATATACTTCATTAAGCTATCAATGATAGCTCTAAGTTTGATTACTGATCATTTTCAAACTCAATTTATTTCCTAGTTTGCTACAAGGCATATGCATTTGTCAAAGAGAGTCAGAAAGAGAGGAAAAGAGAGAGAATGGGAAAATGAGAAATCATCCCCCAGGGAGGATGGCCATGCCAAAGTCCCTTCTCCTCCATTCTCCTCTAGGGATTTTGGGCAGGCATGAACACATGTCCAGTGTGATTTTTAAGCCACCAGGTCCATGGCTTGAACTGCAGCCGGCCATGTGGGATCCAAATGCCTTAACCTCCACACCACCTGCTGCCTCAAAGTGTAATTTTTAATATTTGTTTTAAGATGAATTTTTCTTCATATCAGAATTTAACTTAAATGAGAAGTCTCAGAGATATCTGGTATTTTATTCTCAAAATTCCTCGTCCTCTTTAATTCTGACAACTTTCCCTGTTACTCCATGTACATGCTACGTCTTTACTTCCTCCCTTTCTTTTTTCCTTCATTCATTAAACATTTATTGAGTATAGCTATTTTGTAGAGACAGTCCCTGACAAAAGAAATTATATCTCTTGGGAAGATACATAGAATGGCTACTGATAAATATTATATTAAAATGTTAAGTGTAACAATAAGAGATGAGCAGAGGTTTGACCAGAAGTGGGTGAGTATGGCTAATGTGAGAGTGTGAAGAGCTAAGGAAAGGTTAAATCTTAGATTAAAAAAAAAAAGAGTAAGAATCATCTTGGAAAAGGGC
>NW_006159682.1:1638590-1643648 GCF_000334495.1 Tupaia belangeri chinensis | reverse complement strand
GGTCGTGGAACACAGAAGAAGAGCAAAACTATGGAGAAATACAAATGGTACACTATTGCTAGATTTAAGTATAAGGTTGGAAATAGAAAGCACTGAAGCTCAGGGCCAGCAGGTGGTGTGGTGGTTAAGGGCACTGGACCCCACATGGCCAAGTGTGGTTTGAGTCTTGGACCTGGAGGCTTGCTTTCTCAGCTTCCCCCTCTCTTTCTCACTCTGTCCCTCTCTGAACAAATCTAAATAGAAAGAAAAAGCAAGGAAGCAAGCAAGAAAGAAAATAATTCTAAAAAAAAAAAAGAGAGAGAGAAAACATTAAAGCTCTTCAGATAGGCAGGAACCATATTACTGAGATCTTGACTGCTTTGTCAATATAGAAATAGAATGATCAGAATCTTCTTGTTCAAAATGTAACTTCTGATTAAAAAGTTTTTCTGATTATATAAAGTTATAAACTTTTATCTACATGATTTCAAGATTACAAACCCATTTCTATGCTTAAGAAAGAATCTTTCTTCTTTTCCCCAAAATAGCTTTTGGGGAAAAAAATGATTGCAGTTGTTAGATATACACTATTACATGAAATAGTCATTTTGAGAAAAGACCGAAGGACAAATCTTCTATCAAGATCTTGTCATTTACTATCAAGAGCTTGTCATTCATGTAACTGAAAAGGATAGAAAGATAGCTGGATCCTTTCTAAGTATATCCACCTTTAAATACCCCCTGTAGAACAAACAAACAAACAAACACATGAAAACAAAGCATCCTGTTCTAGAGCTTGACAAGAATTTCTGTAAGAGCCAGCTGTATCTTCTCACACTAATGCCCTCTCTGGAATGCCCTTGGTCATGATTAGGTTGGTAGATGAACCAGAAACAAAATCAAGTCTTCAATCTCAAAACAAACCAAAAAAAAAAAAAAAAGAAAGAAAGAAAGAACATTTTAAGCATTGCCTCAGGCCTAGTGTTAAACCTGTGGGATACAACTTTTAATTAAAAAGGTAAGATTACACTTACATCTCGGGCTTTTACATAGAAGGCTTCTTGAAAAGCAGCTTCTAATGAGCCAATAAAAAACACAGGATGGCAATCACCATATCTATAGAAAAAAAAAAAGGAGTCCATGTATTAAAATACATTTCGAAGTCACATCAAAGTTTCACAAATACAACCAATGACTTTTAAGTAAATGTTGGGGCTAAGGTCTAGCACAGACCAAACATCAAAACATTCAGAAATGAGCTTCATTAGTTTTTAAGAATTCTTCTAGTCTATACTGATATATTAGAATACTATAATTGTCAGTAAACCTAGCAAATGGATTTAATAAATGTTATGAAACCATGTCACTTGTAAAAAGCAATTCTTGGCTACTCAATTTCAAAGATTTTCCTAGTTATATTAGCCTTAACTTTCTACTTTAGTTCATTTATTCCAAAATTCTAACATGGAAGGAAAAGTGGTTTCCTGCAAAATTTCCACATTACAATACATCAGGAAGTAGCACTAAAAGGAAATATTGTCTATACAATAATTGAGGGTTAAATATTAATCCTCTCTAAATTTAAATACTTCAGTAGATTTTTGGACACATATAAAACATTTAATACTAGGATCTTAAACAAGAGATGCTAAATTGCAAAATAAAAATTAAAAGAAAAACATTACTTATTCAGAAATTTAAAACTTTTTGCTTAATATTATCTAAAATAATTTTTGTCTTTCCTATGATACACTAGAAATTAGTATCCTATATCCTTGTCTTTTCAGGAATATAATCATAGTATTAAATTAGTGATCCACTTATCGAACTGTTATAAAAATACAGAGATACACTGTACATCTCTGAGGTGGCACAAATGGTTTACTAGTCAAGTAACACTGGACCAGTATGTGTATCACTTTTAGGACTGTATAAATTGATAAATGTATCCTTTGAATACTTCAAGAAGAAATTTTAAACCAACTATTATTAAAATTGCCCCAGAAAAATCACAGTAGCATAAAAGAACATCAATTTTATATAGTTAATGTCCTAACCCTACCTTGAAGAAAACTCTGCTGTAAATTGTAATAAGGCATCTCCTTCATTTTCTGCGTTTTCTGGCACTAAAAAACAAACAAAAGAAAACAAAAACAAAACAAAAAAAAAACAAATAGACACAAAAAACAAACCACATAACATCTAATCCCACATATAAGAAATATATTTAATCAACAAAGAGGAAATAAATTTAAATTTTAGCTTCTGTGATATATCTGAGGAGACATTTTAACTTATCATATATTAGAAGATTTCATCAAACTAGAATAAAAAAAGAATCTTAAAAATTTTTCAAGCTCAAAAATATTGGAAAACTCACTGACACGATTCTGCTAAACATTTAGAAATGTGTGCCAGTTTTCACTTGGGATCCGATGTTTTCTTGAAATAAACATCTTTGATTAAATTAATTTTTAGGAATCTGAGATTATTTTAAAGACCTCATTAATTAAGAAAACAGTTTTATGTAAATAATCACATCTATTTCTGCTCATAGGAATTCCCTAATTTTATAGAGTAAATGAGCCATTTAAGGACTTAACATGTTGCTTGTTATTCTACAGTATGCATCTCATAGGTGGAAGTGAGAGAGATGGCACATTTAATTTTCTTTTTCTTTCTTCCATAGATGGCTACCAGTGAGTGGAAAAGTAATATATCTATTCTTAAAACTGATATTTCTGACAAGATGTGAGAAAACAAGTAAATCCTAGGTTTAAAGAGAGATAGCTATAACTAGGTACACATGTGAAACAAAATTATGTTTCCTTGTATTTTTAGTAAGTTTTACTAATGTGTTGGCAATTTGGGGTTTAATAAAATTAAAACTCAATAGGCTCTGCTTCTAATGAAGTGAAGGATGCCTACTCTCTATATTTTTTCTCTCCAAACCTGGACATCAGTAAGAGATGTTAAGTTCACTGTTCTTCAAAAGTTTTTATACTAGAAGGAAGAATTATAATGCTGGGCCCAAAGAGCTATTAATACTCACTCATTGGAGATTTTCTCAGGGCAGATGATGCCATGCCGAATACTTCTCCATCATCCACCCCAAATTCTGTAGCATCTTCAAAGTCATCTCCATCGCTATCACTAACCATATGAACATCGGTGCTTTGCTATTTAAAGAAAATTCTTATTAGATTTATAATAGCTTTAGTGTATTAAATTACAAAGTATAAGCTATATAACTACAAAAGGACATCAGCATAAAAAAGAAATAACAAGTCATTTCATAGAGTGAAGTTTAGTATTTTCATTTTAAGGCTTATACGCATTTTGAAATTTTTGATACACGATGACCAAATGTTGGAGGTTGAGGGAAAAAAGGATGCTTATAAACTCAATGAAGACAGGGATTTCTGTCTATTTTATCCCCAGCCTATAATAAACAATGAAGTGCTCAATAAGTGAAGAAGTCATAAACTGGAGGATTCATAGACAAAGTAAACTATGAGTCTCTCCAAAAGCTCACACTAATCTATAGTTGGCAGATAGAAGCACAGTTCATTACTGGTGGTGGTTTTTAAATTTTTCATTAGTAAATTATGGTACGTTATCCTCAAAGTGTTATTTGAAGATAACAAAAAATTCACTGCATATAAAAGCTCTCTGTAAACTGAAGGTTGGTTATTAAATATGAGATGTAGTAATAGTGTTTTAATTCAGTAAACATTTATTGAGAATTTACTTCATTCTGGGCACTGACAAACATACCTGTTTATTTTGTTTTCAGCAACGAAAGTTTAAGTTAAAAGTGCTAAAAACATCAACTTCAAAGTATAAACTAGGCTGCTGTGCTCTATATTAGAAGGAGATTCTAAAATATTGAGAGCTGAAACATTTGAACTAGGTTATCTGAACCAGTATTGACAAATACTCATGTTTTAGGTGAAAAGCAAGGTATCTAGCTAAGTAGATTGTTTGATGAATAAAATCTACCAAGACTATTTAGGAAATAAAATTTTTCTTTTTTAATGATTTATTTCATTGTATTTGTTATTATTATTTACTTATTTTATTTGACCAGAGAGACAGAGGGAGAAATAAATGGAAAGTGAGAAAGCAAGCAGCTAGATCCCAGACTTGAACCATCATTGGCCATGTGGGAGAGTCCAGCACCTTAACCTCCACGCCACCTGCCGACCCCAGGAAATGAAATTTCTATCTTTAAAAATATTATACTATGTACTAAAGTTATGAAAATAAAGAAGCTATTTGGTTCTTCAGTCTATGCAAAAGAGCCTAACTTAATTATTTGCCAGAAAAGCATTAATACATTATCAAAGACTCAAAAAACATTTAGCCAGAGGATATGTTAGAGTTAGTCAGTTATTGAATAAAAGATTTTAAAGCTAGCAGAGATTTGTAAAGATATTTCATCAGTGTTTTCAACTTTTTTTCCACAGGATTATCTCCTTCTTCCAGACCCAACCAAAATATCAAGTAAAATCAATGCATACTTTAGATCAAAATTGAGCTAACTCTGATGCAGGGAGGGGGCGATGGGAAGCCTAATTCTCTTGGGGTTGGCCTTTTCTTTCTTATATCCATTTGATAGCTGGAGTACTTCTTAAGAATCTCAGGAACAATTTTAAGAACTACTGATCTACTGAGTCTAATGGTTCCAAATGAAGAAGTCAAGATATTTATTCTTCTGATTCAGTATGCTCAGCATTTCCTCCTAAGCATTAATGCACAGAACCATAGCATCTTCAGTCTCCTCTTTAAGACAGTCTTTCCAATGATTTGAATAGACAAGATAATGAAGATGAACTTGCTGGATGAATAAATGAATGGTTCTTGCCTTAAGCTATTTACTTGCTATTTTGACCCTACCGCTATTTCTCACAGAAGCCTTGGTTCTACACACAATCCTATTTTCCCTTTAGTATTTTAACTTTTAGAACCAAGGCCTCCTCCTTGTTTAAACTATGTTACAACTTAAAAAATTCAAAGCCTCTTCTCATTTCAAAGCAGCAAGGAAGTTTTTTTTCTCTCTCTTTTTTTTTTTTTTTT
>NW_006159682.1:1496027-1638386 GCF_000334495.1 Tupaia belangeri chinensis | reverse complement strand
TCTTTCAAAACAACAAAGAAATTTTTTTTTTCCTCCTTTTTTTTTTTTTTTTACCAAAACAACACATTTATTAGGATAACTGTGCTTGAACTCTGTGTTTCAGGCAGTCAAATCATCTCTGGAGCATGAAGTTCCCTATAATTTTGAGGCCTAGCCTTGAACAGATTAAAAAAGGCTCAAGATCTACAAGGTACACTACCTGTCCCTGATAGTGCCTAGCCAGGTTTATAGGCAAGAGGAAAGAAGCAAATGACCAGTATGACAACCTACTCAGGTCCTCTATCAGCTATTATCTCAGGCTTAGTCTTCCCTACTAGTCACCCCTCCCTTTGAGAGACCTCAGACTAAGAACGAGGGTTGGGATGTTCTACATATACTTCTTTTTTCACCCTTTTACTTTACTATCCCACATCTATCCTCTTTCTTCAAATACAATTTTCAATCAAATAACACCCCATTTTCATAACGACAGGTCCTTATCTCATACTAGGATAGTGACTTTTATTTTTGTGTCTCCATAACCCATTATTCATTTTGCTTTTAGAAAGTAAAACATCTCGTATCTCTTAAAATATCAGAAAACAAAACCCTACAGCCACAACATCTTCAAAGGGAGGTATCTAAAAAGCCGATTTTGTTGAAAAAAGTATATTTCAAATATGAATTATTGAAGTATCTGCAAAAATGAGCTACTTAATTATGTATAAGGAACTACCAATCTCTTCATATTTTCTTATCAGCCATCTAACAGGGTAGGAAAAGCTTTTTCTAAAAAATGAGATAAACAATCTTTTTTTCATTAATGTTTGCTGATGAGAATAGATAATCTCTTGGTATCAGTCATGGCTGCCCTAAAATTCTTTGAATCCAGAGAAGCTATTTATTCAGAATTTTAAAAACAGCTAAGAAAAATTGTCATTCTATTTTGGCTGTTTATTGGAATCATTTATTCCCTTTGTTATTCAACAAATCCCTACTCAGTGCC
This sequence comes from Tupaia belangeri chinensis, assembly GCF_000334495.1. Classification (NCBI taxonomy): domain Eukaryota; kingdom Metazoa; phylum Chordata; class Mammalia; order Scandentia; family Tupaiidae; genus Tupaia; species Tupaia belangeri. Next base: position 1,637,401 of record NW_006159682.1, on the reverse strand, counting down.
ACACTTTACTTGTATGAAAGATATAGTCTATGCTCTCTCAAAGAACATCACATAGTATGTACAGATAATTATAATACTGTATGATAAGTGTTATGACATTTAAATTCAGAGGAGAGCAGTTAACTCACTGAAAGTGGGAGGGATCAGGGAAAATTTCTTGGGAGAGATATTATGCAAACTGTTTGAGACAAAAATTCAGAACTCATAATTGCCATTAAAGCAAGCATATAATTGAACCAGATAGTTCTTTCAGTAAAGTCACCAGCTACCCATTATGTTAAGGCACCTGGTTAAAAATGGGGTTACAAGAATAAACATTGTCCAAGCATTTTAAAAATTCACATTATTAAAGGAAGATATATTTAGTTGCAAGTGTATGTTTTTTAGTGTGATAAGGTATATAATGAAAGTTTTGGAGAAAAGAGGAAAGAGCATTTAATCCCTCAAGGGCCAGTGATGAAGAATGTGAAAGGCTTTACACAAATGCTAGTATTTAACCTATATCTTGAAAGAAGATGCCAGTGTGATTGAGTACATATACAGGAAGATTAGTGCAGGAGGATTTGGACATTAGGCAGAACAAAAACTCACATAAGTAGAATTATACAGTCTTATTGTGACAGGCTCATTTCAATTAGCAATTTTCTTTCTTTCTTTCTTTCTTTCTTTCTTTCTTTCTTTCTTTCTTTCTTTCTTTCCTTTCTTTCTTTCTTTCTTCTTTTTTCAGTTTTTGTTTGTTTGTTTGTTTGTTTTTTTGTTTGCCATTGGGCATGTGCACTCGCCAGAAAGACAGAGAGACAGAAAGTGAGAAATCACTCCAAGTGGGATGGCCACGCCGCAATCCCTTCTACTCCATTCATCTCTCTCGGGATCTTGGGTACGCATACACACGCGCCCAGCATGAGTTTAGGTCACTGGGTCTGGGACTCGAACTGCGGTCGACTACATGGGAGTTCAGTGACATAGCCATGATGTAACTGCTGGTCCCATTTTTTTTTTTTTTTAAGAGAGATTTTCACTAGAATGCTTGTGTGCTTGCCAGAGAGACAAAATGCAAAAAAAAATAGCCCCCTGGGGAGATGGCCATGCCTGCCATCCCTTCTCCTCCATTCTCCTCTCAGTGGTATGATTTTTAAGCCACCAGGTCTGGGACTTGAACCGTAGTTAACCATGTGGGAGCCCAGCAATGTAACCATTACACCATCTGCTGGCCACAGCAATGTTTTAATGTTTATCCATATTGGAACATATAGTAGAAAATCCTTCTTTTTTAAGGCTAAGTAATATTCCATTGTATATATCTACTATATTTTGCCTCTCTATTCATCTGTTGATGGATACTTGTATTGCTTCTATGTCTTAACTATTTTAAGACTTGTATTAGTTGTTTTTTGAATGCTTAGAATTCAGCAGTGAAGCCATGGGACCTGGGCTTTTCCTTGATGGGAAACCTTTTATTATTTATTCAGCCTCCTTACTCATTGGCCATTTCAGACTTGCATTTCTATTTTTTTTTTTTGAGAGAAATATTTTTGCTATAGAGCGCATGCGCTTGCCAGAGACCAGAGAGAGAAAGAGAGACAAAAAGCAAGAAATCACACCCCAGGGGAGATAGCCACACCACAATCCCTTCTTTTCCATTCTCTTACTGGGATTTTGGTCATGCACACACATGCGCCAGCGTGAGTTTTAAGCCACCAGGTCTGAGACTTGAACCATGGTTGACTATGTGGGAGTTCACTGACATAGCCACTACGCCATCTGCTGGTCCTCAGACTTCCCATTTCTTTATGATTCAGGCTTGGCAGGTATATTTGTAGAAATTTATCTATTTCTTCAAGACTATTCAATTCGTTGGTATATAACTGCTCATTGTATAACTTATTCATAGAGATCTCTTATAATTCTTTGTATTTCTGTGGTGTCAGTTGTAATGTTTCAAACTCTTTTATTTCTGATTTTGAGGTTTCTGTCCTTAGTCTAGCTGAAGGTTTACTGTCCTGTATCTCAACTCTGAGTTCTTTTTACCATCTTTTAAAATTGTTTCCTAGTCTCTGTCTCATTTCTTTTTGCTCTGATCTTTATAATTTCCTTCCTTCTGCTAACATTGGGCTTAGTCTGTTCTCTTCTAGTTCCTTCAGGCACAATGTTAGGCTGCTTAGATGTGATACTTCTTTTCTGATGTACGCTTTTATTGTGACCAACTTCCTTCTTTGAACAGCTTTTGCTGCACCCCCTAAGTTTATGTTTCCACTTTCATTTGTCTAAAGATATTTTCAAATTTCTCCTATAATTTCTTCCTTTACCCACTGGTTGTTCAGGAGCTTGTTGTTTAATTTCTATATATTTATAATGTTTCCAGTGTACTTCTGTTATTTCCTTTTAGTTTTATGTCACTGTTATCAGAAAAAGTATTTAATAATGATTTCAATCTTCTTAATTTGTTAAGATTTGTTTTGTGAACTAACATGATCTATGTTGGGAAGAAAGTATGTTCTGCTGGATGAAATGCTCTGTTTCTGTCTGTTACACTGATTTGGTCAAAAGCATAGTTCAAGTCTAATGTTTCCTTGTTGATTTTCTGCCTAGATGACCTACCCCTTGCAGAAAGTGGGGAACTTAAGCCTATCTCTATATTATAGCCTATCTCTCCTTCCGCTTCATTAATATTTACTTTATATATTTAGGTGTTCTGATGTTGGGTGCACATGCACTCACCAGACACACACACACACACACACACACACACACACACACACAGAGAAATCAGCCCCTAGCGGAGCTAGCTATTCCATGATTCCTTTCCCTCCAGTCTCCTCTCTGGATTTTGGATTTTGAGCATATATACACATGTGTCCAGAGTGATCTTCTTCATTATTTCTTAGGTGGGAAGAGTCAATGATTCATAGTACCTGTGACAATTTGACACTTTGCAATCATAAGACCCATAGCCAAAGACCATCAGCGGGTCATCAGATCCAGATTTCTTCTGCTCCTTGAGTTGGCAGTCCTAAAGACTCAAGGACAGAGTCCTGAGGGCAAGTGGTTGTTTGAGTGACAAACATCATGGTCTTCACAGACCCTGAGCACCTGGCACATCCAAAGCCTTCCAAGGCAGGCAGCTATCTCAAGATGTCATGGTTCACGTAAAGGATGCCAATATCTGTGGGAGGTCTTCAGGGACTACAAGGGCTGTTAGGATCCTCAGCTCTGCCTTTGTGAGCAGCAATAAAGGCCAGAGCCAGCTATCTGGGAGGCTGGCTACATACATGTCTGTGGCAGCAGATGCCAACTGCAGGCTCATGCACAAGGGCTGGGTCTGGGAACAGAGGTAGGGGCTGGAGCTGACTATAGGAGCATACAGGAAAGTGGGAGCTAGCAGCCTGCTCATTCATAAATTCTAGGATCTGCTAGGGTTAAGTAACAGGGGGTAGGCTGTGCATATGGGGGCAATTTCTGAGTTAGCTGTGGTTATAAACATAATGGTTGGGGTAGGAGTCAAAGAGTAAGGCCAGCTGCTTATGTATGTACAACTGTAGGAGCTAAGGCTGTCAGCATGGAGTATTCTAATTACAGCCTTGGATACGTATGGTGGTGAGATTGTAGCCTACAGTGAGGGTACTTGGGGTTGCTTGTGGGCACACATGCATTAGCTGTACTGTTCTGGGACAAAGCACCCATGGAGGCAGCAGCTGCAGTGGCTCTGGGAAAGTGGGAAGGTGGTTTAGACCCATGAAGAATGTGAGGTCTTCCTGGATGGGACTCTGGCCTCAGGCAGGGGCAGCTTAGCTGGCTCCTGGAAAAGGGGAGAGAGGAGTAGTGAGTCAAGCACCCAGAGACTGCCAAGGCTGCTGGGCTGAAGTTCCAGGCTGGTGTGACTGCAGCAGTAGCAGTCTTGCAGGTCTGAGTCTTTGCCCTCTTATTTATTTATTTATTTACTTTTTCTTAAATGCCAATAGGCATGTGCAAATGCATGAGAAACAAACTGATATGTTTTTCAAGCTTCTAGGGCCAGGACTTGAACCCTGATCGGCCAGGTGGTATACAGCATCCTCTGCACAGTGCTTAACTACTACACTACAAGACCTGCCCACTTTAAAAAAAAAATTATTTTATTTAAATTTATTCATTGGGACCAGCAGCTGGTATAATGGCTATGTCAGTGGACTCCCATGTATCCAGCCATGGTTGGAGTCCCAGACCCAGTGGCTTAAATTCATGCCAGGCACATGTGCATGTGTGCCCAAGATCCCAAGAGGAGAATGGAGGAGAAGGGATTCCGACGTGGCTATCCCTCCGGGAGGTGATTTCTCACTTTCTGTCTGTCTGTCTGTCTGTCTTTCTGGCAAACACACATGCCTTATAGCAAAAACCTCTCCCCCCCAAAAATTATTTATTATATGTATTTCAATCTGACCAGGGACAGAGTGAGTAAGACAGAGTGGGAAAGTGAGAGAGCAAGCCACAAAGTCCAGGATTTGAACTGTGGTCAGCCATGTGGGAGTCCAGCGCCCTTAACCACAGTGCCAACTGCTGGCCCCAGGGCCTGCCCATTTTTGAAGGCAGGCTTCCTTTCCTTCCTTCCTTACTTCTTTTGAGGTTTTTGCCATAGGGTGTATGCACTCACCAGAGAGAGAGAGAGAGAGACAGAAACAGTGAGAGGAAAAGTAAAAAAAAAAATCACCCTCCAGGGGGATGGCGACACCAAAATCCCTTCTCCTTCATTCTCCTCCTGGGATCTTGGGCAAGCATGCACACATACTTATTGTGATTTTCAAGCCACTGACTCTGGTTTTGAGGTTTTTGCTATAGGGTGTATGCACTCACCAGAGAGAGAGAGAGAGAGACAGAAACAGTGAGAGGAAAAGTAAAAAAAAAAATCACCCTCCAGGGGGATGGCGACACCAAAATCCCTTCTCCTTCATTCTCCTCCTGGGATCTTGGGCAAGCATGCACACATACTTATTGTGATTTTCAAGCCACTGACTCTGGGACTCAAACCATGGTCAGCCATGTGGGAGTCCAGTGACATAACCACAATGCCGTCTGCTGGCCCCAAGCTGTTTCTTTTTTGTTCTTGTTGGGTTTTAGGAATTCTCTCTATATATGTTACAGATACTAATCCCTCATCGGATATATAATTTCCATATATCTTCTCCAATTCTGGGAGTTGCCCTTTTATTTTGTTGATAATAACTTTTATATTTTTTAAACTTCATTTATTTACTTATTTTTAAAAAATCTGACGAGACAGATAGAGAGAGAGAGAGAGAAAGTGAGAAAACAAGCTGCTAGGTCTGGGACTCAAACCGCAGTTGGCCATATGGGAGGTCCAGCACCCTTAAGCACCATGCCACCTAACGGTCCCTCATAATAGCCTTTAAAAAAAAATTGTTAGAGGAAGAGGATCAGCATATGATGTAATAGTTACAACACTGGACCTCCCAAGAAGGTAACTGCAGTTTGGGTCGCAGATCCAGTGGCTTAAAACTCACACTAGATGTATGTGTGTGTGTGTGCTCAAAACCCCAAGAAGAGAATGGAGAAGGGACTGTGGTATGGCCAACCCCCTGGAGGGGGGTAATTTCTCACTTTCTGTCTCTCTCTCTCTGTCTCTCCAATGAGTGCATGTGCCCTATAGCAAGCATCTCTTCTCTCAAAAAAAAAAAAAAATGCTAGAGGGAATGTACACTCATGCATGTATGAGACAGAGAGAGAGAATGCATGTACCACCCCTTCAACAGGTGAAGTCATTCTGCAATCCTTTTTCCTCCATTTCTCCATCCCATCAGGATTTTGAGAAAACACACACATCTGACATGCTTTTCTTTTCTTTTAAAGTTTTATGTATCATTATTATTATTATTACTATTTTTATTTTGCTACAGGTTATCTGCACTCACTAGAGAGAGAAAAAAAGTGAAAAAGCAAGCTGCCAGGTCTGGCAATTGAACTGTGGTTGGCCATGTAGGAGTTCAGTACCCGACTGCCATGTCACTATGTTTTTCAAGCTGCCAAGGCTGGGATTCAAATGGCAGCCAGCAATGTGAAATGTGGCTCCCTATGCACAGGGTTTAGCCACTGTGCTACAAGGCTGGCCTGATAATAGCCTTTGATGTATAAAAATGTTTAATTTTCATGACTTCTCGTTTCTCCATGTTTTTCTTTCATTGCCTAAGCCTTTGTTGTCATATCCAAGATATCACTGCCAAATCTAATTCCATGAAATTTTGCCCTGTTTTCTTCCAACAGTCAGACTGCTATAGGTATCACATCAAGGTCCTTGATCCATTTTGAGTTCAAATTCTTTTCCTTGTGGATAGCCAGTTTTTCTAGCATCATTTATTGAAACTACTGAACTTTCCTCATTGAATGGTTTTGGCATGCTAGTGAGAAATCATTTGACCTTGTATGCCAGGGTTTATTTCTGGACTCTCCATACTATTCTGTTGGTCTGTATGTCTGTCTTTATGTTAGTACCATACTGTTCTAATTACCATAATTTTTAAGTCTTCAAATTAGGAAGTATGAGTCCTCTAATTTTGTTCTTGATTTTCAAAGAACTGTTCTGGCTATTTCAGGCCTCTTGAATTCTATATAGATTTTAGGATAAGTTTTCATATTTCTGTAAAATAAGAAGTCATGTTCTTTCAACAGGGATTGGAATAAATCTGTATACTACTTTCAGTTATAGAGATACTTTAATTATATTTAATCTCTCAATCATGAACACAAAATGTGTCTCCATTTATTTATGTCTTACTTAATTTCTTTCAACAGTATTTTATAGTTTTCATTATACAAATCTTTTACTTCTTTGGTTAAGTTAATGTCTAAGCATTCTTTTTGATGCTACTGTCAATAGACTTGTTTTCATAATTTCCTGTTCATATTGTTTATTGTGTATAAAAGAAATACAACTGATTTTTGGATGTTTACTTTGAAAAGAAATGCGATTGATTTTGGGGTGTTTACTTTTATCCTGCTACTTTGCTGGATTCATTTTTAAATTCTGATATTTTCTATTTTTTCATAAAATATTTAGAATTTTTATATACAAAATTATACTATCTATGAATAGAGAAATATTTACTTCTTCCTTTCCAATTTAGATGCCTTTTATTTCTTCTTCTTGCATAAATGCCCTGGGTAAGACTTACAGTACTATGTTAAATAGAAGTGATGAGAATGGGAATCCTTGCCTCATCTGATGGAAGTAATGGGAAGATACCTTAGAAATAAAACTTTCTGTCTTTCACAAGTAAAAATCTGCTCACTGCAGATTTTTCATATATTTCTTTTACTATGTTGTGGCAGTTACCTTTTATTCAGTGTTTTCATCATAAAAGCATATTGAATTTTGTCAAATGTTTTTTCTGTATCAGTTGAGATCATGTATGTGTGTGTGTGTGTGTGTGTGTGTGTGTGTGTGTTTGTGTGTATGTGTGTGTTTCCCCCTTGATTCTGTTAATATGGTACATTGCATTAAAAATCTCATTAACTCCTGTTTGTACTAGTACAACAGACATACACCTGATTTCTCTGTCTATAGTCGTGTCTCCCTTAAATCTAGCCTGGTAAAGTAGAGTGCTCGCCTCTAAAATGTGTAGTGTGGGGGGGGGGAAGGGGGGTTTGTTCTCCACTTGAAAGTCTTCTATGGTTAAAATTCTCAACATTACAAATAAAACCTATTCATTTTTGCCTCATCTTTTATCTTCTTTGTCTCTCACTTTATTCTGCACTAACATAACTGCAATTATCTCTCCTCATATACTTTATCAGATCATGCTGTTTCCTCTAAATGAAATATGATTCCCATGAATCTCTATTTGGCTAACTGTGACTCATTCTTCATAATTCAATTTGGGTGTCAGTTCCTTTTGTCTTTCTTCCTATTCTTATATTTAAAAACAGTGTTTTCATCATAAAAGCATATTGAATTTTGTCAAATGTTTTTTCTGTATCAGTTGAGATCATGTATGTGTGTGTGTGTGTGTGTGTGTGTGTGTGTGTGTGTGTGTGTTTGTGTGTATGTGTGTGTTTCCCCCTTGATTCTGTTAATATGGTACATTGCATTAAAAATCTCATTAACTCCTGTTTGTACTAGTACAACAGACATACACCTGATTTCTCTGTCTATAGTCGTGTCTCCCTTAAATCTAGCCTGGTAAAGTAGAGTGCTCGCCTCTAAAATGTGTAGTGTGGGGGGGGGGAAGGGGGGTTTGTTCTCCACTTGAAAGTCTTCTATGGTTAAAATTCTCAACATTACAAATAAAACCTATTCATTTTTGCCTCATCTTTTATCTTCTTTGTCTCTCACTTTATTCTGCACTAACATAACTGCAATTATCTCTCCTCATATACTTTATCAGATCATGCTGTTTCCTCTAAATGAAATATGATTCCCATGAATCTCTATTTGGCTAACTGTGACTCATTCTTCATAATTCAATTTGGGTGTCAGTTCCTTTTGTCTTTCTTCCTATTCTTATATTTAAAAAAAAATACTCATACACAAATATTTATCCTGTGTCTGGCACATGCCAGGTACTATGTTAGGTATTGGGGGTACAGAGATAGACAAGGCAGACAAAGTTCTTGTATGCACACCTTCTTGAAGGTACACTCCCCATATCTGTTCTCCACTAGTATCTTGTGCTTACCTCCATTTTCTCATTAATCATGTAATATAAAATTATTAGTTTATATTAATCTTAGCAGTACATAGTGAACATTCAATAAATGTTTCCTTAACTAAGGTCATAAAGTAACACTTTTAACCCTAATTATATTTGAAACACTATTTTTTTTGTTATTTTTGGGTTGCTCCTTCTCTTCCACTGTCAATAGAAATGGATAATTTCCAAGGAGCCATGGTTAATGGTTCTCCCACACCTCCCCCAGTGTCTCACTCAAGCAGCTGAAAAGACTAGAGATAGGTACACCTAGCTAGCTGCCCACAGATATGGGAAATCATTAAAAAGGTGCTCAGAAACAAGAAGATGAGAAAGATAGAAAAACTGTTGAATTATCATAAAGAAGATGTGTTTGTAGAGACAGATGATGTTAGAATCAAAATTTCCCTAGTTAGAAGACATATAACTATAATTCATAAATCTAAAACTTCAGTTTAACTACTGATCTCAAACATATCCTTCCTTACTCAAGGTTCAAGACAGTGAATAGCAAAATGGTATATGTCTCAAAACAAATAAAATTATGTAGAAGGATAGAACCTGAGAAAGAAGTACAAACACTGGGTGAAAGCTACAACGACATATATTTCAGTTCAATATAAAGAGGATTTTCAATAGACAGAACTACTCAGTAATAGAACTGGTTGTTACATAAAGGCAAAACTCTGTCTTGAAGACAAAATACAAGTATATTAGGTCGGGAATTTGTTTTTTTAAATGTTTTTGCCACACGGCGAGTACATTCACTGGAGAGAGACAAAGAGGGAAAGTGAGAAGTCAACCCCCACGGGAGATGGCCATGCCACAATCCCTTCCCTTCATTATCCTCTTGGGATTTTGGGGTATGCACACAAGGCTGGCATGATTTCCAAACTGACAAGTCCAGGACTTGAACTGTGGTTGATCATGTGGGAATCTGATGCCTTGACCACTAGACCACCTGCTGGCCAGAGGGAAAGGTGTTTTTAAAAGGCAGTTCTTTTGGCACAGGGAGTATGATCCTAACCTTCGGTACCTAGAATACACTAAACAAAGGTTTAAATGAATGAGAGATAGCAGGGAGGATGGATCAAAGTGTAGATTGGGTTAAATTATTTTAAAAATCTCTTCTAATCTTATAATTATATGAACACACAAAAACCAAGTCATAGCTTCTTTCTCATTTTTCACTAGCCTCCTAGAGAAAGTGGTAGTTACTATTTGTAAGGGAAGGAAAAATAATGGACTCTTCCCGGATCATCAGATTTTAAGATATTACTGAGTTTGTGACTGATTTAGTTTGGCAAAGCCTCCTAACTCTACTCTATTCCGCTAATTAACCTAAAGAGTATACTAACTTCACAAACACTGTTCCTCATTATATTACACAATTTCTCTTGCTGATGGGACCCTATCAAATGACAGATATCCTGGAAATAAATGAAGTGATACCTCTCAGGGCATGAAATAATTAAGAATTTTAGATGGGGCAATTTGATCACTTAATGTTAGCTAATTTATCCATTAAAGAGTTGAAGCAAGAACTACTATATACATTGAAAATATACTCAGGGAGACCAGGAGGTGGAGTGGTTGTTAGGGAGCTGGACTCTCACATGGTCAACTGCAGCAGAGATACCTGGACCTGGTGGATTGAAAATTATGCCAGGCAACTGTGCCTGTGAACCCAAAATCCCAGGAGGAGAAATGGAAGAGAAGGGATTGTGGTATGGCCATCGCCCTGGAGGTTGATATCTCACTTTCTCTCTTATTGTCTCTGTCTCTTTCCAGCAAATGTACATGCCCTATGACAAAAGTTAACCCCCTAAAAAACAAACAACAACAAATATATAAATATATATATATATATATATATGTGTGTGTGTGTGTGTGTGTGTATGTATGTGTGTCTCTCTCAAGCACTACAAAGAAATATTTCATCAAATCATTTTGGGTGATTCTTGTCAAATGGTGAAACTCAATATCATTTTTCTTTCACAAGGATTAGTGAGGAAAAAGTGCAAGAAAAAATGGTGTGGGAATATTTATAGCAAGGGTAAAACTTCTTTCTCTCTGAATTTCTTAAAAATGTTGAAAACCAGAGTGGTATTTACCATTTTCACAGGACAGTCATATATAAGAACTTCACTTATATGCTTCATTTCTCCTATACATATTTAAATGATATAAATACCTACTGAGATGATGGGTGGAGAGAGGTCCTATGGCAGCTTCCATAATAAGTATCCAAAATATGTAGTCAGTTTAGATAAAAATGAACAAACACATTGTATATAAAAGGCAAGCAAGAAAGCTTTTATTAGACTTGATTAAGCTTTTGAATACTTGGATTGTGCTCTTTCCTAAAAACACTGTCACAATAAAGTTTTTCTGTGCTATTTAGTTATGACCACTGGTGCACATACTTTTAAAGTCATGTTGTAACTATTCTTAGCACATGATAAGAGCTCAATAAATACCTTTAAAATGAATAAACAGTAATATCCATGCTCTCTTCCCATTCCCATATAACCAAGGTCAGATTTGGGCCCAGAAATGCTATTTGTGGCCATAGAACAAAATGATAATACTACTTTTTAACATCCTTAAGGCCCATATAGATTCATAGACATGACACACAAGTATGTTCATTTTTTTTGTTTTTGGAATTATTTATTTAATTTTATTTATCATTATTATTTAATTTAACCAGAGAGAGAGGGAAAGTAAGGAAGCAAGTCAGGTCCAGGACTTGAACCATGATCAGCCAGATAGGAGTCCAGTGCCTCAACCAACATATCACCAGCTGGCTCCAGTATGTTCAGTCTTATCTTCCCCTCCTCTTTATAGCTATAGCATCCTATGTGTACAGTTATTATTGCATTTTTTTAAAAAAACAATATGCCATCACTATTAAGTTCACAATCTACCACCCTTGACTCGGAGCACCTTAGTACAGGCACAATGTTGTTCATCTTTGTTAACTAATAACAAACACAGTGTCTGGCTCACACAAAGTGACCCAATGTGTTAAAGGACCTCTAGGATCGATCCTAATAAATGTATCAACTAAGTCAGTAACAAAGAAAATCCTCTTGCTAGCCAGTCAGTTCTAAGTAAAAGTAATTTAAACCAAGTCACCTGAATTCTGTTGAAATATGAAACTAAGAGAACAGGAAGTACATTAGCAAATCTCCTTACATGAAAAGTTTCTGCCTACAAGAATTTATGAGACTTTATTCCCACTACATTAACCTTTTAAATTCATTGCTGTGGTAGATTAAAAAGAATAGGAAGTGGGCAGTTAAGGCCTTCTCTTTAGTGAAAAGCTTGCAAATAGGCTTACCTCTTCAGACTGTTCTTGGGTCTGGGCAGGTGAAGATCTTCTTCCTACTGTAAGTCGATGGCAGGGATAAGAGAGCCCTGATTCAGCAAGACACATCTGCAAAAAGTAGAATAAACAAAATGTGGCCATTTTTCACAAAATAATTTTTACTTTTCAGATATTTTCCATTGTTTCTGAAGCTTGGTTAGAAGGCTTATGCTAGTAGCATGGGTATTACAATACCAAGAAGGCTTTCAAGACCTGAAATTTTCCACATACATGTTATTATAATAGCCAAGGCTAATTTTTACTAGATAATAAATCAGGACTCCTGAAAACCATAATAAGCTGAAAATAAGGCAAATCATATACCCTCTAACACACACACACACACACACACACTTCCAGTGTTTGTCTGATACTTTTTTTTTTTTTTTTTGGAGAGATTTTTGCTATAAGGGCGCGTGCGCTCGCCAGACAGACAGAGAGAGACAGAGAGACAGAAACCGAGAAATCACCCCCCAGGGGGGATGGTTACGCCGCAATCCCTTCTCCTCCATTCTCCTCTCGGGATCTTGGGCACGCACGCACACGTACCCGGCGTGAGATTTAAGCCACCGGGTCCAGGACGTGAACCGCGGTCAACTACGTGGGAGTCCAGCGACATAGCCATTACGCTAACTGCTGGTTCCCATGTCTGATACTATTTTGATTAAGTAGAATAATATCTTCCATTTCCCAACTCTCAGGGAAGTAAGAGTACTTGGAAGACTGTGTGATGGAGGGTTTTTTTGTTTTGGTTTGTTTTTTAAATTAAATTTCAGTATACAATAATAATGTCATTTTGCTTTAATCAGTATTATTATGTGATTTCAGACATAATTGAAGTTTATGAACCAATAATGAGTGCAAAGAACCTAGCATAGTACCTAGCACACATTCAGTTTACCATCTTTCTCACCATTACGATCTAAAATACTATCAAGAATCTGCCTACCTCAGCCAAAAACAATTAAAGAAATACATATTTATTTCTATTGAAGTTTATTTTAGGTAAAATATTAAATAGCACTTTCAAAGTTTAAATGAGATTTTGGCAAACATGAGTACGACTGAAATTTCAGTTTTATAACTACAAACTAATTTCTTCCAAAGAGAAAGGATCTAATTCTTGAAAGATACATTTAAAAAAAAAAAAAAACTTCTATGTTGCATAATTAGTATACCTTATAAAGAAAATACAAAGTAAAAATATAATTGAAAACACTTTCTCCAAAAAAGCAACATTATATGCCTAAAACTCATTAATAGTAATTCTAGATAACATTACACTCATATTATAATGCTTGCTGTGTATGCTAAATTCTGAACTAGATATTTTATTCTCCCATTATTGTATTAACTGGTTTACCTAAATGTTAGTGGTATTTTATGTCACTTTTGTCTACATAGAAGAATTACAACAATATTAAAGAGTCTTTTATCATTAAAAATAAAACAGGGTATTCAATAGCACACTGATAATAGCAAATGCTAACTATTGAGGAGGTGTGAGGAGGTCTGATACATGAGGAAACCCAAATGCCTTTAAACTCATAGAAACTAGCCCAATAATGGGTTAGGCATAACATATTTTTGAAATATGTTAAAATCAGGCTAATTACCTGAGCCAGCAGATGGCATAATGGTTAAGCCCTGGACACCACAGTTCAAGTTTCAGACATGGTGGCTTGAAAATCAAGGCTGGTACATGTACATGCGTGCCCAAAACTATGAGAGGAGAATAGAGGAGTACGAATTATAGTATGGCCAACCTCCTGGGGAGTGAGTTCTCACTTTCCCTCTCACTGTCTCTCTCTCTCTCCAGTGAGCACGTGTGCCCTGTGGCAAAAACCTTAAAAAAAAAAAATCAGGCTAATTACCTTAAGACAAACATTGGAATGAAAAAAATGCAATTTCAGATGAATAACCATGTATTTTCAATCATATGAGATATATGCAATCATAAAAATCACACTGATAAAAATCATATGTATTGGCATAGTGGCTAAGGTACTGAATTCCCACATGGTCTACGTAGCATGGTTTGAGTTCTGGGCCTGACGGCTTGAAACTCACTCTGTCATGTGTTCTTACGTGACAAAATCCCAAGAAAAGAATAGAGAAGAAAAGACTGCAGAGTGGCCATCCCCACCGGGAGGGTGTTTTTTCACTTTCTGTCTCTCTGTTCTCTCCAGCAAGCACATGCACCCTATGGCAAAACAAACAAACAAACAAACAAAAACAAAAATCAGAAAAAAATCATATATATTTAGATTTTGTTATTTTTCTTTTCACCTGTTTAGAGGCTTTTGTTTTCTGGTTTTTGTATCTAGATATTTTCACACTGTATTGCAAATGCTAGAAGACCTGCTTAATAACAACAACAGAAGCAAAAATGCATCAAGTGTGTCATCTTTTCCCAATCATATGTTTTAACATAATTCTAATAATTCATTCAATTTATTTCACTTCAATCCAAATAAAACCAAGGCTTAGCTAGATGAGAAACACAGGCTAAATTTCAAGCCACATTACTTTAACAATATTTTTCATTTGAAAAATTCCTTTTTCTTCACTCTTAAATCCTATAGTTATAAAATAGTAATGGTGGTAAATGTCACAATCAATCAAAGGAGTATAGTATAATGAAAAGAGACCTAAACAAGGAACCATGAGACCTCTCTTCAAGGGTTGCCTAGCCTCCTGATTTTGGGAAAGTCATTTCTCTTTTCCAGGCCAGCGTTTCTTCATTTATAAATTGAGGTGAGTAACCTTTACCCTGATCACCTTGCTAGACTTTTCAAAGGGTTAAATGTGATAAGTAAAAACTGGCTTTGACACTGCACTGCAATAGGTAGAAGAGCTTTATTATTCCAAAGATCACCATTTTTAGGACAAGGCGAAGAGATATGGTAATTAATTTCCATGGTGACCACCTTGGAAAACAACCTAGTCCTACCTCAGTTAAAAGTGAAGGACACAGTCTTAGAGGAGCTGGAGGAAACTCACTAAAAGTACACAATATGGTAAATGGGCTCTTCACTTTCTGAGAGATTATTTTAGGTAAACTTGGGTTTGCCTCCACAATCATCAACATTAACCTATCCCATAACTACTAATAATTCCCAAAGATAAGAGGATAGAGCAGCACTTTCTCAGAAACAGAAAAAGTGGGCCTCTATCACTCCATTTCAAACCAAACCCTACTAATTAAAATGTGCTTAACTGGGCCCAGCAGAAGGCATAATGGTTATGTTGTTGGACTCTCACGTAGTTGACCATGGTTTGAGTCCTGGACCCGGCAACTTAAAACTCAAGCCAGGTGCGTGTGCATGCCCAAAGTCCCAAGAGGAGAATGGAGTAGAAGGGATTGCAGCATGGCCATCCCTCTCAGGGGTGATTTCTTGCCTTTTGTCTCTCTGTCTCTCTAGTGAGTGCACACATCCTATAGTAAAAAAAAAAAAAGTCTCTTTAAAAAATTGTGCTCAGCAAATTAAAGAATCAGGAACTTCTGAGTTACTGTGTGACCAGCACTGATAAAACATAAGGCATACTGTCTCTCTTAAGGGAACATATATGCCAGTTGAGAAGACAAGAAAAGCACATATGAATGTTTACAGGGAAAAAAAAAAAAAGTAAGTAAAGATTGGGTTATTTCTCTACTAGGCAGTTTCTGGAATACTAGGGAGTCATAGAAGGGACAATAGTTCTGAGTGATTTCAAGAACATTAGGGCTAATGTAAATGTTAACCTGGAATTCATACACTGAATTTACATAAGGGATATGAAACCAGAGGGCTAAGATCCCAATCTGGCTCAGTTACTCAATTAGCCAATGCCCATGGGCAAAATCACTTAGAATTTCTAGACCTCAGAAATTTTTGTTACTTAGAAAATAGTATAATATAGGTTAAGAACCTCAAAAGTAGAAATTATTCAAGACACAGAATAGAAAAATTCCAGAAGACTGTCCCCAAATATACCAAAGTTTAGCCAAAATATGTATCAAAGTATACCCAAAATATACCAGAATAAAAGTTTACCTAAGGGACCAGCAGTTGGCGTAATGTCTATGTCACTGGACTCCCATGTAGACGACCGTGGTTTGAGTCCCGGATCCGGTGGATTAAACTCACACCAGGCATGTGTGTGTGCGAACCCACGATCCCAAGAGGAGAATGGAGGAGAAGGGATTGCTGCGTAGCCATCCCCCCCGGGGGGGGTGTGTGTGATTTCTTGCTTTCTGTCTCTCTCTCTGTCTTTCTGGTGAGCACACGCACCCTATATGTATTTTTTTGGAGAGCAAAAACCTCTCCAAAAAATAAAAAAATAAAAAAGTTTACCTAAAATAATCTCTCAGAAAAGAGGATGCTGCCTTATATTTGAGCTTTTGCAAAAGTTCTTTATAGTGTTTGAACTATAATAGACTGTCTGAGGAAGACAAAAAAGCTTGAAATAACCCTAGTCAGTGATGTTTCAGATGTTGCTTACAGAGCTTACCTGTCAGAAAGAGTTAAAGACAAGGATATTTACTATAAATTCCATGATTATTCCTAGAGGTATGATCTCACAATTGCAAATGTTGAAAGCCCTTGTAAACAAACCTTTAAAAGATACTTTCAAAAATGCCTTGGGAAATTGATGAATATACATGTACAAGATAAATGACAAAACAAAAATAGAACAAAAGCTCCACAACTGTCTTAAAGATACAAAAAATAGGGATAGTATTAGGTAGGTACTTTCCCCATAAGGCAGGGATAAGGATGAACTAATATGGGCAAAGCAATAAGAAAGTAGATAGAACACGGGACATCCTCAACAGCCATTGCTTTTTGTTATTCTGTGAAAGAGTACTTGTAGCTTGGAAAAAATATCCAGGGGCAGGACCAACAGATGGGCATAATGGTTACATTGTTAGATGCCCACGTAGTCAACCACAGTTCAAATCTTGGACCTGGTGGCTTAAAATTCAAAAAAGAAAAAAAAAAAAAAAAAAAAAACACACACACATACAGAATTTGGATAAAATTATTTCATGATATATATAAGTGTGGACAAAAGCAGTATTTCTCAATTAACATTTCTTTATATACTACTCACTTTAAGTATATGTGTCTAATTAAATAATTCAACAAGTATATAATATATAACAAAAAAGATTTATACATTAAAACTGTCTAACTGTCCCCCCTTTTGCAAAAAAAAAAATTTCTTACAGTATATATATTTTAAAAATAAGACCACATTTTAAGCATAAATAACTGCAATAGGCAAGAAATTAATCTGTTATTTTCAGCTGTCAACAAGTGAAACGTAAGGATGGCAAGTCATTTTAAAATTAGATGTAGAAAAATGACCAAAATCAAGTAAATCTGCTCTGCTAAAGAGTACTCTGGGTGGTCCTGTGGCCTGATGGTTAGGCAGATGGTTGACACCACAGTTTGAGTCCTGGACCCAGAGACTTCAGTAAACTGGGCATAAGTATATGCATGCCCCAAATCCCAATAGGATGGAGAAATAAAGAAAAAAAGTAATAGAAGGAAAGGCAGGCATTTAAATTCCTGTTGTTTGCTAACAGAAATTCCTTCTGTTTAGTAACAGGAGAAGGTCAAGTATAGTGTAGTATGGACTTCTAAAGTCAAAGTATTCTCTAAGCTCAAATTCAATGTTCTAAGTTTATTCACTCCAATCAATACTTTACATCTCAACCCATAATTTCTTTTTTTTTTTTTTTTTCCTTTTTTCTGGAGAGATTTTTGCTACAGGGCGTGCGCACTCGCCAGAAAGACAGAGCGAAAGAGAGACAGAAAGCGAGAAATCAATCCCCCGGGGGGACGGCCACGCTGCAATCCCTTCTCCTCCATTCTCCTCTCAGGATCTTGGCCACGCATGCACGTGCCCGGCCTAAGTTTAAGCCACCAAGTCCGGGACTCGAACCCTGGTGGACTACATGGGAGTCCAGCAACATAGCCATTATGCTAACTGATGGTCCCTCAACTCAAAATTTCTATAAAAGTCTATTAAAAAGCTGATATGACCTTGCCTACCGAGCTTTCTGTAAGGATGTCTTAAATGAGACTACACTTGACATATCGTAGATATTCCAAGATAAATACTTTTAAAGTCCATTTGAAGTTTTTCCTCTTCTTCTTAAAGGAAGTATTTATGATTAGAAACATACTAATTATGACAAGGATTCTCAAAGTGCAATCTGTGGACACAGATAATTTCAAGGGTTCCACACAACCAAAACATTTTCAGAACAGTGCAGCCTGGATGGTATGGGCTGTAGCATACTGGACTGCAATGCTGGAAGCGACATGGCCTACAATGGGTTTGGATCACCAGCCTGGTTGACCTGAAACATGCCAGATGTGTGCACAGATACCCCACATCCTGACAACCTGGAAGGCTGGAAAAAGGGCATCATGGTGTGACCTACCCTGTTGAGTATGTCTCCTGCTCCCTGGGCACACGCACACACACTCTCAATAATTTTTTTGAAAGACTCAGCTGAATCAGAGAGTGAATGAGACCAGAAGAGAGAAACACAGTCACAGGTGCACCATGTTGGAATACGGCCAGAAGACCATTATCAGATGTGATCCCTGGACCTTAGATCTCCAAATTATAAGATGGACAAATGTTTACTCATATAAATCACTTTGTTTCAGGTATTTTCTATTATTAGTAATAGAATGGACTAGAACAGAGGCATATATCGTCCCATTACCCAGTGGTTCCGTGCTGCACAAAGGACTGGATCCTACATGGCTGACCAGGGTTCAAATCCCTGCTTCGTTGGCTTGAGTAATGTCCCAGGTGCTCACACGTGCCTAGAGTCCTAACGAAACTGGAGGATAAAAGACTGCAGTATGAACAGGCTCCTGCTGCAGGGGTACTCTCTCTCTCTCTCATCCTCTAGCATATAAATTCTTTAAAGTATTTTTTATTTTATAGCTGAATTTTATCTTTTCCTCCAAATATACACTTGCAATGTGTCATTCTCCCTAATTATTAATAAGAGACTAAGACATTTTAAGAGTATTGGGTCAGTCATCAGAAATCTTATACCTACTTTTGTAAAATATAGGGGTAACTCACTAAATAACCTCTCAGATCCCTTGCATCTTTAATGGGTTATAATCTTAATTTGTCACTAAGAAGATTCAATTAAGTCACCTATAGGATCCTTGCCCTACATACGACATAACTAGAAACACAAATGAACAAGTTTAAAACTATAGCTTTCCTGCTTGTATCCTATTTCTACGAGTTTGTAAAATACAGTTCCCGTGTGCGTGGTGTGTGTGTGTGTGTGTACCTTTTACAGTTGCCAGAGGGTATGTGTGCTTACCAATGGGCATAGTCACACTGCAATAATTCTTCCTCTACTTCTCCATCCTGTTCAGCATTTTCAGAATGGACACACATGCACCTGCTATGTTTTTCAAGCTGCAGGGGGCTGGGATGTGAACCGTGATCAGCTATCCATATCCAGCTCCCTATGCACAACACTTCATCACTGTACGATGGGGCAGCCCATTACTTGTCATCACTCTAACAAGGTACCAGCATGATTAATTCCAACCAGGTTTGGGAATACTACTGGATACAGCATTGAATATAATCACTGCAGTACTATAAAGATAAAAGGTACAGTCATCCCTCAGTATCTGCAAGAGATTGATTCCAGGCCCACCCTTCACTCCCCAATCTCACAGATGGCTCAAATTCCTTAGACAAACACACCTCCTCCCCTATACTTTACATTGACACTAGATCACTTATAATGCCTACCTAACACAATGTTACTGGTATGTAAACATTTGTTATACTGTACTGTTTAGAAAAAAAAAATGGAAGGAAAAAAATGTCTACACATGTTCAGTATATACAACCAATTTTTTCCCCTAAGTATTTCTGAGCTACCATTGGTTGGATGTGTGGATGCAGAATACATGGATAGAAGGCGAACTGTATGAGAGAATCTCAAGAAATTTGTGGGAAAATGAAGTTAGAGTACAAGTTTATTTTGGTGCAAAAGTGTTTTTTAAATCCATGCACAGTTTTCCATTACATGCATTTTTTGTGAACTTTTTTGAAAATCTCTTGTAAATACAAACAGTACTGAGTATTGCTTTATTGAGGTATAACTGATCTACAATAAAACTGCACATACTTTGAAGTGTACAATTTGAAAAGTTTTGACATCTGTATATATACACCCATGAAATCATTCAGTATTTTAAATATATTTGAATAATAATGACTATCATTGAAACTTAATATGTACCGGTATTAACTAAAGTGCTTTGTATGTATTACTCCCCCACTAAATTCTCACAATTACCCTACAGGTAGGTATTTTTATAATCCCCATTTTAAAGATGAGGCTACTAAGCCTCACATAGTATATGAAGCTTGCCCAAGGTCACACAGGTGACCAAATATAGAGTGGTGAACCAAATTTAAAATTCAGACAGTTTTATCTCATACTCATTTAAAGAATATCCAATCAAACAACTATTAGGGCCCTATTGTACCTTGTCTTACAGTCTAATAAATAATAACTACTTTCTTTGGCTTAATTAAAACAGTTATTCCTGAAGACCCCCCGATTAGTGAGGTATTACATACATAGTAAGTGCTTAACAAAATATATGTTTCCCATACAAGACTATTTTAGTAAATGGAAGGTGATCATGACTGAATAGATCACAAAACAGCCTTAAAGAGGTAGGATAACTTGTCCAAGATCAATCAGCTACTAAATGGCCAGTGGCCACAGTGTCTTCTGCTACACCACCTTTCCATCACAAAGTCTATTATGAGTAAGGAGCCCAAAGATGACTACTGGATCACCCCTTCAAATTTTTCAGCTGCTCACTATTCAGCTGGACAGATTAATGGTATAGTTTGAAGCCAAATTGAGTCATGAGGCTGAAATTTCATTTACTGCCAACCAGAATGCAAATCAAAAAGCTTATTTTTATTTTTATACACAATCCAAGTCTTTTTTTTTTTTTTAAGTCACTTATGTGCTAGAAAAGTCACAGAGCTTTAATTTGTGGCAGGTTGAAGCAAGCTTATTAAGAATGCTAGTTACCAAGTGCATATCCACTTGTCTGGACTAGCCCACTGCCACATTCTTGTAACAGGGTTAAATAGCAGTTTAGTCACCTCATAAAAAAAGCATACTGTTAAAAAGGAAGTGACTAATAATATCTGGAACCAGTGGAATATTAAAAGAGATGAGCAGGTCAAGATCAATTATCTATAAAACTCCTGTGTAAATAGCTCAAAAACACTGTGTTCACTGCCTGGCCTTGCTGTGTTATAGTCTTCAATTGATTTGGCAAGTTGGTAAGGTTTAATGAATTAAATACCAACAGTAACAAAATCTGAAGCTTTTTGTTATGTACATAAATTTAAATGCTACCATGTAAGGAGGCAGAGTTAGAGAAACATGGATGCTGTTATAGAATGCTTTTAGACCAGCTGTTGGCATAGGGGTAAATGTAGCTGGATTCCACATAGGTCACTGTGCAGTTCGAATCCCAGACCTGGTGGCAACAACTTAAAAAACATGCTGGATGTGTTTATTTTAGGACCAGTTGTTGGCAGCATGGGGGTAAAGTTGGCTGGACTCTACATGGCCAACTGGGCAGCTCAAATCCTGGACCCAGTGTTGGTAACTTGAAAAATATGCTGGATGTGCATGTGCATGCATGTGGGCCCAAAATCCAGAGGAAGATGGCAGAGAAGGGATTGTGGCAGGGTCATCCTCCCAAGAGAAGAATGGAGAAGAGGTTGCAATAGTCATTCCCCCTGGGACTCATACAACTAACTCACTCTCTCTGTCTCTATCAAGTAAGTGTACATGCCCTACAGCAAATTTAAACAAAAAAAATGGAATTGGAATTATCCTTCAATTTCATCACTTGCTGGTATCCCAACCAGCAGACGATAGATCTCAAAACCTTAGCTGAGCTAAGTGCTGCTGCTGCACACTCCATCACCAAGCATATGCCCCCTTCCAAGATAGTAATGAGCATTTCCAGAAAGAAGGTATCGGCTTACTCTTAAACTTCTTCTACAGTGAGTAAACCACCATTCTCAATAGATACCAAATGAAAAAATAGCTTCTTCTCACAATAAGATCTAGGTTAACTCTTCTATTTAGCAAGGAGAGAAACTGAGGTGTAGATAAAGCTGTTTGCCCAAATCTCGTATCTACTTGTAGATACTAGTATATTCTACTAGTATATTCTCTCAACTCTTAATCTGGGTCTTTCTACTAAATGACCTCAATGATTTTATTTTTTTTGAGAGGTTTTTGCTATAGGGCACGTGCGCTTGCCAGACAGACTGAGAGAGACATAGAGACAGAAAGCGAGAAATCACCCCCCAGGGGGGATGGTCACGCCGCAATCCCTTCTCCTCCATTCTCCTCTCGGGATCTTGGGCACGCACGCACATGCGCCTGGCGTGAGTTCTAAGTCACCAGGTCCGGGACGCGAACCACGGTCGACTACGTGGGAGTCCAGCAACATAGCCATTATGCTAACTGCTGGTTCCCAATTTCTTCTTTTTTTTTTTTTAAAGATGTTATAGTTAGCTGAAAAATACTAGTAGTAAGTAGCTTGGTTTAATGATCTGCAATATCCTTTTAAAAAGATTTTTGGAAATATATATAAAAATAATTTAAAATGCTCTTTCTCTTTCTTTCTTTCAACCTGGTGGGACTCTAAAAATGAAAGAGAATCACCTGATGCCAGTTTTCCACATTATACTAATTATTCACCTTCATGCTTCTCTGCACTAGTACAACACTATCTTGAGTTTTTAGAATAAAAAAATAGGTTGTTCAACGATTTTATTTTTTTTGAGAGGTTTTTGCTATAGGGCACGTGCGCTTGCCAGACAGACTGAGAGAGACATAGAGACAGAAAGCGAGAAATCACCCCCCAGGGGGGATGGTCACGCCGCAATCCCTTCTCCTCCATTCTCCTCTCGGGATCTTGGGCACGCACGCACATGCGCCTGGCGTGAGTTCTAAGTCACCAGGTCCGGGACGCGAACCACGGTCGACTACGTGGGAGTCCAGCAACATAGCCATTATGCTAACTGCTGGTTCCCAATTTCTTCTTTTTTTTTTTTAAAGATGTTATAGTTAGCTGAAAAATACTAGTAGTAAGTAGCTTGGTTTAATGATCTGCAATATCCTTTTAAAAAGATTTTTGGAAATATATATAAAAATAATTTAAAATGCTCTTTCTCTTTCTTTCTTTCAACCTGGTGGGACTCTAAAAATGAAAGAGAATCACCTGATGCCAGTTTTCCACATTATACTAATTATTCACCTTCATGCTTCTCTGCACTAGTACAACACTATCTTGAGTTTTTAGAATAAAAAAATAGGTTGTTCAACACAAGTTTTTGTTTGTTTATTAAGTCTTCTAGTGCATCTCAAACTGTAAACCAGATTATGTCACAGGAAAACAAAGTTACTTACTGCAACAGAATTGGCAATATTTCTAAACAGGTATACTTTTATTAGCTACACACACACACACACACACACACATCACAATCGTCTTGGATTTTATTATGTACTGATCCTAGTGAATACACTAGAAGAGGCTCAGAATTACTGCAGAACACTAGAGTACTTTTAAATTACATTGTTACATGTGAAAAAATACAGGGGCTAATCAAAAAGTTCATGGAAAATGTGTAATATGAAAAATTATGCATGCATTTCAAACACTTTTAAAAGTCCCCTCATATAGCACTATTTGATGACCCTAACATTGCTAAGTGGCATAGTCTCTCTCATAGCTATTTAGACAAGATAACCTATTAAGAGCTTCACTTAGGTAGTGGACAAGTCATCTGCAAGATAACTCACTTATTTAAGTTTATTTAGTTCTTTGAGGAGAGGGAAAGAAACAAAGAGAGAAAGAAAAGCACTCTCAACATGGTCTCATGCATGATCCCCACAGAGCTCTCAGCCAGCCAGGATCATGATCGCACGTGTCTGGTCTGCACAGGTCAACTGGAACTGAACCTGCAATCTTCCATAGATTCAGCAATGCTTGAGCAGCATATCAAGGCAACAACAAACCAAAGAAATGATTTAAGTTGAATCAAGAATTCTCGGGGACCAGCAGTTAGTGTAATGGCTATGTTGCTGGACTCCCTCGTAGTCGACGGTTTGCGTCCCAGACCCAGTGGCTTAAAACTCACTCTGGGCACGTATGCGTGCGTGCTAAAGATCCCGAGAGGAGAACTCGGAGGAGAAGGGATTGCGGCGTGGCCATCCCTCCTGGGGGGTGATTTCTTGCTTTCTGTCTCTCTGTCTCTGTCTGTCTGGTGAGCACACACACCCTGTAGCAAAAACCCTTCCACACACCCCCCCCCCCAAAAAAAGAATTCTCTCTTAAAGTCAACTCTTTTGCACAGAGACCAATCATCCAGGCTGTGAATTTAAATGGCCTTTCTTTCTTGGTTCCTGTCTTTATGGCTCTATGTCACTTAATTGCTTATGAGCACCCTCTGGTGGAGGGCAAAAGAGAGAAAAGAACATAAATGCATTACATTGATTCTAATTAATAAGACTGGAGAGAAAAGATATGGAACAAATGCAGATACCTCCTGACTCTGTCCTCCTCCCACATGTTATTGATAATTTAGAGCTAGTTGCTGAATAATTTATACCAACCATATAGTTACTCAGAGTCTATAACTTTATCATTTAATAAACATCATATTCTTATTATATACAGGCACTTAGATCCAGATAACCTGGCATTAATATCTAATATCATTTCCCAGGGCAGTTGCTTGACCTCATGAAACCTAAGTTTTCTCATTTGAAATACAGAAATAAATATGCGTGTTGACATAAAAAAAGATTAAGTGAAAAACTTCTGAATATAGTAGACTTAATTTTGTAACTTTACAAAAAATAAAAACCACCCAATACTTCATCTTTGGCTCCTTGACAGTAGGAAGGATTATCATATAGATGTTTTCAGCTGCAATGTCCAAGTACTTCTACCCTTGAGAGTATAAGCCTAGATGACAGTGTTGGTATCATTTAAGTGTTTCATATCAGCTTATGTCAACTAAGAAGTATGTATTCTGATATATATACAGAACAATTATATTACTTGATATTTTTCATACCAAAGATATCCAGAAGGTGTTGACCAATATTTAGAAAAATATTTTCTTACTAAGTATATAAGTTTAAATTATTTAAGTGTTTCCCATATAATATTCTTATAAGTGCTTCCCAGTAGACATTATTTTGGCCTAGATATATCATAGCTCTGAGCATTTCTAAGAGTCTGTCTTTGACATCATCCACTCCCTGCTTATGACTAGGATTTTTAAAGGATATGTTGTAAAGTGATATCCAAAAATGGAACTTGCTACAGGTTTCCCATTTAATTCCTATGAGATGAACTTAACCAAAGTTGAGAGACAGGACAACAGAGCTTTCCCTGTTTATTGGGACTCTGGGAGACCAGTTAAGTCTTCTGAGAACCTTCATCTTAAATATATCTGACCAAACTATAGGCCATATTTTTTCTGTCACCACCATTAAAGCAAAGAATTTTTTTTTTAATTTCTGTAGACTTCATAGTGCCCTTTGATGACTTCTTTCTCACAACAATGCTGTCTATGATTCTAAGTATGTAAAAACATTGATGGACTGAGACCTGGAAAGAATGTTGGGACCAGCAGTTAGCGTAATGGCTATGTCGCTGGACTCCCACGTAGTCAACCGCGGTACACGTCCCGGACCCGGCGGCTTAAAACTCATGCCGGGCGCATGTGCATGTGTGCCCAAGATCCCGAGAGGAGAATGGAGAAGGGATTGCGGCATGGCCATCCCCCCTGGGGGGTGATTTCTCACTTTCTGTCTCTCTGTCTCTCTCTGTCTGGCAAGCGCACGTGCCCTATAGCAAAAACCTCTCCAAAAAAAAAAAAAAAAGAAAGAATGTTGTACTTATATGAAAGGTTAACTCCTAAATCTGCTTTCATTCATTGTGTGGTCTTGACTTACCCTTCTCTCAGTTTTATCACCAATAAAATGGGGGGGGGCCCCTAGGCTTTTTCCAAATTCTTTTCTCTTATCCTGAAAAAAATTTTTTCAGTCTGATATTGAAGCCCATAACTTGATCCATCTTTCCAGTTATTACCTCCAGTTATTACCTTCCAGTTATTGCTTTTGTACACTAAATGCAGATTTGCTAATTGATCTGAAAATGTGCTTCATACTTACCTACTCCTAGAAGTTTTGCTCATTCCCATACTCTTGTCTGGGCTTCCCTCACCATTGCTTCCACTTGTCCATTTCACAGGTATATGAAGATTACATTAGAAAATGTACATGAAAGCACTTCTTCCAAACTCAGCTCAATTTCTTCCTGAAAGACTTCCTTCACCTCTCAACTTAAAATTTTCTCTGGGCCAGCAGATGGCATAGCAATTACATCAATGGATTGTCCCATGGCCTACTGTGGCTTGAGTCCAAGACCCAATGGCTTGAAAATCACACCAGCCATTTGCATGTGCGTGCCCAAGATCCCAGGAGGAGAAAGGAGGAGAAAGGATTGAGGCATGGCCATCTCCTCTGGGGGGTTATTTCTCACTTTCTCTCTCACTGACTTTGTCTCTCTCTCCCCAGCGAGTACACACACTCTAAGGTAAAAACATATATTTCTCTGTCCTCTAAAATATTCAATGTCTTCTAATAGTTGATCATACCCAGTGACACTGAGACAAATATTCTAGAAAATATCTTCTATTCAGCTAGTTCCCAAGGGGAGGACCAGAATCCCAGGTAAAACCTGAGTAGATTGAGGCAGTGGGATGTCACAGGCAGAGATTTTACATGGGTGGTCCAGAAGCTGAATTCAACTGAGTAGAAAGCCAAGTTCCTTGAGATCAAAACTCTGTTACCTACATTTGTGGAGATCTGCCCGGGCCATAGCCCTGTATGACATTTCTGTCACTGGAGAAGAGAAGCAGCAATACTGTTTCAATGAATGAAATTGAAAGTAAATGACCTACTGTTGTTGGAAGGGAAGGGAAGAGAGTGTTCCACTGAATAAGAATAAGAATGATAAGATTCTTACTCCAACATGTATCACCACGCCTCAAATCATTTGCACCTGTGATAAGAAAGTTTCTGGAAAAATGTGTGCTACCATCAGACAATAAGGCGATTTTTTTGGTAAGCAGATGTCATTATAATTCTTTGGAGAGGTGTAAGCAGAGTGAACTTAGACTCTAAGTTTACGTTTAAAATGGTTTAAAATTCTTGCTCAGCTAGCTAAGAGTCATATGACTTTGGTCAACTCTCTTATCTTCTCAATGCCCCAAACTTCTCTTTTATGAAGTTTTCTAAGTCATAAGATTGCTGTGAGAATTAGACTGTGGGTATCTAGGTCTGCCTGCCTATCTCTCCCTCTTTCTCTCTCACTATTTAGGTAGGTATCTATCTATCTATCTATCTATCTATCTATCTATCTATCTATCTATCTATCTATGTTTGATGATACTGATTTTGCCCTATAACTCTGGGAGAACAAACAGTACTAAACTTGTTTTAAGTAGACTGCAAAATACTATTATCTGCTCACTTAACCAACAGTTTCTGAGCAACTACAACCTGCCAAAAACCTAGCCAAGTACTAAGGATATAGACAATGGTGGACAGTTTCTGCTTTGACAAAGATAATGGTTGTCTAGGTTCTTATTATTATTATTTTGGAGAGATTTTTGCTATAGGGTGTGTGTACTTGCTGGAGAGACAGAGAGATAGAAAGCTAGAAATCAGCCTCCCGACAAACACACAGGGGGGATGGCCACATTGCAACTCCTTCGCTTCCATTCTCTTCTCGGGATTTTGGGCAAGCATGCACACATGCCCGACATAAATTTTAAGTCTCCAGGTCGGGACTCGAACTGCTATCGACTGCGTTAGAGTCCAGCGATGTAACCATTATGCCATCTGCCAGTCTCTTGATAGAGTTATTTATAAATAATGTATAGGCCATGATAGCTTAATTTTATTCTGCTATATATATTTCTTGTTCTCCCCTCTTAGTCAGAATGAACCTGGCACAGTTTGCCATATTGCCATTCTACAAACTAGAAAAATGAGGCTCATATTTTCACCCAACATCAGAGTACTAATAGTAGAACAACGTCAGAACTAACATAAGATGAACCCTAGCTTTTTAAAATGACATCACCTACACTTGAAATGTAAACCAATCAGGCCAGTTTATTAAACTGCAATTTGGGGGGATGGGGATGCAAGACATGATAAATCCTAATTATATAAAAATGTAAACTCTCATTAAATTACCCAAAACATATAACTACATCTTAAGGTATATAAAAGCAATGAAAAAAATAAAGAGAACTATGTATGCTGCAAAATCTCATCTGTTTTTTTTTACAGTTAGCTTCTACAGCTAGAAAATTTATAAAGAAAAAATATCATTTTAACTTTTCTATACTTCTTGGGCCAGGGAAACAGTCATTTGGGTGATTTTGTTAAACAAATTAAAGTATACTTCAAAAATAGTGCTGTCAAAGAAAATGGCAACAGATCGTGCTTGGAAAACAGACTGAAATAGATTGATCAAATCTTCCCTGGTTCCTACTCTATTCAAATATAGCAGTATTCATATAATGATTTGCAGGTCATTCAGTTCATTTACATATACTATCCCACCTCATATGGGTCAATCCAATGCACTGAACATCTCTTGAAGTAATTTCTAATTGTGAAAGTATCCTTCCCCAGAAAATGTAATTTCTATATACTACTTGAGTTTTCACACCATAATGTGTATTAAAACGAGAAACCATGAAAGTTTTCTGTTACTAAAACAAATATTAAAAAGAAATCATGTGATAAAACAAATGTACATCTTCCAATAATTTATATTTTGTGATAATTATCATTGTTCTTATTGCTTAATTGGGCTCTAAAGAAATATCTCTTGAAAGGTATTCAGCATTTTATGTTAAATGGGTGAAAAATCTATTTTGGATGCAGTGTGTTCAGGTTATAAAAGCACCAGTGCTTATTTTATCTCCCCACAAAGTGTTGCTGAGATAATTACTGCTGACAGCTTTATTCAAGGTTCATTTCACTTTTTCTGCTATTTTTCTCTGGTTAGAAGTTCAACAGAGCCCATGGGAAGCCACACCCCTCACACCTGTTAGGCTTCTTCATGTTACGGAGGGCCAGTATGGACATGTCACTTCAAATTAGCATTGTACCAGGGCGCTAACTGTGACAATTACTTATCACAGGTTTAACTAAAAACGGGGAAAAAAGTTTCTAATTCAACCACAAAACAGTGTCACAAAGTGTAATTTAAACCTATAAAAGCAGAATAGGTTCCCAGGGTCGGGCGTTCCGCAGTACCTGAATTATGAGGGAATGTTACACAAGTGAATATTCCCTTAAAAACAAAATGAATCCAAAAAGGTAAACAAAGAGCCAACAATTACACTTTACCAGTCAAAAAGCGTGATACAAGTGCCTCTTTAAGTTTTCTCCATTATACCTGGATATTTCATTCATTTTAATTCTTCTGTGTCAAATAATTAGTTCAAATAATGAAATTTTCAGTTAAAATAAAGCACCTATATTCCAGACTTAACAAAGGAAAGACATGTTTTTATACTAGGTAAGAAGAATGCTCTTCTAAATGAGGGGACTTCAAGAAGTTTGCAGAAAAATGGAATTGGAGTATCAGTTTATTTTGGTGAAATTATTTTTGAAATCCATGGAATTTTTTCATAATACATATTTTCTATGTTCTTCTTGAAAGCCTCCTTGTATTTGCTTTTTTCCGATTGTAAACCAGAAAATTCTCATTAGAGAGGGTAGACATTAACACAAAAAGAAAAAAGAAAATGGAATACCTCACACTGTTAAATGCATTTCAAGCTAGTTATTATAAGCCTCTCTGTTTCAAGTGTAAAATAATCTCAGAATTATGCCACCTCAGAAAGACCTGGGATAGTTGGAGGTGGTTAATGTGGACTGCTGTGAGGCTAATTGTGGATCTTGAGTTAATTACTTTCTGCTGATAGGGGATTTAAAAAATAAATAAAATGGTCTTTTACTCCATTTTTTACTTCACTTTGGACTCAAGGAAACACGGGATGAGAATGGCTAAGCTCCGGATACTTCATTCTCTGCTGCTGTTATTTAGATGCGATCCAGAAAGTCTGGGAAACATGTCCATCACAGCCAGTGCTAACATGCACTTGTAAAATAACAATGAACAAATCTGTGTTTGTCACAGTGGGCATAGTTAGATTCACAAATGTCCAATGCCCATCACCTGGTCAAAGTTATAATAGGAAATTCAATGTCATTTCACACACACACACACACACACACACACACACACACACACACTGGCTGAAGGACACAAGCCAGAGCTCATAGAAACTGGGCTTGGGAACAGAGTCTCAAAGTATTAATGACTCATGAAAAACAAAAGGATAAAACAATGACGCTGAACAGGAAATTCAACAAATTTAAGTGCTTATTTGTAGACAATCACACCCATCAGTAAATGAAGTCAGTGTGATGGTAATCTTGGTACAGCAACATAATTGCAGTATCTCAACAATTAGGCAAATTTAAAAACCATCATACATGTTAAAGGTATACCAGAAATCTAGATTTTTCCTGAGATTTAAAACCAAATTTTCTATCACCCAGAAAGTCGTTAACAAAAACTTACAAAGTCAACATAGTAAATACTGATGATAAGAGCCTAGGATCTGACCAAAACAAGTCTTTTACCTTATTTTACAATAGCATATTCAGAGAATCAAGACCAACTATTCAGTTATCAATGGTGCTTTTACCTCAAGCTGATTCCTTATTTTATGGTTGACAAAGAGGTCTGTTAGTAGAAAAATTTCATTATTTTGGAGAGTTTCTGTATTAATCAGTGGTGACTTCAGCACATCATAACCACAGAACCTTCAAATATGTGAGGATACATCTCAAACCTGCTTTGTATGCACGAAGGGTACTGACCAGTTATTTGGCACATATCTAGTCAGTAGTGGGATGCCATTTACTTCACAATACTATGAAACTCCTTGGATAGCAAACAGAAGCTCTGAATATTTTTCCAGCAGCATCTAATTCCCTGGCAAAACCCAGGCAGTTATGCTAACAACTTTGGTCTCAGCAAAAGGACACAGTGCTGCTGGGCGTCTTGTCCTCGTTTTCCTTCCTGTGAAAAATAGACGCCAAATGAACTATATCAAGTTAGGTATGCTGGCCTCAATGGGTACTATCTAGAAACAAGAAAAAATAATCTCACGTGTTCATTAATCCTTACTGGCCCATTCCCAGGCAGGTGATTTATCGCCTGCTCAATTCTCATAGCCCTAACTGTGAACCTCTAGAATTACTTACTGGCTTACGGTTTAAGAGTCACAACTTCGGTTGCATCTGTGTTTAGGTATTGGGTAATCTGGGTCTTATATTCACAATTTTACCTGCCACAGGGCTTCGTGGGTTGTTTTGCATAAACTAGCCACACAGTATAAGTCTACTGCTCCCTTTAATTAATCAATTACTTTTAAAATTTATTTATTTCCTTCATGAGAGTGAGACAGAGGAGCATGAGAGTAAGACACAGAGGCAGAGGATGAGACAAGCACCCACCATGAGGTTTCACACCATGATTCTCAACTAACACTTAACAAGCCTTCTAGGCCAGCCATCAACATGGGCATGTGTGCATGGTGTGCACAGGTCATTTGGGGAACTGAATTCATGATATTTCACTAAAATCCAGCACTGCTTGAATAGCATGTTACTGCTGGGCCACCAATCCTGTCCTATTACTTTCATTAAATGGGTATTTTTCCTACTTTCTTTGCCAAGATAAAAGAAAGAAAGAAAGAAAGAAAGAAAGAAAGAAAGAAAGAAAGAAAGAAAGAAAGAAAGAAAGAAAGGCAGACAGACAGATTTGTAATTTTCTAGAGAATTTAAAAAGTCTACCTAATCCTATAGCCCAAAGCCTGGAAACTACCCCAAAGTGAGAAAAATCTAAAAATTACCTTCAGAGATGAACTGTCTACTGACTTCTGTGTCTGAGTAAGAAGCATAAGGCTCGAAAGTATTTTGACATGATGGGCCAGCAGGTGGCATGCAGGTTAAGGCTCAGGGATTCCACATAGCTGACTGTGTGGTTCAAGTCCTAGACCTGGCATCTTGAAAATCATGCCAGGCATGAGTGCATGCCTGCCCAAAATTATAAGAAGGAAATGAGGAGAAAGGATTGAAGAGATCCTCCCTAGGAGGGGTGATTTCTCACTTTCTCTCTGTCTCTCTCTGTTTCTCTCTCTCTGGTAAGAGCACATGCCCTATAGCAAAAACTAAGGTTTTATTGTTTGTTTGTTTTTTTAAAGAGTGTTCTGGGGCCGGGAGGTGGCATGGTGGTTAAGGGTGCTGGACTCCCACGTGGCTGACCACGGTTCAAGTCCTGGACCTGGCAGCTTGCTTTCTCCCTTTCCTTCTCCCTCTCTCTCTCTCGCTCTCTCATTCTGTACCTCTGTGGTCAAATTAAAAATGAATAAATAAATAAATAAATAAATAGTTAAATAAAATAGGGTCTTTAAAAAAATTATATAAAAAATAAGTGTTCTGACATGAAATATGAAATGGCTTATTAAGTGTAATTCAGTGGTCACTTATGACCTGATATCATCAATCAAAATAAGAATTTATAGACAACTCAAATTTAACATCAATATAATTTGAACTTATATAGTTTCTTTTCATAAAAACATACTAGTTTTTATTTAATATTTAATATTTCTATATAATTCTCTTTGTAGTCTAAGAAATTTCATATCTGTTAACATCATGGGAATTAGAGTAATTCAAATGTTATTTCAACACTACATTGTAAAATATGATGATTCTTAAATTTATGAGGATGAATAATGTTGCTAATAAATACATTTTTAGGTTAAAATAGATATTATCTAATGAATTAATAAATTTTAAAAAACTCCAACACATTCTAAGTATCTCTCACACAAGAATAATGCACCAACATTATTATACTAATTATAATTTTATAAAGAATTATTTAATATTATTTATGCATTCATTTATTTAAATTTGATCAGAGGGAGATACAGAGAGGGAGGGAGGGAAGGGGAGGAAGCAAGCCACCAGGTACAGGTACTCAAACTGAGATTGGCCATATGACAGAACCTAATACCTTAACCACCACACCACCTGCTGACCCTTACTAATTATATTTTTATGACTCCCATTCAGGTAAATACAAGAACCAGTAAATAATCCCTCTATATACATTTGTACGAGCTGAACATATGTAACCCAAAATTCAAAATCCAAAATGCTCCAAAAATTCTTTTTTTTGCTAGAGAGGTTTTTGCTATAGGGCATGTGCACTTGCCAGAGAGATAGAGAGAAACAGAGAGACAGAAAGCAAGAAATCACCCCCCCCCCCAGAGAAGAAGGCCACACCATAATCCCTTCTCTTCCATTCTCCTCTTGGGATTTTGAGCATGCACGCACAATACACCTTGTGTGTGTTTTAAGCCACCACGGCCAGACTTGGTCGAGCAAAGTAACCATTACACCATCTACTGATCCCCAAATTCAAAATTTTTTTATTATAAATGGAAAATTACATACGTAACTTCACGTGACAGGTATAGTCAAAATGCTGCAACATAAAAATATTGTATAAAACGACCTTAAAGTTATGTATATATGAAATGTACATGAACTTCATGCTTAGACCTGGGTTCTAGTCCCTAAGATATCTCATTATGGGGCCAGCAGGTGGTGTGATGGTTAAGGCCCTTGTGGGAACATGGCTGAGCATGGTTTGAGACCCAGATCTGGCATTGCTTTCTCACTTTCCTTTCCTCTCTCCCTCTGTCTCTCTATCTCTTTCTCTCAGGTGAGCACACATACTCTATGGCAAATTAAACATAAATAAATAGATAAATAAAATTTATTAGAAAATATATCACATTATGTATATGCAAATACTACAAAATTCCCCCCCAAAAATGTGAAATCATTCTACTGTCATGTATTTTATATAAAGGATACTCAAGCTAGGCATGTTTATTTACTGGCAAACTGGATCTTGTCATATACGCACATGCACATACACACACACAATAATCTTTTTTTTAAATAGGATTTCCCCATTTTTTAAAAGTTTATTTACTAATTTTGAGAGAGTAAGAGAGACACCCCAATTGGGTCCTGTCACACCACAGTGCCCAGCTCTCCAGCTAGGATCTTGGGTGCACAGGATTACTGCTTTTCAGATCAACTCAGGATCTAAGCCATGAGGCCTCCAGCACTGCAGAGCAGTATGCTACCACCAGTTCCAAAGTGGCTGGAACAAGAATGAGCCCTCATATTAAACATAAAATAAAAACAAGAAAGTCCTCAGATCCAATAATTTTTTAAAAATATGATACATGGTAAAATAATGCTCCATTCCCAAGTGCAGCAAGTCTTCTGTGGGTTAACTCATACCTGTGGCATTTATTTATGTCACAACAAATTTTGTGTAAAATAAAAGCTGTGAAGTATTAACTCTTCGAAATGGACAGAAACAGTTTTTTTTTTACAAATTGTAAGCTTTATTTTTTCAAGAAACTAGTCAACCTGTATCTTTGAGCTAGAAAAAAATGTACTGAAAAATACTACAGTTAAAGATAAAAAAAAGAATCTTTACTGGGAGTATAACAAGAACTAAAAACTGAAAAAAATTATCCCCAGAGACTGGGGGTAAATAATTTTATATATTATTTTGATCAGCACATAATAATAATGTTAGAAATCTCCTTTCATAAACAAACTCAAACAAATCTTTCAGCAAAATGAGAGGAAGCAATGACGAGAATTAATGAAAGGTTTATTTATTTATTTTTCTTTCTTTTCTTTTTTTTTTGGGGGGGGGGAGAGGTTTTCCCTATAGGGTGCGTACGCTCGCCAGAAAGACAGAGAGAGACAGAGAGATAGAAAGCGAGAAATCACCCCCCCAGGGGGAATGGCCACGCTGCAATCCCTTCTCCTCAATTCTCCTCTCAGGATCTTGGGCACTCACACACACGCGACCGGCATGAGTTTAAGCCGCCGGGCCCAGGACTTGAACCGTGTTCGACTATGTGGGAGTCCAGCGACATAGCCATTACGCTAACTGCTGGTCCAGAAATTTTTTTTTAAAAAATGCTTGTCATTTGGGAATCCCATATTATTTGAAAGTTTGCCAATCTGATCCATTTCATTTGCTAAAAAAGTATGTATTGGTATTGTATAGAATCAGAGAATTTTAGAGTTAGAAGAAACCTTGGATTTGGGGTAGGAAAAGATGGTGGAGAGAAATGGAGAGATTTCCAATATTTTGGATATTTTCTATGTGCCTGGTACT
Source organism: Tupaia belangeri chinensis (assembly GCF_000334495.1). Lineage (NCBI taxonomy): Eukaryota > Metazoa > Chordata > Mammalia > Scandentia > Tupaiidae > Tupaia > Tupaia belangeri. Next base: position 1,601,837 of record NW_006159682.1, on the reverse strand, counting down.
TTAAACCCATTCTTCTACTGACTTTTGACCCATTCTTTACACCCCCCATTAACAAAAGGTCTATATGAGATAGTTATCATTGCTCCCATTTTAAATGCAAAGAAGTAAAAGCTCTGAAAGATTACCACTTCTTTTTTTAAAAAAAAGAATTATTTTATTTAACTTCATTCATTTATTTATTTTATTTTAATTTGACCAGAGAGGGACAAGGCAAGATAGAAAGTGAGAAAACCAGCTGCCAGGTCTGGGACTCGAACTGTGGTTGACCATGTGGGAGTCCAGGGCCTTCAACCACCATACCACCTGCTGGCCCCCTGAGAGATTTGTATTTGCTCAGGTGGGGTTGAAATTTAATTTTAACTCTAATTGTTCTTACTCCAAAGTCCATATCCTTTCACCCACATGAAAGAAACTAACTTTCACTTTACTAGGCAATTCATATACATTGTCTCACAGAATCCAAAACTGTTAATACGCCCTTAGGATTCAGGTTTGGCAAAATTACTAAATCTGTCTAAAGATTCCTTAATATAATCCCATCACATGGTCATGTGTATATTTCTATTATAACTCATTTGTCTACTAGGGACACAAATGTCCAAAGGACTTATATGACTTGCCCAGAGTGAAACATCTGACAAATTATAGAGGGAGACGATAAACTGAACTCCCAAGCTTCAATGTACCATATTCTTTTTCCACATTCTATCCATTATTCAAGATACTCAAATATACATTTGACCACACTTGATCCCAAGACCCTTCTAAATGATGTCACATAAACTCTTCTCCAGCTAAAAAAATACTCAACAGAACCAAAATAACATTATCTAAACTGGGCCTTCTCCAACTTCCTAACACTAATTAGACCTTTATTCAGCATGTTCTGGGCAGGAGTGGGGGGGGACCTACTACATTATAGACAGTCTTGGGTAAAGTCTGCTACGGAAGGAGGATAAAGCATCCTCTTGCTTTGTCAACTAGGAAGTTACTCACCTAGGTTGATGCTTTGGTGTTTAAGAACCACTAGCCTGCCATTCTGGACATGTACCGGTGGCTAAGGGGCAAATGGCAGTGAATGACTCTCTCAGTAGACTGGGAAACCTCTGAGGATACTGGGAGAATGAGAGAACCTGGCTCTCTTAGGAATCTTTGTTAGTGTAGCCATGCATATCTGGGAGTAGTAGGGGGCACATCTGGGCAAAAATGGAAGGCAACCTATAGTTTCTCCTAGACTCTACCCTTGCACCCAAATCCTTCTTTAGGACCTGGTTCTTTCCCTCATCATCCTAGACTTGGTCATTTCTACACCATATCCTGTTTTTACTACCCTAACTTTAACAAATCTTATCTTGGTATCAAATCTCATCTCCTGAAAACCTTATGTGTTGGAAACAGCAAATGGTATGATGGCTACATCACTAGATTCCCACATGGCTGAATGCAGTTTGAGTCCCGAACCTGGAGGCATGAAACTCACGCTGGTGCATGTGCTTGCATTCCCAAAATCCCAAGAGGAGAATTGAAGAGAAGGAATTGTGCCATGTCCATCCTCCCAGGAGGGTAGGGGGTGGGGAGGGGTATGGTTTCTCACTTTCTGTCTCTCTGGCCAGTACATGTGCCCTATAGCAAAAATCTCTTAAAAAAAAAAAAAGCCTCAATTATTACCCACTCAATAAATACACCAAGTTTGAAGCAACCCATATCAAATAAAGAATGCCTGAGAACTTTGCTAGATTATATTCATTCATCAAAACTGTGAGATTTGTGGGACCAGCAGTTAGTGTAATGGCTATGTTGCTGGACTCCCACATAGTCGACCGTGGTTCGCGTCCTGGGGCCGGTGGCTTAAAACTCACGCCGGGCACGTGTGCGTGCGTGCCCAAGATCTCGAGAGGAGAATGGAGGAGAAGGGATTGCGGCGTGGCCATCCCCCCAGGGGGTGATTTCTCGCTTTCTATCTCTCTGTCTCTCTCTCTCTCTGTGTCTGTCTGGCGAGTGCACTGACTATGTCGCTGGACTCCCACGTCAAAAAAACCCAGTGAGATTTGAGGGACAATGTTCCACTTGGATTCTTATTGGGAATTTTCAAAAATTTTAGCTCATGTTAAAAAGTTCTTCACAGCTGGGAACCAGCAGTTAGCGTAATGACTATGTCGCTGGACTCCCACGTAGTCAACCGCGGTTCGTGTCCCGGACCCGGTGGCTTAAAACTCACGCCGGGCACGTGTGCGTGCGTGCCCAAGATCTCGAGAGGAGAATGGAGGAGAAGGGATTGCGGTGTGACCATCCCCCCTGGGGGGTGATTTCTCGCTTTCTGTCTCTATGTCTCTCTCTGTCTGTCTGGCGAGCGCACGCGCCCTACAGTGAAAATCTCTCCAAAAAAAAAAAAAAAGTTCTTCACAGGTCAAAGCACAAATAGCATTCTGCTAGTATAGCCAAACCAGAAAGCCCATGTAGTCTTGTTGTAGGCATTCCAGTAGACAGGAGAAAAATGGGGTTCTAGTCTAGACATAATTTTGTAAATTTCTTAGAGTTCTTGCCAAAGTTATTTACCTATCTGAACTTCAATGTCCTGAGTAGTTAAAAAAAAATAAAAAAAGTAATTCTTCTGCCTCATAAAATGGATCATGAAAGAAAAATGAGTTAGGGCCTGTGAAAGAGCTTACGACTAAAAAATAATGGACAAATGAATAACAAAACTGAAAAACAGATGGTTTTAGTCCTCCAAAATTTACTAGACTTATCTTATGCATTACATAACATCAGTATTATCATTATTTAACTTTCCATATGTACTCACTTTGTGTGCCTTATAAGACCCCAAAGTAAAATGCATGTGCCATACAGTAAATAGATGTGCAATAAAAACTAGACTGACAAACATGTGACTGTTAACCTTAACCAGCCAAAAAGAAAAACAATTTAACTCCCCCTCTTTATATGGCACCAGAATCTCGCAGCTAATGTCAGTCTTAACCACAACAGATGGAAACCACTATTACAACATGAATGTGACCCCACATAACCTTTTCCCATTAAAACTTGGCCACTCCTCATTTCTATGGTCATTCTCTCTCTAGACACCCTGTCATTAAATATTAAGTATTTGCTATATGCTTAAAGAGAGAAAATGATACGTTATCCCTGCCTCCGAGGGGTTCACAAACAAATAGTGAAATTAACTTACACATAAGAAATACAAGTAACCAATCTTATTGAGTTGGTAAATCCCATAACAGATGTTTTGAGAGCACAAGAAGAGGAAATATCTAACTTTACTGCAAGACTTCAAAGAAAAATGTCACCAAGGACTGCTAGCTGAATCTTAAAAAAGATAATCTGATTAAAGAATAGATCAGAAAGTGTGCATATAGTATGACCAATGACAGAAGAGCACGAAAGATGGAAACACATGTAAGAAATAGTGGTTTAGAGTGGTCGGATGACAGGTAAGGTACAAAATAGTGAGGGACACAGAAAGGGAGGTCTTACGGCACGAGGGTCATATGTGCCTCCTTAAGGACCTTAGATATTATCCTGCAGGCAATGGGAAATCACTGAGAGAGTTGAAGCAAGGGAAAAATATGACGTAAATGCATTTAACAAAGATAACCTGTATTCCAGAAATTCTAAAGAATAGAGCAGGAAAAGAAAGAAAGAAAGATCTAAAATAGGGAAATCAGGAGGAAATAATGAGAACCTGAACTATGAAAAGAATGGTAACGTATAGAAGAGACATATCAATGGACCAAAAAGATGAGAACTGAAACCACAATAAGTCTTGCCATTCATTTGTATAATTCTAAGAACAAAGTAATTCTCTTATTACTCTTCAGTAGTAAGAGAGTCTATCTGCTTGAGTGTAACACCAATTCCTTAAACTTCTTTAGTGTATTATGTCATGAGCTGTGCTTCCACTTACATCACCTTACTTTAACCTTACAACACTAGAGAGTTGTAAGAATGAGAAGCAGAAGCTCAGAGTAGTTTATTCATTCAAACAATACTTATTAAGCACCTAATATCTGAAAGCATTAGGTATTCACTGGTGATAAAAATAGACATCTGCCCTTGTGGAACTTAAAGTTTAAAATGGGAAATACTAACTTAAATAAAATATAAAATCACAACCGTGGTAAATTCAATGAAAGAATAGCTTCCATAAGAAAATGGTTAAAGTGGAAAAATGAGAAAGAATCATAAAGGGGCAATCAGGGAAGAGGATGAAAGGCCTGGGTGATGGTACATCTGAATAATTGTCAGACCAGAATAGCTAGAGAACAGAGAATAAAAGGCAGTTAATATAACCCAACACTGTAGAAGTAAGCAAGAATTAGACTATGTAGAGCTGCTGGTCATGTTGGTTGGTTGACCATATTAAAGAATTTGATCATGTTAAGGAACTGGTCTTTATTCGGAAGATTTAAATCAAAGACAACTTGAGTATGTTTATATCTTTTGAAAAAGGGTTATTCTGATGCAGTATGGAGAGCTGATTGAAGGGAAGTGAGAGTGGATATGAGAGTCCAGGTCAGATGCTTGCAACAGTCCAGATTCAAGAAATTGATAGCTTTTATTAGGGTAATGGCAGTGGAAACTGACAGAAATGAATTAATGGAAGATACATATGACCCAAAATTGGCAGGGATTAATGATGATTTAGATAGCCAGCAAGTGAGAAAGAAATATCAAGAAAATCTCCATTCTCACTTATACAACAGAAAGAATGGTGATGCCATTCATGGAATTAGAGAACTCAGAGGAGGATCAGGTATGGTCAGGAAAGAACATGAATTCAATCTCGAATATGTTAAATTTAAAATCCTTTGGGACCTGTACATGGAGAAGATAAGGTTCTTCTGGAGTTGATATGAGAGGGCTAGGAATTTATGAATCATTACATTGGTGATAATTTGAACAACAGGTGTGATAAAAATACTTAGGGAGAACGCTCTATGAGGGACAAAATGAGCACATGGAATTCAGCCATAAGGAATTCTAACATTTAGTGACTAGGTAAAGAAAGATGAAGTTGTAAAGGAGATAGAAAAGGAAGGAACACCAGAGATGTGCGAGTAAGAAGGAGGGACCAAGAGAGTGTGTTGTTGTGGGAAGTCAAGGGAAGAGTGTTTCAGGAAGGTGTTTTCAACAGGGTTGAATGCTGCTGCAAAGTATTTAAAATAGCTGGTGAGTGGAAATTACCTAAATGCCTGCATAATCAAAAGTAGAACAGATAATGTGGAACGTCCACATAATAGAATATTGTACAACAATGAGAGTGTAACAACTATAACTACACATAAGAATATAGACCCATCTCACAGACATAATGTTGAACGTGAAGAAAGGAAGGGGGGAGGGCATAAGGAGAGAAGAGACAAATAGTATAAACCATAATATTCTATTTATATAATGTTCAAAACCAGGCAAAATTAATTAATGGTCTGTCTTCTCCTGGATAAAGGGGATAGATATGGGAGGCTTCTGGGATACTGGAAATGTTCTTTATCTGGATGCTCATTATATATACGTATTTACAAAAGTTTATCGAGTTGTACATTCACAATTTGCATATTTTCCTAAATATATGCATTTCAACAAAAAAGTTCTTGTTTTGATACCAGAAAGTGCTTGCTCTTACGAGAGAGAGAGAGAGAGATACCGCCTCCAACATGACATGGTCACACTGCAATCTGGTCTCCATCCTATCAGATTTTGTCCAGCATGTTTTTTCAAGCAGTTGGGGCTAAGATTTAAACTCATGGTCAGCCATGTGTAATTAGGTTCCAGTGCACAGTGATTAACTAATCATCATGCTATGGAGTCAGTCTACAACTAAAAGTTTTCTAAAATGCTGCTAAGAAATCAAGAACAATGAACAAAAGGCTTACTTGATTCAACAACGTGGCACCTAAAGAAAACCTGTACCAGTGGGAAAATGGATTGAAGGCCAGAACTGTGTAAATTGAGGAATTAAATGGAAGAGGAAAAAATAGAGACAGTAACTACAGGTAACTCTTAGAACTTTGACTGCAAAGAAGAGAGAAATTACAAATTAAAATGTTTGCTTTTGTCTCTATGGTGTGTGTGTGTGTGTGTGTGTATGTGTATGTATGTGTGTTTTTCAGGAAAAAAGCCTTTTTTTTTTTTTGGAGAGATTTTCACTGTAGGGCGCGTGCACTCGCCAGACAGACAGAGAGAGACATAGAGACAGAAAGCGAGAAATCACCCCCCAGGGGGGATGGTCACGCCACAATCCCTTCTCCTCCATTCTCCTCTCGGGATCTTGGGCACGCACGCACACGCGCCCGGCGTGAGTTTTAAGCCACCAGGTCCGGGACACGAACCGCGGTCGACTATGTGGGGGTCCAGCGACATAGCCATTACGCTAACTGCTGGTTCCCCCAGGACAAGAGACTTTTCAATTGAGTATCTATTGAGTTGCTGGTGAAGTCATGATGCATTTTTGCATAGGAAAATACATGACTTTTCTGATGACTCAATAATACAATGAGACTATTTAAATATACTAAAGAGATTATTTATAAATATGGTTCCTGAGAAGAGAGAAGGGAATGGGATACAAAGCACAGGTAAAGGAAGTGATCTTGAGCAACTTGGACATAAACAGGTTTTCTAGGGCCAGACTGTGATGCAGCAGTAACATAATGCTCTGCAGAGTTGGATTCACATGGGAAGATCCTAAGTTTGTATCCTGAGTACTCCTTTACATGCTGGGCATGTATACTTGTGTACCCATGATCTGGGCCAGCTAAGGTTGGGGCAGATTGTTTGCCTGTCTCTCTGTCTCTCAGAATAAATAAATAAGCTTTAAAAAAATCATATTAAAATAAAACAAAATACAAAGTTTTTCACCTCCAAATCCAGTGCTCTTAATCTACACATAGTTATCTGGTTTGAATGTGTGGGATGTGGGGGCCAGTAGGTGGCATGGTGGTTAAGGTGCTGGACTCCCACATGGTCGACTACAGTTCAAGTCTCAGACCTGGTGGCTTGCTCTCCACTTTTCTCTCTCTCTCTCTTTCTCTCTCTCTCTCCTCCTCTCACCAAATTAAATAATAATAATAACAACAAATAAAATTAAATGAATAATTTTTTTTTAATTGTGGGATGTGGGTTAGTGGCAATAATTTAATGTTCAGCTTCCAAGTTTAATCCCATCTCTGTGGCCTTGGACAAGTTTTAAAATAGCTAGCCATAGTATTTTCCATGTTTAAAATGAGGATAATATTTAATATCATTTCTGGAGTTTTATGGGTCAATAAGTAAACCCTCCATTAATAGCAATAGAGATGAAAAGGGCTAGAATGAAAATACCTTCTCCTTGGGTGTTAAAAATGTTTAAGTAATTAAATTTGTCAACTACCTCTAGACAAATGCAATTAAGAAAAGGGGAAAGAAAATTGGCAGACATAGTGAGCACAGTGGTCACACTTCACAGTGAATTATAGAGAGACTTGGTTACCATTCCCACCTGACATTCAGAAAAGTGGAATGACAGTCACAATGACCGCAGCGCGCTCATCACTAAATTGTCCCACAATGAATATTAAGGTATGTTAAAGAGCACAGGACTTTCACAGATATCCTATCATTGATCTTCCTCTGCTACTTTGAGAGGTGCATAGTATGGTAAAGCTATTCTGTTTGGTTTTGAATCCTACTAGTATTTATTACTTATGTGGTCATATGAATAATCCTTGGTTTGCTCATCTGTAAAATGGAGGAAGCAATAGCCTTTACCACAGTGTTGTTCAAAAGATTAAATGAGTTATTGTGTATGCACTGTTAAGGCTGCTTCTCTGTACATAGTATTTTTATTTATTCATTTATTTTTAAATATTTTTAGAGAGATTTTTTGCTATAGGGTGCAATCGCCAGAAAGACAGAGACAGAGAGACAGAAAGCGAGGAATCACCCCCTAGAGGAGACAGCCATACCGCAATCACTTCTCTATTCTCCCGTAGGGATTTTGGGCACGCACGCAGACACATCCAGCATGAGTTAAGCTACCAGGTCCCGGACTCGAACTGCCATTGACTAGGTGGGAGTCTAGTCATGTAACTATCATGCTTACTGCTGGTTCCAGTACACAGTATTTTTAAGTGCCACCTAACATTATTGTTATTCTCAGACTGCCAGATCTAAAATAAGCTTCAAGCAAAGGAACCAGTTTTACAGGACCAGACAGATACTTTAAGAAAAATCTCTGAATGTATATAATAGTTGAAGCTGAAGAACCATGCTAGGTAAGGAAAAATAAGAACTTTAAAGGTTCATAAAGAAATCAAATACACATGAACACAATGGAGTAAGTGTATATATATATTCATAGTAGAAAGAGGTAGCCTTTAAAGTCAAACCTGGGTCAAGATCATGCTCCACCCCCCAACCCCCACCTTTCTTCAAAGTTTTTGCCAAAGAGTACCATGAATTCACCAGAGAGAGGCAGTGAGAGCAAAAGTGAGAAACCACCACCCAGGGAAGTTGACCACGCCACAATCCCTTCTCTTCTCCTCTATCCCTGGGATCTTGGGTGCATACATACACACCCATGCCTAGCCTGAGTTTCATGCCACTGGGTCCGGGACTCAAATAGCGGTCAACCACGGGGGAGTTCAGTGCCTTTATAAAACCACCATGCCACTTGCTGGTCTCCAAGATCCCATTTTTACCACTTCTTATCTACGTGTTGTTGGACAAGCTTCTAAAAGTCTCTAGGCCTCGGTTCCTTCCTGTATAAATACGGGCATAATAACATCTTTCTTTCATAGTTGATTATGAGACGATCAGTGATAAAATACATAAAGACTCAGCAACGTGCTAACAAAGTAGGATAAATGAATTTTTTTCCTGTTACAACTTTTATTATTGAAAACAATAAAAATGATTATTTTAAAAGTAAAAAAAAAATTGTTAAATTTCACCTAGACACCTTTTTTTCTCATTTGATTTCTAGGGGTTAAGTCACAAAAGCATTTCACATTTTATTATACTTTATAGTAAAATAACTAAAATTCAATTTTTGAAAGTTATTTTAGTGTTCGCTTCAAAACTTACAGTGTCATATTGTAAGATGCTAATTTTCATAATATTATTTCTGACTTTGCAATCATCTCGAATAGGTCAACATAGGCAAGACCTACAATAAAATTTCTAAATTTCTAAACTCAAGAGTAAGTTGTCATGTTAGTAAAAAGAACCAATTCCCTGAATACAATAACTTTTTTTTTTTTTACTATGGAATCACTATACCTTTTTTTTGAGAGAGAATACATACCCTTTCCCCTATCATATAGTTGACAAATTTTATTTGTTTCCTTTTATCATTTGTTGTAGTAGCAATTATGAACTGATATTTATCAGTTCTAAAACACTGTGGGAATGATATAGTCATAAAGACCCTCTCACTGGATAACAAAGCTGCAAGAGACCTTTAAGTGGATAATCATAGCACTGAAAAGCACATCATATAATAATATAATTCTTTTCGATCTTTCTCATTTTTTCTCTCTTTTATTTAATATATCAAAGCAGATGACTAATATTAAATTAATTGTAAGAAGAATGCAACAAACACCATGGGTAACACAGTGTTAATAAAGGTCTACTAAATATCATCTGAAAATGTCATATTTGTTTGTCACTAATCTGAAGGTTACCCTTTTTTGTCTGAATAACAAATATTTGAATTTTATGAGAGATGAGTTTACATCTGCTCTACATGAGACTGAAAGGTTAGAAACAAGTAACACAAATCAGATCTCCAGCTTTTCAGCTGCACACCTAATTCAAGATAACTGATTAGCTTTTGTTAGACCAAATTGCTCTTCTGAGCCCTCTCATTCAGATACTATCCATATGCTTCTCCATCTACCTAAGTTAGAAATCAAGGAACATTTTTTTTTAATCTCTTCAGATTCTCAAGTTACTTCTCTATTTAGTTTATTCTAATTGTTTCCTGTTTGTGACTTACATTTAAATTAAGACATTTAAGTGTTTCACATCTATCAGATTTGTATGGTTCAGTTTGGGTTACTGTTCCTACTTCTTGGTGGATTCTTTTTTGCCTCTTTGTCAATAACATCAACTACACATGTAGTGACTTTTGGCTCTCAGGATTTTCCGTACATGACCTGCATGATCTTTTAAACAAGAGTCTATTTTCTTTAGTTACTTCTTAAAGTGCTCCTCTTCCATTACAGGTGTTTACTTCTTTACGTGAACACTTCATATAAGCTGTTGTTTATAAGTCATCCATTTTTAATTACTCCACTGCTAAGAATAGAGAAAAGAAATTCCAGTAACTCTAAGTGTCCAAATAAAGCTTCTTTCCTCTAAACAGCATTTTCAAGTAATAGTCTCAAATGAGAAAAATGATTAACAGAAATGAAAAATAATGTTTAAACTTTGAGACAGAACCATTAGCATGGTTCACCAGCCTTTTAGAAGTCAGGTGCATTTACTTCTTAAGTAAGTGGCTAACTATCTTGTCACTTACAGCTTAAAATGTCCCAATTAACTTGTTACATATCATTAGGAAACATGTATTGGTTCTTTAAAGTTTTATTTGTAGTATCAGTCCTGTATTTTCTAACCTGTCATAATTAATTCAGTCCCCTTGCACTTTGAAATCTCCACAATAATAAGAACTTTATCAGGCTGGTGTTGGTATGAAGTGGCACAGCAAACTGAAATCCCACTGGGAGCAGTCCACAGACTTCTCTTCTAAGCAGCAAAAAGCTGTTATCATTTTCTGAATTACAGGAACTATAAAAGGACACTCTACTCAAGCTGCCGCTGAATGTCACCTGAAAAGCAATCACAAAAGGGCTCTGTCTTGGCTTATCTCTGAGCTCTGTCACTACGGCAACCAGCAGGGAATAAGTATCTGTGGGTCTATGAATTTCAGAATCCCATAAAAGCCAGGGCTAAAAAGGCATGTGCAGCCTCTCAGAGATTGACTGCATTAATACATTAGCAAATACTGTGAAACACTGGATAAATGTCAGCAATTATGGAAAAAGCGTCTAATAACGATATTCGTTGCCTGTCAAACCCCCGTGAGGTTTGATATGTAACTGCCACTCAAAGCTGTCTGTAATTTTATCTCTTTTATACATCTGAATCCACAGCATTCAAATTTGTACTTTGAAAGTAATAAACTGTAAAGCAGTTCATTCCATGTTGATCACAACTGTCAACAAACATACAATAAAAGAACAAAAAAGACTTCCATTGGCTGTACTGGGAAAAATCAGTACCAACAATCTCTTGTGGATATTTATTTTTAAAAAAACTATATATATTCTACATGTAGAATATTAAACAATGTCATGATATGGGGCAGCAATTGATTTAACTATTGATTAAGTCACACTGAATTCAAGAGGCTACTTACCATGCATGAATGCTCATTTTTAAGCCTTCTCTTTGGGTTAAAGAATTCCTAAGAATTTATAGCAAATTAGAGATAGTTGTAAATATCTCCCCATTTCTGCACATCCAAAATTGCCATGGAATCTCTGTTAGCTCCAAACAGACTATAATGCTATCTTCAATAACAGCCTCAAAGACAAAATTACAGGTAATTGATTATATCTAAAACTCAAGGGTCTAAAAGTTCAACTTAATAAGCTAGACTACTACTGTTCAGGTTCTTATTTCCATTGCTCAAGAAAATGACTTATTAAGAAATCTTATCACATATGTTACAGCTGTTCAAACGCAATAGACAGCATGTTAACTTGCAAACACAAATGCCAGAGATTAAGTAGCACACATATATAGTATAAACAACCTTCTATTTCTCAGTTATAGAAAAGGGTCAGACACAAGGGTTTCAACAAGACCTTTCTTAGTAATACAGGAAAAGATCCTAGATTGTAAAAAAAAGAGCAGATGTGCCTCTGAAGAAAGCAGTCATATGTACTGGAGTGCTGGACTAGCGGTTATTTATTATGATTTAGAGCCAATCACTGACTTTTCAGACCCACGTTTAATAATGCAAGAAACATTTACTGTTATTTTGTGCTAGGAACTATGCTAGGCATTTTGAACAAAGAAAAAAAAGAGTAAGACCTGCTTCCTGCCCTCAAGGAACTCATGATCTCATAGAAGAAAAGTTAATACAAGTACTCCCCATATGAGCTATCTAGAAGGGAAAGGTGGTGTAATGTAATCCCGAGGAAATTTCAGGATAATAGGTGGTAACTGTATGCCACTGTATACTATTTCTGTCAAAAATGTATTTATTTATACTCTTATTTATTTATATTCTATTTGATTCAAATGAGATCATGTACACAAAATTGCTTTGTTAAACTAAAAATTATTATATAAATGTCTTTTAGTATATTCACTTAACACCATGTTAAGTAATTGTGAGTACCAAAATAGAACATTATTGTTTATTTCCTTTCAAATGAGTAATATGACTACTATTCAAGAATACACACACAGATAAACCAAAACGCCATGGTGGAATGCTGAAATTCACTTAAATTTAAAACCAGAAGTGCTGAACTGACAGAGGAGAATAGAGGTCAATTTTTGCTCTTCTATTTCTGTTTTTTTTTTTTTGGAGAGGTTTTTGCTATAGGGCGCGTGCACTCGCCAGAAAGACAGGGAGAGAGACATAGAGACAGAAAGTGAGAAATCACCCCCCAGAGGGGATGGTCACGCCGCAATCCCTTCTCCTCCATTCTCCTCTCGGGATCTTGGGCATGCACGCACACGCGCCCGGTGTGAGTTTTAAGCCACCGGGTCCGGGACGCAAACCGTAGTCGACTACGTGGGAGTCCAGCGACATAGCCATTACGCTAACTGCTGGTTCCCTATTTCTGTTTTTTATCGAACAAGTATAAAGCTTCCAATTCAAGTTAATTATATTAAGACAGAAAAATTCAGCCTAATACATATACATTCACTCTATAACTTGAAATGCAAAGAATCAAAATCATTTTCATCACAATGTCCTACTCCAGAGTAATTCCATTTTTAGGATAATCAGATTTTTAAAACTGAAGTAGGTCTAATATGGGAATATAAAAAGATTTTAATTTTAAATCTTCACAAAAATACTGTAATTACATTAGATCAGTCTCTGAGATCTTTCTAAAATGATCGACTAAAAATGCAATTGCACAGATGCTATTTATTTAGCTCACTTGTCTGGGCAATGACGTTAGGTTCTTTAGGTACCACAAAGTATTATTGTACCTTAACTCTCATGAAAAATAAGGCCCTTCAACTATCTATGTCTAACAGTGACATACTATTTCCACATGTACCCAAGCTTTAAGAAATGGAAATCGCCTTTGACTCTTTTCTCTTCAAATCTAATATTCAGGGGCCAGCAGGTGGTATGATGGTTAAGGTGCTAGATTCTCACATGGCTAACTGCAGTTCAAGTCCCACACCTGATGGCCTCCTTTTTTACACACACACTCTCTCTCTCTCTCTGTCTCTCTGTCTCTCCCTGGTCAAACTGAATAATAATAAAATTAAATTAAATTAAAAATTTTAAAAAAACACCTAATGTTCACTCACCAAGTCTTCCCTGATTATCCTATGAAATATCTTTTACAGACATCTCTTCCTCTCCATTTCCATGGTTATCACCATTTAGCTGCACGTTAAACTAATTTCCAAAACCATCACCCCCAGAAGCCCAATCTTTACCCTAATCCTATTTTAGAGTCTTCTTCATTCAGTGAATTTATTTGAATTTCAATATAATTTGTTCAGGATTTACTTTGTGAAAATCATTGTTCTAAATTTAGACATAAAATATGGGTATCTCTTCAAAGAGTTCATACTGTAGAAAGGAAGGATACATCATCCCCCATTATTTACACAAACTTTTTCATTTTACCAGAAGGCACATGCACTCACTGGAGAGAGCCAGAGAAAGAGAGGGAAAGGGAGAAAGCAACCTCTAAAGGGAATGGTCACACCACAATCCAGTCTACTCCACTGTTCCCTCCTTTTAGGCTTTTGGGCATGCATACACAAACACCAGCATGTTTCTCAAGCCTCTGAGCTAGGGACTTGAACCATGCTGTTGGCCATGTAGGATCCAGTTCCCCAAACATCATACCATAGTCTGGCCCAAGTTTTGATATATACTTTTGTAACTACCACCACAATCAAGATGTAGAAAACTTCCATCATCTCCATCACTGTGCTATAGGGCCAGCCTGCTATGATCTCTTTTGACATAATTTGTGTATATGACATAAAACATGGGTCAAACTTGCCTTATCCAGTTTTCCCATCACCACTTGTTAAAGACCACTCTTTCTTGATTGCATTACTGTGTTATCTTTGTAAATCAACCAGCAAGGGGCCAGCAGGTGGCATAGTGGTTAAGATGTTGGTCAACTGCAGTTCAAATCCTGGACCCGGTGACTTGAAATTCATGTCAGGCATGCATGCATTCATGCCCAAAATCCCAAGAGGAGAAGGGATTGCAGCATGGCCAACTTGAGTGATTTCTTGCTTTCTGTCTCCTGGTGAGTGCATATGCCCTATAGCAAAAATATCTTTTAAAAAAAAACAACAAAACATTATTAAGACAGATCTTCAAAGGTCATGGAAAATGGTTATTATGAAGAAACTATTCATGGACTTCAAAACTTTTTTGTATGAAAACAAACTCATAGTTTAGTTACATTTCTCCACAAACTTTATGGAATCCCTTTGTATCTATATGGTCCTATTTTTTATCACTAACTTTATGCATTAAATTATGTCCATCTTTACACAAAAACTACATTGTTTTGAATACTATCGTATTTTATTGAGATGAGACAGTTTTCCAGCTATTTTTTTTCCAAAATTATTTTGGAAATTCTAGTTCTTTCAAACTTTCATGTAAATTTTGGAATTACCTTGCCAATTTCTACAGAAAAGAACACTGAAATTATGAATAGCATTATAGTGAATCCAGAGATTACTTTGAGGGGAGCTACCACATTAAATATATTGAATGTTCTAATACACCACCATGAAAAATCTCTGCTTTTTAAATTTTTTTGGAGAGGTTTTTGCTATAGGGCGCATGCGCTCGCCAGAAAGACAGAGAGAGACAGAGAGCGAGAAATCACCCCCCACCCCGGGGGGGGGGGTAGCCGCGCTGCAATCCCTTCTCCTCCATTCTCCTCTCAGGATCTTGGGCACGCACACACATGTGCCCAGTGTGCATTTAAGCTATCAGGTCTGGGACGCGAACCACAGTTGACTACATGGGAGTCCAGCGACACAGCCATTACACCAACTGCTGGTCCTTCTGCATTTCTAAAAACTCTATAAAATTCTTCCCAATAATTTGTAGTTTTCAATGCACAGGTATCACACCTATTTTTTTTTTTTTTTGAGAGGTTTTTGCTATAGGGCACGTGCATTCGCCAGAAAGACAGACAGAAAACGAGAAATCACCCCGCAGGGGTGATAGCCACATCGCAATCCCTTCTCCTTCATTCATCTCTCAGGATCTTGGGCATGTACTCACACATGCGCCCAGCGTGAGTTTAAGCCACCGGGTTTGGGACTTGAACCGTAGTTGACTATATGGGAGTCAAGTGACATAGCCATTACACCAACCGCTGGTCCCTACACATATTTTGTTAAATTCACCTATAAATATTTCATGTTTTGGGTAGAATATGAGTGGCATAATTTTTTTTCTTTTTTTTTTTAGATTTTTGCTATAGGGTGCATCCACTTGCTGGAGAGACAGAGAGAGACAGAGAGACAGAAAGCTAGAAATCACCCCCCGGGGGGGTGGTCACACCACAATCACTTCTCCATTCTCCTCTCAAGATTTTGGGCATGCACACACACATGTCCAGTGTGAGTTTAAGCCACTGGGTCTGGGACTTGAACCACTACCCATTACACATGGGTGTCCAGCAATGTAAGCATTATACATTGTACATTATACTGCTGGTCCCGTGAATGGCATAATTTTTAAAATTCCATGTTCAAAATGTTCTTTGTCACTATATATTAATATATTTTTGTATAATTATCAGTATGTATCAGTAATCTGTTCTTTCTCATTTAGAGTAGCAATCCACTGTATGGATACAACACAATTTGTTTATCGTTCACAAGCTGATGGACATTTGGGTTATTTTTGGGTTTTGGCTGTTATGAGTTCCTATAAACATTCAAATACAAGCCTTTGTGAAGACTTCCCTAATTTGCCTTGGGAAAAATAATACCTAAAATTTGGTATTGTATATTAAGTGTATATTTAATTGTCTAAGAATCTGCCACTATTTTCCAAAGTGTCTGTATCGTTTTGCCTTCCTACCTTGTTGACTGGTTATCATGAATGTATGCTAAATTATATTGAATGATTTTTTGGAAACTATTCTGCTGATCATACATATTTTCTAATTAATTTTGTTAGCAAAATTAATTACATTGGTTGCTTCCAATGTTGAACCATCTATGTATTTCTAGGATAAATCCCAAAGAATCATAATGTATTATCCTTTTCTTTTTTGTCTTCTTTCTCCTTTCTCTTCCCCTTCTTTCCTTTGTTCCTTCATCTCTTTTCCTCTCCTTCCTTTCTTTTTAAAATAACAGCTTTATATAGGAATAGTACCGTATCAGTTACTACATAAAAATGCATATTCATGTACTATCCTTTTTACATACTGTGAGATTTAACTTGGTAAAATATGTTTAAAAATTTAACACGTATTTCATAAAGGATATTGGTCTGTACTTTCTTTGATTATAATGCCTCTGAGAGATTATGATATCAGTATAACAGTGGCCTCATTAAAATAATTTGAGAGGGACCAGCAGGTGATGTGGTGGTTAAGGATTGCTAACCACAGCTCAAGTCCAGGACCCAGTGGCTTGAGACTCATGTAGCCATGTGTGCATGCCCAGAATCCCAGGAGGAGAATGAGGAAGGGACTCCAGCATGGCCATCTCCACTGGGGCGGTGTGTGTGTGTGTGTGTGTGTGTGTGTGTGTGTGATTTGTCACTTTCCTTCTCACTGTCTCTCTAGAGAGTGCACACACCCTCTGGGGGGAAAAAAGTTGGCAAGGTATCTATTTAGGGTTGGTATTAATCTTTCTTAAATGTCTGGTAACACCTGTGAAACCATCTGATCTTGAAGTTCTTAATTGCAGAAATTTTCAATTACAAATTAAATTTCTAAAATTATAATTGAACTTTTATCATTTTCTACTTCGTCTTGGATCGATTTAGTAATCTGACTCTTTAAAACAACTTGTCCATTTCATCATTGTTGTAGAATTTATTGGCATAAGAGCATTCATAGTTTGTTTTGTTTTTTTTTAATCTTTAACTGTGTATATGCTCTGTAATGATGTCCCCTCTTCAAATGCTGGCATTGGTAATTTGTGACTTTCCTCTTTATCATTCTAACTGGAAGTTTATCAATTTAATTTATCTTCTCGGAGAGCTAACATTCCGTTTCAATGATTTCTCTAATGTTTTGTTTTTTACTTCATTGCTTTCTCCTTTTATCTTTATCATATCATTTCCTCTACTTCTTTTTAATTTGCTCTTCTTTTTCAATCTTCTTTTAAAAATATTTTAAAAGAATTATTTCATTTAACTTCATTTATTTATTTTAATTTGACCAGGGAGGGAGGGTGGGAGGGGGAGAGAGAGAGAGAGAAAGCAAGCTGCTAGGTCTGGGACTCAAACTGTGGTCAGCCTTGTGGGAGTCCAGCAACCCTAACGAATACCACCTGCCGGCTCCTCTTTTAAAAAATGATTTAATTTTTAAAATTTAATTTTACACATTTAATCACTAAATATCACTTTGTTTATAAGTTGAATTTACTCAACATCAATACGTTTCAAACCAGACCTGTTGAGGATACATAACACATTATCATCCACAAATGATAATCCGTTTTCGTGTCCCATAAATGTCTTTTCCATCTTCTTAAAGTAGATAATTAGATTACTGATTTTAGATATCCTTTTCTCTCTCTTTTTTATTTTTAAAATGTTGCTATAATACATGTGCATTCACTGTAGAGAGATAGGGGTGGATAGCGGAGTGAAAACTCATCCCCCAGGGTGTATGGTCCCACCACAATCTTTTCTCCTCCATTCTCCTCTTGGAGTGTGTGCACACGCACACACACACACACACACACACACACAACACACCTGCTGTGGTTTTCAAGCTACCAGGTCCAGGACTTGAACGGCACAGTCAGTCATGTGGGATCCAGCTACCTTAATCTCATGCCATCTGCTAGATGTCCTCTTCTAATCTGAGTATTTAAAGCTGAAAGTCCTTGGGTTAGCTCATAGCGTGGTGATTAAGGCGGCTGAATTTTACATGGCCAACGGCACAGTTCAAGTCCCAACCCTGGCAATTTGAGAATCACACCAGACGTGTATGTGTGTGGGGGGGGGGGCGCCTAAAATTCTAAAAGGAGGAAGAAATGGAGAACTGAGGTATGACAATTACCCATGAGAGGTTCTTTCTCACTTTCCCTCTCTTTCTTTCTCTAGAGCACATATGGTGTCTGGCAAATCTAAAAAACAAAAAAGGGGGGCCAGCAGGTGGCGTGGTGGTTAAGGTGCTGGACACTCCCACATGGCTAACCATGGTTCAAGTCCTGGACCTGGTGGCTTGCTTTCACTCTCTCTCTCTCTCTGTTTCTCTCTGGTCAAATTAAAAGAAATGAATTAATTAATAAAATTAAATAAATAATTAAAAAATAAATATATATTATAATGCTTGAATCTTTTCTGTGATTTCTTCATTGACAGATTTTCTTTTTTACTTTTCAGATACTATTCTGTCATTGACATGTAATTTAATTCAGTTTTAGTCAATGATAATTATACTCATTTCAATCCTCTAAAACTTATTAAGACTTTACTTAAATTCCATGTTACAGTCTATATTGGTGAATGTATTATGCACACTTGAAAATAAATGTGTTTTTTGCTATTGTTAGGTAAAGTGCCTATCCACTGCAATGAGATCAAGTTGGTTAATAATCTTGCTGAATTCTCCTATGTCTGTATTTGTCATTCCGCTGTAAATTGCTGAGGTAGGAATATAAAAATCACTGACTCTAATTATAATTATAGACTTGTCTATTTTGTTTTTAGCCCTGTCAGTTTTTGCTTCATTTATTTTCAAACTGTTATTTAGGTGTACACACATTAAGGATCATTGTGTCTTCTTGATGAATTGACCTTTCAATCATCACAAAGTTTCTCTCTGTAGTTCTGGTTATATTCCTGTTTTGTTGATGTCATTTAAAGTAAGTTTCTTGTAAGCAACTTGAATCTTGCTTTCTAAAATTCATTTTGATAATCTCTGCCTTTTAAGGTGCAAATAATTTATATTTACTTTAATTATCAATATAGCTAGATTATAATCATCTCACTGTTTGTCTGGAATTTCATCTTTTCTTTGTCCCCTTTTGCTCTCTATTGGATCTTTTCTTTTTTAGTAGTCGATTTTACCACCCTCTCTCTCTTTTTTAAAATATTTAATTTTCCAAAGAGCATGCATACTTATCAGAGGCAGAGTGACAGAGAAAGAGGGAAAAGGAGAAAGCATGTACAAAGGAGGGTGGCCAGACAGCAATCCTTTCTCCTCCATTTCTCACACCTTTTGGGATTTGGAACACACACATATATATACTGGCATATTTTTCAAGTTTCTGGGACTAGAATTTGAACTGTATATCTTTGTGTGTGTGTGTGTGTGTGTATGTGTGTGTGTGCTTTGGTTAGTCTATGGTTGACAATAAGCATCTTTAATTTAACCCACGACCTTCAGTTAACATTGCAACACTTCACATATAATGCAGGAACCCTATAATAGTACACTACCCTTTTGTATTTTGTGTTACTGTTGTCATATATTTAACTTGTATATATGTTAAAAACTCCCCATTGCTTCTTACTCATTTTCCTTTAAAAAGTTATCTTTTCAAGAACTTTAAAACATAAGAAAAATGTCTTTTATATTTAACCACATATTTGCTATTGCTGGAACTCTTCATTCTTCCATGTAGATCTGACTTTCCACTTGGGATCATTTTTCTTTTGCCAAATATATTCTATAGTATAAGTTTGCTGGCAAGAAATTCAGTTTCTCTTTGTCTGAAAAAGTATTTCACCTTCAGTTTTTCTTTTTTAAGAATCATTTTATCTCCCCTCCTTCCTTTCTTTCATTGTCTTTAAATTTGACCAGAGTGGGTGGGGAGTGAGAAAGCAAGCTGCTAGGTCAGGTACTCAAACCACAGACAGCCGGCCATGTGGGAGTCCAGAGCCCTTAACCACTATACCACCCGCCAGCCCCATCACCTTCGGTTTTCATTAGATATAAAAATGTGTTAAGTCAGATTAAAAAAAAAAACAAAAACCTGCAAAATTGCCATTCTCTTGTCTTCTGGCTTCCATCATTTCTGATAAAAAAAAAAAAATCTAAAAATTCTATTTTGTTCCCCTGTGTGTAATGTATATATTTTTAAATCTGCCTTGAAATTTTTCTCTTCTTTTCAGCCATTTGATTTAGTATACTTCAGTGTGGAGTTCTTTAGATTGATGGGTTTATTGTTTTCATCAAATATAGAAAATTTTCAGTCATTATTTTCAAGTTATCATTTTTTCAAATATTTTCCTCCTTGACCTCTTAATCTCCATCTTTCCTCTCTTTCTAAAACTCCAACAGCCTGCATATTAGACTGCTCGCCACTGTCTTATAGGTCACTGATACTTTGTTCATTTACCCTTATCTTTTTTCTCTCTGTGCTTGTTTGAACAGTTTCTCCTGTTACACCTACAAATTCACTGATTTTTTCTCTGGTAGTGTCTAATCTGCTACTCGCTGCAGTCAGTAAAATTCTTATTTCACACAGTATATTGTTCTTCTCTAGAAGTGACACTTTGTTCTACTTTATATTCTATGTTTTTCTTCACTAAGTTCATGATTTTATTTAAATCCCTGACCATATTAATAATACTTCATTTAAATCCTTGACCATATTCATATGTTTATAACAGTTAGCTTTAAATCCATGTTTATTCATTCCATTGTCTAAGTCACTTCTATGTGTGTTCTCATTATTTAAGCCTCTTCTACGTCTAAGTCACTCCTACGTATTTTGAGTGATTTATTTCCTGGTTAGGGTTTGATTTTCTCACTTGTTCATACACACAGTAGCTTTTGATTGAATGCTAGACTTTGTTTTTATGGGCAGCTATCCTTTAATCAGCTTGTTTATTTTGAGGCTTGTTTTCAAGATTTTAAAAAGAATATCCTATAATAGCTTTCACTCTAAGACTAGTTTTCTACTCCACTAAGATCAAACTCTTACGGAGATACTGTTGGGTGTCCTATGTATTCACTGAGGTGTTTCTACTATGGTTGGAAGGAACTCAAACTATTTCCAGCTCTGTGTGAGCTCTGGGAAGTGTTTGCCATATAACTCCCAATTACCGGTTTTTGTTCCTAGTTCTTTGCCTAACTTCCTGGAATTTTACCCTATAAATGCACAGATCAGTATTCAGCTAAAGACTTTAAGAACCCAGGACCAGCAGCTGGAGTAATGCCTATGTCGCTGGACTCCCAAGTAGTCCACCATGGTCTGTGTCCTGGATCCAGTGGCTTAAACTCACACTGGGCGCATGTGCGTGTGTGCCCAAGATCCCGAAAGGAGAATCAAGGAGAAGGGATTGGTGAGGTCATCCCCGCTGGGGGTCTGGGGGTGGTGATTTCTCCCTTTCTGGCAAGCATATGTGCCCTATAGCAAAAATCTCTCCAAAAATAAAAAAAGAACCTATGCAGATTTCTGGAGCTGTTTCCCTGTTGGTAGTCTGCCTTGCAAAATCTAGCTGCCTTGACTCCTAAACCTCCAATTTCTGTACCTTCAGCTCAATAAAACCAACAGGTTCTGTTTTGATTCCCTTGCTTGCTATGGGATCCAGAAATTTCATCCAGGTAGAATGTAAGACTATTGTATGACTTATTTCCATCTTCAAAGTCCACCATTACCTGTTATCTAATATCTGAAAATAGTCATTTCATATATTTTATTTTATCTTCTACTTGTTTACAGAGAGAGGGAAATTCCCAGAACAGTTACCCCCTTCACGGTCAGAAACACCAGTCCACACAGGTTTGGGATTTAAATAAAATGAAATTAAGACCCACAGCATCAAATCTTAGTTCTTGTTGAGTTTCTATTGGGGGTCTGTCTTGTGTCCATGTGTTCTCCTTCATATTTACTGAGTAAACATGTCCTGTCAATGCACTCCCAAACTTCTTACTCTCTCTGTTCTGAATAGAGTCCACTTTGCAACTTTTATTTCCTTTTAAACCCAAACTTTCTTATAGTGCTTTCAAAGCTGTTCTTTCCATCTGTTTAGTCTTTGCCTGTGTTATTTGTAAAAGACTCTATATGTTGACAAGGGCAATGAACCATCTGAAGCTACTGAGTCTCCCCAACATCAGAAGCAACATTATCCATGACCTTGCCAAATAAAGAAAAAGCCAGTGGAAATAGCCAAAGATTGCCTGAATCTGTCTGCCCAAGGACAGGTTAACAAAGTAATTTAAATAGCATGAGATGACCCTGAAGCTACTCAAAGAATGCCTCTGATTCTGCATGTGTTTGTAATATACAAAAGGTGCTTACTCAGGGGAAAAAGAGTTAATGTTTGCTGAATGCCTACTAAATGCCAGACATTACACCAGGGATTGGCAAACTTTTTTCTGTAAAGGGCCAGATAGATAGTAGATATTTCAGGCTTTGTAGGCCATATGGTCTTTGTTACAACTATTAATTCCTGCTTTTTTTGGTGTGAAAGCAGCTTATATACAAAACATAAACAAATGGGTGTGAAGGTGTCCCAATAAAACATTATTGACAAAAACAGATGGTGAGTGGAATTTGGGCTTACAATCATAATTACCAATCCCTGCATTACCATATGTGTTTTACATATTTGGTAAAGCCATACAGAATGATAATATGCAACCATTTTGCCTTTTAAAAAATGCAAATTTCATATGGTTCAACCTAATATGCTAACACATTTACTCTTCCCAATAGATTTTAAGGGTGTTAACACTGTCCCCATTTTCCAGATGAAGAAACTGAAACTCATACATTAAGTTATTACTTAATGTCCTTATCTAACTAGCAGCAATGTTGGGGTTTAATGGACTTAGACTACCACTCACTTGTTTTCTCTCTCTCTCTCTCTCTCTCTCTCTCGCTCGCTCTCTCTCTCCCTTCCTCTCTCCCTCCTTCCCTCCCTCCCTCCCTCTGACACACACAGATATACCTCAGCTTATAATGTAGCCCCCTTCTCTCCTAAATCTGTTATTCTACTTGTCACTGAAGAAAGGGTATGTTTTTGTTTTTATTTTTGGAGAGGTTTTTGCTATAGGGTGCATGCACTTGCCAGAAAGAGGGAGAAAGACAGAAAGCAAGAACTCACCCCCAAGGTGGATGGCCACGCCGCAATCCCTTCTCCTCCATTCTCCTCTAGGGATCTTGGGCATGCATGCACATGCGCCCGGTGTGAGTTTAAGCCCCCAGGTCCAGGACTTGAACCATGGTCGACTACATGGGAGTCCAACGATATAGCCATTATGCCAACTGCTGCTCCCGAAAGGTTTTGTTTTGACAATTCTAATTTTTAGGGTTTTTGCCAGTGTTAGTGAAGTCACCAGAGAGACAATGAGAGGGAAAGTGAGAAATGACTCCCCAGGGGTTGGCCACACCACAATCCCCTCTCCTCCAGTCTCTTCTTGGGATTTCTCGGCATGAACGCACACATGCCAGGCATGAATTTTCAAACCATTGGGTCCAGGACTCAAACTGAGGTTGGCCATGTGAGAGTCCAGTGCCTTAACTATTACACCACCTGCTGGCCCCAACAATTTCATTTTTATTAGAAAGAAAAGAATCTAATTTTCAAAAAGTTTATCAACTTACTATATTATACAAGTTGATCCTTTAGTTGTTTATTACCATACATGTCAACTTAGTGAAGCTCTCAGTAATAAAAATGAATGAATGCATAAAATACTATTTTGAGGAGCCAGCAAGTAGCATGGTGGTTGGGGAACTGGACTGCCACATGGTCCACTGAAGTTCAAGTGCCAGACCTGGCAGCTTGCTTCCTTACTTTCCCTCTCTTGCTTACCCTGTCTCTCTTTCTCTCAATTTGGTCAAATTAAAATAATAATAATAATGGGACCAGCAGATGGCGCAACAGCAATGTTGCTTGACTCCCATGTCATCGACCACAGTACAAGTCCTGGACCCGGTGGCTTAAACTCACACCACGAGCCCAAGATCCTGAGAGGAGAATGGAGGAGACAGAATTGTGGCATGGCCATCCCCCCTGGGGGGTGATTTCTGGCTTTCTGTCTCTCTGCCCTCTCTGTCTTTCTGACAAGCACATGTACCCTATAGCAAAAATATCTCTAAGGAAAAAAAAAAAGTTGTAGGAACCCCGTAAGTCATCCCAGAGGGTCATCTCAAGTATTGAATTAAAAAATGGAAGATTCTAATAAGCAAGAAAAATAGCACATGGATCAAGAATACAAAGAGAAAAATTAAGAATGAGCTAGGAAATACTTGTAATGATGTACTGTCTCTTTTGGGAAAGTTCTTGATCCTCAATGTTTCACAAGCAGAAGCAAAGTCCTCTATTTGAAAATGAAAGACTACTAACCTTACGTGGCTGAGGTTGTTACTGGTGATGACAAGAAAGGGACTATGGTTCAGTCACAACAAACACACCAAGAAGCTTTTGAAATCACCAAAGAGGAAATGCAACCAATGTACCCTGTCATATTGGGTCTGGCTTTTAATTCTCTGTGTTCTATCATGAGATTCTGAACTCCCTAGAAAAAGCCTGCTCTCTGGCAAAACCAGCTTTTGATGAAACTGTTGCCAAATTTGATACATTCAAGTGAAAAGTCAAAGACCACATGCTAATAATGCAATTAGTTAGAGACAACTTGACCTTGTAGATATCAGATCCTAAGGAGATGAAGCTTAAGCATAGTAAGTGGAAAATTAACCAGCCCTCCAACTTTTTTCTGCCTCATCCTAAAATTTACACAGCAGACCATTTGTCATCTATGTTATCCTACAAATAAATTTTTGTTTATATTTATGACAGGTTAATGTACTTCTATTTGAGTTTCTGTATTTCCCATGTGGTTTTTACATTTAATATTGAGGAACAGAGCCAGTTAACATTCAGGGAGTTATTTGTTTTCACTTTGAGGTGGCCAATATGAGGATGTGGAATTTTTATACAAGTTACAAATGTTTAACATAGCAATTTTGGTACACTGTAGCTTCATAAGGGCAAATGTTAATGCCGCTTCCATGTGTAAGCAAAGAAAACTGCTTACCTGTTGGTTTGTCCTGGTAGCAAATAAAAGGGAAACTAGTTCCATTAGGGACCAGCAGTTAGCATAATGGCTATGTCACTGGACTCCCACGTAGTTGACGGTGGTTCGAGTCCCGAACCCAGTGGCTTAAACTCACGCCAGGTGCGTGTACATGTGTGCCCAAGATCCTGAGAAGAGAATGGAGGAGAAGGGATTGCGGCGTGGCCATCCCCCCTGGGGGGTGATTTCTCACTTTTTATCTCTCTGTCTCTTTCTATCTGTCTGGCAAGTGCACGCGCCCTATAGCAAAAAACAAACAAACAAACAAACAAAACAAAAAAACCTCTCCCAAGAATTTGGAACACTTACAAGTAGTGGTAGACACAAATATTCCATGAATACCAAAAGGTGAATCATCTGCTGCATATGTGAAATACTCAGTATCAGTATGCACAACTTTGACTAAAGCTGCATTAAGTGTTCCTTTAGACAAGATTGAGACACAATTTTCTCTGGATAAGGGCAGAAATGGTTCACATTCCATTGTTTGTAATAGTACCTACTGTTTCTTTCATAATTTTTGACACACACATTTTACTTGTATTTAAGTATTTTAGGCACTCTAAGAACAAATGAAAAAGATGCACTCAAAATGAATTGCTTGAGGACAGAGGTAGCATAGTGGTTGTGGTACTGGCCCAATGGAGAAGGGATTGCAGTGTGGTCATCACCCTGGGGGTTAGGGTTATTTCTCACTTTCTGTCTATGTGTGTCTCCAGCAAGCACATGCACCGTATAACAAAAATCTCTCTAAAAACTAAAAATTGATAAGTGCTGGCAAGGTTATGGTGGAAAAGGAACTCTACTACACTGTTGGTGGGAATGCAAATCCACTGTGGAGAACAATATGGAGGTTCCCAAAAGACCTACAAATAGAACTGCCATATGATCCAGCAATTATACTGCTGGGTATTTACCCAAAGGATAGGAATACAATCAATCAGAAAAGTATTTGTACATCCATGTTTATGGTGGCATTATTTACAATTGCTAAGACATGGAACCAACCCAAAAGTCCACGAATAGATCAATGGATTGAAAAAGTATGGCACATTTGCACTACAGAATACTACTCAGCCATAAATAACAAGATGACCCTGGCATTTGATAAAAAATGGATTCAGGGACCAGCAGTTAGCATAATGGCTATGTCGTTGGACTCCCATGTAGCCAACCGCAGTTCAAGTCCCGGACCCAGTGGCCTAAACTCATGCCGGGCACATGTGCGTGAGTGCCCAAGATCCCGAGAGGAGAATGGAGGAGAAGGGATTGCGGTGTGGCCATCCCCCTGGGGTGTGATTTCTCACTTTCTGTCTTTCTCTCTCTGTCTATCTGGCGAGCTCAAGCGCCCTATAGCAAAAATCTCTCCCCCCCAAAAAAATAAAGTGGATTGATATGGAAGATTTACTGCTAAGCGAAGCAAGCCAGACTATGAAAGAGAGGCATTCTATGTCCCCACTCAATATATACCTAATATCTGCACTCTATGGCAGAAACTGAAAAACTGGAAGATATAAAAGCATGGAGAACAACTGTGGATACTAGAGACAGTGTGGGAGGTGGGTAGGAAATGGGAGAGGTTGGGAGCAAGGGAATCAAGGGGAAAAAAAAGGAGCAAAACACTTAAAGGATACAAAAAATGGAAAATATCTGCTGATGATAACGTGTATGGTAATATCTTTAACTGGACCAACATACAGTGTGTATCCATGCTGGGAAAATGCATTTTGCATGCTGCAATGACATATAGTGATTGAGTGTGTGTCTGTGTGTGTGAGAGAGAGAAAACTGATGTCAATTAATTTTATACATGTGTATACCTGTGTAATCACTACTTACTTAGACCAAGATACAAATTTATGCAGCCTCTTAGAAGGCTCTATCATGGATATTCTGAGTCAGTATTGCCTACTGTAGAGAAAATGGAGTCAGGATGGCTTCATCTAGCTCTCTCACCTTCTATCTTATCATGTTTGAAGGCCACAGGATCAACATCTTATGCTATTAGTTGTACTGTATTTGCATGCTTGTTATGTAATTATTACTTTGCTGTTTTATGCCACTGTAAAGCACATGTGAGTATGACAGTTTATCTTTGGCAATGAGCCATTATGAGTCTGTAGCTCCTTTAAGAGAAAGGAAGCAAGAGGTCAGCTAGTAAACTTTGCTCAGCTCAGCCTTGGTTCAGGTAGCACAACCCTATCGGCCTTGGCTTGGCCTGGCCTTGATGTGGCTCAGCTCCATGTGCTGGACTCAGCTCAGTTCTGTGTGCTGTGAGCTCTAAGAGGGAGGCGGCACTCTGTGAGCATTCTCTGTGAATGTTACAAGCTCTAGGAGGGAGGGAAGTGCTTGTGAGTGCTACTTAGATCTCTGTGAGCTCCCGTGAACTCAGTCAATAAACAACATGACCAAAAAAAAAAAAAAAAAAAAAAAGAAAAGAAAAGAAAACCAAAAGAAAAAAAGAAAAGGAAACAAAACAAAGCAGCAGCAGCCAAAATAATAATAATAATACATTTAATTTTTAAAACTTTTTATGATTTTATGATTTTGGGGAGAGGATACTTGATTAACTTGGATGTAGCTATAAAAATAGCTAACAGGGAAATAATTTGAGATGATGACTAGCTTTGTTTAATGCCTTAGGAAATGTTCATAAACAATCTAAGCATTATTATTAAGAGGACATGTATTGGTGTAATGGCTAAGTTGCTGGACTCCCATGTAGTCGACCGTAGTTCGAGTCCCGGACCCGGTGGCTTAAACTCAGACCATGAGTGTGTGCATGCATGCCCAAGACTCCAAGAGGAGAATAGAAGAGAAGGGATTGTGGCGTGGCCATCCCCCCTGGGGGGGTGTTTTCTCGCTTTCTGTCTCTCTGTCATTCTCTTCTAGTGAGCCAATTTGCCCGATAGCAAAAACCTTTTAAAAAAAAAAAAAAAAGAGGACCTGTATTAATTTCATGTATGTGGAATGAACATTTTATGAATGTGGAAAAAAAAAGAGAGTTGTTCCACAAATAGCAAGTGAATACATAGGTACAAAAAAACAATAGCCAAAAATTTAACTATGTTAGACATTCTTCTAGTACTGACTACTTCCATTTTTAAAATAAACCAAGGAATAACTATTCTTGTAACTATTCTCTTTTTTAGTCACCGCAAGAACTCTATGAGTAATCACCTTGTTCAACAGTTACGAAACTGAGACTCACAGAGGTTAATTAAGGAGTGTATGGTGACTAAGATGGTGAGTGATGAAGCCAGGCGAATGAAAGGAAGGAAGAAATAAAGGAAAAAAAGAGCAAAATAAGAAAACATGTAAAGAATTTAAATAGAACAACAGCACTATAAACCAATTTCTTTTAAAAAAAACTATTTAATTTTATTTATTATCATTGATTTAAAATTTGATATAGGACATGTGCACTCACCAGAGAGAGACAAAGAGAGAAAAAGAAAGCAAGCTGCCAGATCTGGGACTTGAATCATGGGTGGCCATGTAAGAGTACAGTGCCTTAACCACCACACCACCTGCTGGCCCTATAAACAAATTTCTTTTCCTATAAGCTAATTTCTTAGAGAGTTTGTGAAAATATTATGGGAAGATGGACACAGGCAGGCTTTCCTAAAGAAATATCTTGAAGAAAGAAGATAATTGTTGTAAGTATTCTACATGGAAGAAACAATCTGATTAAATAACACAGAGTGGGAGACTGCAACGAATATATTTGAGGAACAGTAAAATGAGTATTTAGTTAAAACTTAGACACACATGGTATAATATTCAATCATTCATTCTAGGAATAGTTACCAAGCATTTATTCTGGGTCTGTATGGGAAAATAAACCTGGGAGGAAAGTTTGAGAACAATGAATAAGAAATTTTTAGTGCCAGCATAAAAATCTATACATAAATTAGCAGATATTGGTTGCCATTGAAAACAAGGATGAATCGGATTCACATTGTATGTTAGAAATTATAATACAATGGCTACAGTGGAGGTTTACAAACTTACTTAGTTGGTAACTACACTGTGGGTCTGTAGCGACCCTGAGAATCACTGCACAGCAGTTCCCATAAAGTGGGTGTGGAGGTCTAGTGTTAGGAGAATGTTCATAATTTGAAAATTGCTAAACACAGCATCAGGGAGAAGTCACAGAAGATCCTATCAGAAGGATAGAAGCAAATGACATTCCCTAAGTCACAGATTCTTTATTTCATTTTATTTTGAGATTTTTGCCATATGGGTGTGCGCTCGCCAGAGAGAGACAGAGACAGAGAGAAAGAAAGTGAGAAATCATCCCCCAGGGGGAATGGCCACAGTGCAATCTCTCCTCCTCCATTTTCCTCTTGGGATTTGTGGCATACATACACATGAGCCCAGTGTGTGTTTTAAGTCACCAGTATGGAACTCAAACCATAAAGCTGGTAATGTAGGCTCCAGTGCTTTAACCATCACACTATCTGTGGGCCCACATATTCTTTATTACATAAAAAAAAGTGTGTGTTCCTATAAGAGCATGGTTTTTGTTTTACTTTATTTTATAGAAAGGCCACTGTGCAAAGGTTTGCTTATAAGTGATTCTGCATTCTCAATGTGAAATATTTAATTAGTAGCTATCTGACTCCTAACATGTGCCAAAGGTCTAAAATTATATAAAGTTCTTAATTTCTCAAATTTTGAATTAACGTACTTTTTTTTTTAAGAGGTTTTTGCTATCAGGCACGTGTGCTCATCAAAGAGACAGAGACAGACAAACAGAAAGTGAGAAATCACCTCCCAGGGGTGATGGCCACGCTCCAATCGCTTCTCCTCCATTCTCCTCTCAGGATCTTGGACACGCACGCATATACACCCAGCGTGAGTTTAAGCCGCCGGGTCTGAGACTCAAACCACGGTTGACTACATGGGAGTCCAGTGACATAGCCATTACGCCAACTGCTGGTCCCTGAATTAACATTCCTAACCAGTGATAGAACCAAGGAAGACCATTAGTAATATCATAATGGGGAAAAAAGGTACATGACAAAAAGGTACTACAATTAATGTATAAGCATTATTAAATCCTTGAATTTAAAAAAGAAAAAAAACGACATGTATTCAAATCATCTGCATTATAATAAGGTGTCTAGACATAATTCACAGTGTTAAAATTATTTCTACTCTCTGGAAACCAAGAGTGTCCTTGTTAAAGTGTAAAATGAGATTTCGCCTACTTACAACTCCTTGTTCTCACAGCTGAACTGTCACAGCATGAAAACATTCCCCTACTGTTGAAGCTTTAGATACCTATTTCCCTGATGAAAGAGTGCAAAAGGAACTGAAAGAGTTATTGACAATTCATACAGTATCCCATAGCCCATTAGACTACAACCACTAGCAAAGAAAATATCTTAACTCTGAAGGGAGATGGGCAACAATGTTTTAGATGACTGTTGACTTAACTGAGTAGCTTGAAAATGTCAAAAGACTTGAAGCCTATACGGTTCATAAAAGACTCAAGATTATATAAGAATCTAATTATTAGAAGTCTATTTCTTTGTCCTGTTTGCTAAGTCAAAGGTTAATGAGAAGTATAGTGAGGAAAATATCTCCCATGTTTTTGCAAAGTACTTCTCAGGCAGTATAAAAAGATAAATGAAAAGTATTTTAATCTAATTCTTCATTAACCTCTGTTTTCAAAACAGCTTCACTGAGACATCATTTACATGCCATACAATTCACTCATTTTAAATGCTCAATCGTTTTTTGTAAAGTTACATGTGTAACCTTTACTACAAACTAATTTTTGAACATCTGCATCACCCCAAATCCATTAACTTCTTGATCTATGATATTTCCATAAATTCAAGAAAGCCACTATATATTCAAGGCTACACAAAATTTCTTCAACTGAGCAGGAAAAGTGCAAACTAACTTTACTTTTCATGACCTTTATAACCAATCCTCTACTCTGGCACTGGAATACAAATGTTCAGGTGCTTTCTCTGAAAGTTAAACCATTCTAAGTATTAAGTTATGGCACACTGTCTTGGAAAGAAATTAATTATATTTTTGTTGGTAACACATTTCAGGCTGTTTACACAGCTGACATTTCTCAGCTGTACCCAATTCGTGCCCTAAGCTGTAAGGACTATCTTGTTTGGAGCAGATGCCTCCACTTGAGTGATTTCAGTAAGTATAAAAACACCACTGCCTGCAACAATATAGATTACAAACACCAGCTTTATGAGTTTTTATAGTCCTAATGAAAGGTTTTATGACATTTATTTGGCTAGGATCTCCTTAGTAGACTACAGTTACATATGCGCCCTGCCCCCCAACCTTTTTTCCCCCTAAACCCAAGTGCTGAAGCTAATGGATCTGCTGTGGCACCAGTTAAAAAGCAGCCTGGCCCTAAACATCTTTGTTGTATCAAATCATGCAGCTCAAGGCAACATCCTGCCAATGTGGCAACATTTGCTCTGGGGAGATGTGGGCAGGCACCACTTCACAGGTTCCGGGACAAGGTGCAAATATGAATAATGAGGCAAAAAGAATAAAGCTTTTTAATGGGGATTCCCTCTTGTGCTTGCTGTGACTTAAAAACAGCACCAGGTAGCATTATAGTCTCGGATACAGTTAGTTTAAGCTGTTTTCTATATTTCCTTTCAGTAATGAAGGGGCATTACAACTATCTGGTAAAAGACTAAGTTACAAAAATTATTAAAACAAGGATCTCATGAAAGACGGTCAACTCAGTTCAAGGAATCAGCACCTAAAGTACAGAAGATGCTATGTTACATTAGAATTGATCATGCTTCATAGAATTTGCCTGTCACTCTTGGATCTTGCATCTAAAAAGCCTATTTCAGTCTGGTTTCTATAAATGTGAAGTGAAGAGCAGTGGGCTTTTCCAACCCTGTGAAGTCCCACACTTCTGGGCTTCTCTGTTACCTTATATCCCTGCTCTTTAATCAGCTACTTTTGCTTTAAACATTTTATTACGAAACATCACAAATACATATGAAAATTGAGAGAACTGGGGCCAGCAGGTGGCATGGTGATTAAGGGTGCTGAACTCCCACTTGGCCAACTGTGGTTCAAGTCCCGGATCTGGCAGCTTGCTTTCTCACTTGCTCTCTCTCTCACAAGCACACACACACACACACACACACACTGTCCCTCTCTGGTCAAATTAAAATAAATACATAAAGTTAAATAAAATAATTCTTTTAAAAATGTTGAAAGAACTGTATAGTCAATTAAACATATGCATTCCATATTTCATCTAGACTCAACAAAGATCAACTGATGGCTAGTCTGGATCACCTCCAACCTCCTTCACTCCCATCATCCCACAGATTATTTTGAAGCAAATCTCAGACATCATTTAATTCATTTAACCCAGACAATACTTGTCTGTGATCCTTTTGAATTATCTTAATAGTAATTATAATATAGTGTCATTTACTGAATTTCTACTGTGCGCCAGGTACTATATGTATTATCACTAATCTTCATAACAGTGCTGCAATTCAGTGAGGTAACTGAAGCTTAGAGAATTTGAGTGACATGCACAGGTCTTAACTATTTTCTTGTATTAATGATTGGTTCTTATAACAAGTTTTTAGACAATGCTAAGAACACTTCTGATTTCTTTTCTGTCTCCTCAGGTAAACAGCAGGCTATCATTTATGAACAATATTCTTTTATCTTTGTAAAAATAAATGTAATACACTTTTCTATCAATGTTTTCATCCCAACAGGAAAAGAGAAACAAAGCAGCTCCCTCCCAAAAAACTCTCTCAACAACTGGGACCAGCAAATGGTATAAAGGTTAGGTCTCTGGACTCCCACATGGCCTACTGCTATTCGAGTCCCAGACCTGGAGGCTTGAAACACACGCCAGGCACTTGTGTGTATGTGCCCAAAATCCTGAGAGGAAAATGGAGGAGACGGGATTGCCGTGTGGCCATCCCCCCTGTGGGGTGATTTCTCACTTTCTGTCTCTCCAGCAAGTGCACACACCCTATGGGACACCAAGTGGACACACCCTATGGGAAAAAAAAAAAAAAAAAATCTCTCTTTAAAAAAAAAAGAAAACAAAAACAAGGGAACCAGAAGTTGGCGCAATGGTATGTCGCTGGACTCCCACGTAGTCAACCGCAGTTCGTGTCCCGGACCTGGTGGCTTAAAACTCATGCCGGGCATGTGTGCGTACGTGCCCAAGATCCCGAAAGGAGAATGGAGGAGAAGAGACTGTGGCGTGACCATCCCCCCTGGGGGGTGATTTCTGGCTTTCTGTCTCTATGTCTCTCTCTGTCTGTCTGGCGAGCGCACGCGCTCTATAGCGAAAATCTCTCCAAAACAAAAAAACAAAAACAAAAAACACCTCAACAACCATATCCCTAACCTTAGCAACAACCAGTCAATAATTCTAATGACATAATATCAATGTTAAAATTGGTCGTTAAGAAAATATATGTGTCGGGACCAGCAGTTAGCGTAATGGCTATGTTGCTGGACTCCCACATAGTTGACCACGGTTCACGTCCCAGACCCGGTGGCTTAAATCTCACGCTGGGCGCGTGTGCGTGCGTGCCCAAGATCCCAAGAGGAGAATGGAGGAGAAGGGATTGCGGCGTGACCATCCCCCCGGGGGGTGATTTCTCGCTTTCTATCTCTCTGTCTCTCTCTGTCTGTCTGGCGAGCGCACGCACCCTACAGCGAAAACCTCTCCAAAAAATAAATAAATAAAATAAAATAAATGTGTCTACACCCAAACTGTTTTATCTTCTGGAAGGGTTCATTAAAATAAGTTGTGGCTCAGGCATAGTGGCGTGTTCTGCTAAGACACTGCTGTTTACTGACTGAGGATGTAGGAGAAAGCCTAGTTTGGGTTCCCAGTCCAATCTATACAGGTTAAGTGCAGTGGTGTGTACCTGTTGCCCTAGCTCGCTAGGAGGCTACCAACGCATGCTACTACAACTAGACCTAGTTTTCACTTCTTAAATTTGTTAATATATATCTGGTTAGAACAATCAAGTTTATAGGAAAAAAAAAAAGTTGTTAAAACAATATCACTTGGTCTCCATAGATAAAATTTACTCTCTTGGAAAAAAGTAATGACTTGAGACAGGGGCAGAAATAGGAAAGATTTCAAAATTTACTATAGGAAATCAGTATAAATACAGTACTAAGTAAAAATGACAGATATCTTTTCTTCCAGTTATTCATGATAGTGAATTCTATGGGTATACTTAAAAGAATAAAATGTTATTAATATTATCTGTAAAAATGAATTATTTTTTACAGTACCAGTCTATTCTGGAAAATGCAATTTTAAAATTAATTGTAATAACTGGGCTGATTTTAAAATACTATAATTTCAGTAAAAAATTGTTTTGCTTTGAACATTTCAGTAGTAATAACTGGATATATTCTTCTCAAGGAAAAATTTAAATCAAATTTAAGTACCGTCAAGTTACCAATACTGATAGTGTAATATTAACAACAATACATGGATGTGCTTGACTTATGATACCTGTCCTGCAAATGAATTCAAATTATTACAACTCATTTTACTTCCACATTATTTGATTTATAAAGCACTTACAATAGAATATTCAAAACATTTGATTCTGGTTATTATCACTGAGACTGAAAGTGGCTAAGAAGAGAGGATATCCTCTTCTATCTCCAGCAGGTAGAGTTGTGGTTAACGTGCTGGACTCCCACATGGCCAACCACAATCTGAGCCCCAGACTTGGCGGCTTGCTTTCTCACTTTCTCTCTCTCTCTGATGAACATACATGCCCAACAGCAAATTAAAAAGTAGTAATAAATAAAATTAATAATTCTTGCAAAAAGAGAGAGGGAGAGAAGAAAGAAAAGAGACGAGGACATAAAACTGAGAACTTGAAAGTCACTTACCGAGTCATCTGTGGCAGAAGTAGGCCAGCCTTCCCATAACTGATGGCGAACGGGGATACTTGTAAGGTCATACACATTTCTCTTTACCTATAAAAAGAAAAAGAAAGTATAATTGTAATAAGGTGTCCATAGGACTTAAAATAGTTTCTTATTAATTAGATGACATAGACTGTTTTTCCTGTTATAGATTCAAGTAAAGATTTGAAACCAGAAAACACAGCCAGAAAAACTTTGTAAAAAAGAACAAAACTGGGCCAGCTGGTGGCATGGTGGTTAAGGCAGCTGGATCCCACGTGGCTGAGTATGAGGTTTGAGTATTGGACCCAGTGGCTTGGAAGATATGTCTGGCAATGTTGTGTTCATGGCCAAAATCTCAAGAGGAGAATAAAGGAGAAGGGACTGTGTGGTATGGCCAACCCCTCCCCCCCGGAGTAATTTCTCACTCACTTTCTCTCTCTGGCTAATGCATGTACCCTATAGTAAAAACAAAATAAAATAAAATAAAATTTAAACATGAATTTTTAATGAAAGTTAGATGAAATAATAGTTTAAGAAACAACCCCTTCTTTTTTTTTAACTCCTGGATGATCTCAGTTTGTTTTCAGTCAAGAAACATGAGGTATACAGTTCTCTTAAGACAGATTACAACTATAGATTTTTTCTGATTTACTTAATCTTTAAAATATGCAATGTTTAAAACAAAAAGAAATGTACTTCAAGTCTCTTTGTAGGGGAGAGAAAGGTAGCAGTATATGTGTAGAGGAGGAAGAAAGGATGGGAGGAAAACCTCAAGTTCTCCTTTAAAACTTATCACTCATGAAGCACAGGTTATTTCTTTGAAATCACCCAAAATTAAAAACAATGTCAAAGAACTTATATCCATTAATATACTATTTAAACTATTCTGAAAAGAAAATACAGCAAATGCTACAAAAGATGAGAAAAATGATTTCTCCCAACATGAAACCTTACTCCTTTTGCTTTAGAAGAAGTGTTAGATAACTTATCAGAAAAAGATGTTGGAAGGTTAAACTCCATGTTATCCAGTAATCAAAAAATATAATGTCTCTTTTCAGTCTGTTTCCTAAATAGCATACAAAATATTAATTTCATTATATTTACAAATGAACTAATTAACAAATTGCAACAATGGAGAGGACATCTACTCTAACTAACTCTTTAGGTTAGTTATGGTATTAGGATTCTACTGTAATGAGTTAAGCCAGCGCTGAAATGTTGCACATAAAATGTTCTAGAGTAAGACTTCAATATGGTTCTTCATATTTCAACAAACAGCATTCATTCATGTTTTTAAAGTGCAGAAGCCTAAGTATCATGTTGTCCAATTATAGCATTTTGTTATCACATTACTCTTTATTATACATAAACACATCTAAGTTGCCCTGCCAGTGAAATAGAGATATATGTTCACTAGGGAAAGGAAACAAAACACGGAACTCAATCTATTTTTATCTCTAATGTACACCTGTGACAAAAGGACTTAGTAAATGAGATCTGAGGAGCTTGGGATGTGGCTTGATCCCTACTCAATTCAAACAAACAGCTTTTTCTTCACTAGTTCTTAGCAATGGCCAGTATATCATGCAACATTTTGTTTATAGTCACATCAAATTTGGGAATTTTCACTAATCATTATCAGCAAATAATTTAACCAAATGCTATCGGGCCAATCTCTGGTCTCTTTCACTAGCTGACTGCATTTTGTCATGCTTAAACATTAGTGCTCTTAAGGACAAAGATGTTCCACAAGCCGAAAGAATTTTATTAATAAAAGAGAAGGAAAAAACAGAAAAGGGAAAATGAGGAGTCTAAGTTTTAATACAAAACATTTCTTTCTTAAAGTTGCTTTTGGATTAATGCTGTTAGATACAACCAAGTTTTATCTACTATTTTGGGGGGTGGGTAAAAAAGGCAGGACAAATATTTACATCTGTAGAAAAGATGACAAGCCTACCTCAGCACCAGAGTATACACAAGTACTATGAGTATAAAAACAAGTAACTTTGAAGTGGGATTCCTTAAATTCTACCTTAATTCCTAAGCACAACAGTACGGTATTATGAAATAAACAGTATTTTCTTCTTTCATTAACTCATCTGTAACTGCACTGAATTGAATAACATTCCTTTCCTATTCTGAGCCTGTAAAGCAAGTTCTGGCTATAGTGTTATGTTGGTATAAAGCACAACGCCAGACTGATGTGCTGAACAAAAGTGATCAAAGTTAGAGTAATGTTAGCCATTGCACAAGTATTTGGCTTCATTGTTCTCCCCAGAATGACATCTGTTAAGCAACTTGTCATAGAATAAACTGGTTAATACAGACACTGCTTGGCTGAGAGGTTACCATGTAAAGCATATTAGGCTAATGTTTGATTGTTCCAACGCAAAGGCTAAATTCATAGAGTATTCTGAGATTAAGCCAGAAGAATCTTGTGTTAAACCACAATCACTAAACAATTTAACTGAAAGCAAATTGGTTCTTCAAAAATAATTCCGTGCTTATCAGCGTTGTAACCATACCTAGATTTTACCACTATATGCTCAAAGTGCAAGTGACAAGACAACAAAAACACCAAATGAGTGGTGAGTTTACTAACAGATATTAAAATTCCATCATCTTTATGATGGTTATATTTAATTAAAAATTTAAATTACAATCCTGCAGGGACAGTTAGAACCCAAAATGTATACAAATCAAAAGTAAAAAACTAAAAAAGATTCTTAAAAAAAAATTAGTGTTCTAGGAAACCTCAATGATGAAGTACAGCTGCATATAAAATGAAGTAAATGAATTTAAATTCATCATGAGTCAGATAGTTCCCTCAGGGACAGAGAAAGGATGAAGAGAGGAGAGGATGAGAGGAAGAGGGAGAAAAAAAAAGGAAGATGATGGAAGAAGGATGAAGGGAAGGGAGGAAGGAAAAAGAGGGAGGGCAAAAGAAAGGGGAAGAGAGAGGAGGACAAGGGTGAAGAAAGTCACTGATTTGAGAGATTTCAGAGCACTTGAGAGGAACAGAAAGAACACACACACCAGCTGGGTTGCTGTGGCTGGCATGCCCAGCTGCCATTATTGTGCAGCTTCTCGTGGAGTTTTGTCCTTAGAGGCTGTTAAATTCCAGTTAAGGACAAGTGGCACTTCACACGGTAATATTTCCAAAGGGTCTTTGTGTCTTAAATATCTTCTTTGCTCAATATTGGCTCAAAATCATGCTGAACCTTCATAATCTTTTCACTACTTGTTTTGCAGTAAAGCTTTAAATCTATGAGATATCAGGCTGAGAAACTATGCAAATGTTTCAATGAAGGAATTTAATAAATGCTTTGATTACCAGTTCAACATTGTTATAAACTATACTGTATTTGAATCGAGAGTTCTAGACTGAAGACAGATTTTCCAGAGCTTATTTTCTAGATTTTCTAAATGGATAATGTAATTTCTTCCCCATTGTTTCACATAAAACAACTATTTACAAATGAGATTGTAAATCAGATTAATTTGAAATGGTACATAATATGGTACTGACTTATTCCCTTATTATTTGTTTTTCATTGTTAAAAATCTATATTCTATAACTAGTGTGAAAAGCAAATCAATGATGACTACTTTGCATGGGCTCTGATAAACCTAACTTTTGCTCACATTTCTGCCTCTGGTAAATTCTTTTAACAACCATGCGCTGGCCCTACTGCTCCACTAGGCCACAGCAATTTCCTCAAGATCTCTGGAAATTTCAATGCTAA
Organism: Tupaia belangeri chinensis; assembly: GCF_000334495.1. Classification (NCBI taxonomy): domain Eukaryota; kingdom Metazoa; phylum Chordata; class Mammalia; order Scandentia; family Tupaiidae; genus Tupaia; species Tupaia belangeri. Next base: position 1,562,674 of record NW_006159682.1, on the reverse strand, counting down.
ACATAGCACTGGGAAAAGATAATTTTATTATGATTTGTTTAATACAGAACTATAAAAGTATATTCACAAGATATTCATCTCTCACAAATTTTTTCATTCACTTAAATTTTCAAATAATTATATTTTAATTAAATTTCATCAGAATTTCTCAGCAAAATAATTCTTAGGAAAAGTAACTCTACTAATAGCTAAATTCAGAAGCTAAGTTAGCCTTAAGTGTGTTCACAGCAATTAAAATTGAAAAATATTTCAGGAAATTTCAGGTATCTTCCAAGTGAAAGCAGATTCTGGTAACAAAAAGAAAAGACACAAAGTTTGAGATATTTTGGCATAATGAGAAGCAGGGAACTAGAATTCTTCTTTATTTAAAAAAAAAAGAATTATCTACTTAATTTTATTTATTTTATTTTATTATTATTATTTTTTTAATTTGTTACAGGGCCTGCGTGTTTACCAGAAACAGAGAAAGAAAGTGATAAAACAAGCCACCAGGTCTGGGAGTCAAACCATGGTCAGCCACATGGGAGTCCAACACCTTAATCACCATGCCACCTGCTGCCCCAAACTAGATGTCTAATCCTAATTCTGGTCAGCTGTTACTGTGAGCAAATTGGTAGAGTTTTTCGGAGATCAAGTTTACTCAACATTAGAACAGAATAAACCATGATCACTTCTTATTTTCAAAGCTCTAAAGTCTTATGACCTCATGAAAATGGTAGTGTTAATCCTAGGTGCAGGAAAAGCAGGACAAAATAAATCCATGACAAAGAAGTAATGAGGTAAAGTTTAAAATCATTAAGGCTACAAAACAGAAAACCAGTAATAGAGTTAATACATATAAAAGAGACATCAAAAAGAATATTTGCAAATAAATCCAAGTGAGAAGTAAAAATACAATAAACATTTTAGGTCAACTTTTTCTTGGATGAAGAAAAGCCTTAGTCTTTATTTTTATTACACTTGCATAAAGTTAATTAATATTTTCCTCTCATGAGATCTAATTTACAAATAAAACCTGTCACAGTGGTTTTCCATAACTATTTCACAACAAAATGTTATCAGGGAGGCTATGGTTTTTGTTAGAATATTACTAGTTAAGTGACAGAATTTTAAAGTCTCATTAATTCACTTCAACATTTAAGACATTTTGGGATCTGATCTGTGAACCTTTACGTATCACATATTTTGATATAGCAAAATAGAGAAACAAAATATTTAACTGCATGGGCCTAGAGCACCTTAGTTTCTACATTTTCTGAATCAAGATACTATGGCACATTACAGTCCTTACAAAAGTACCCTAGAGACAACCGTCTCATTCTTTTACCATTCTTAGAAGAAAAAGACTTTGGGTCATATTAGAACCCGAGCTTGTCCAAATTTTAAATATATTGAATTTTGAGCTCCAAGTACCTTACGCTATCAGTGATGTTCTAGTTAAGTATGCTAAATAATCATTGCACTGAACAAATAAGTATTTATATGTGCATGCGTGTGTGTGTGTGTGTGTGTGTGTAAATCAAAATAAGGCACACACAGATTAGGCTTAGTTGCAGTTTCCTTGCAACCATGGGTACTCTGAAAGGTTTACAGTTAAGAAACCAATCTCTTCTGTTTCAGAGTGAGTTCTGAACACATACTTCATATCTAGGGCCTTTTCCTTTTCTTTTTAATGTATTGTACACACATTGAAATTGCAAATTGATTTGTTTTACTAAGATACAAGTTAAAACCCTCCTAAAAATCCTTCCTGAACAAAAAATGCTGAAACCGGATGGTGCAAGGGGAATGAGAAGGTGGCATCAGTAATCAAATGTTAATTAGCAAGCTTTTTTTATCCTTCCCCCAGGGCTGGCCTATGTTGGAGAATTCAAATCAGAAATCAATGCTCCAAGTGTTTAACTATTACTTCTTCTCATTAACTATTTAAAAGACTTGAGCAATTCTCTCCTCATAAAAACAGTAACTGGAGACATTTCTTTTTCTCAAATACCATCTTTCCAGAAAACAATGAAGATGTTGTTTCAAGAAAACTATAAAATTAAAGTTGCTCTCAATCAGGCTTTGAATTTACTGTATTCCGCCCTTTTAAAACATCTTTTGGTTCTAACAGACCACTTAGTCCCAATGGCTATACCTTAGTTTTGTTTTGTATCATACTTAAAAAAACATGTTTCAACTCTTACCTATAAAGAAATTTGACAACTGGCATTTTAAGAATACTAGGCTGAAGATAATAAAGCTAATTAAATATGAAAATAGTTTAAATACACATATAATTAGAAGTGAATTTTGGCCATTCTAAAAAACTACGAAGGTTAAGATTTAACACTTTCATTAGAAACATGGTTATATTTGTAATTTCCTATACTAACTAGTTTGGTGTGAGTGAATAAGATATGAAAGTTGCATTGTTGGATCATATTTTAAGTGACTGAAATAACAGTAATGAATTTTTTAAAAAGTTTATCTTATTTATGATAAGAGTGTGCAGGCCAGCATGAGAGAGAAGACAGAGACCAGAGACAGAGAAGGAAGGGGGCAACCTCTATAGGCTTTCTATGTCCGATGCCCTTCAGCTCATCAGGATCTTGGGTCCACCATGCACCTGGTGTGTTTCAGATCCATGCTGAACCGCTCCACTAGGCCACAGCAATTTCCTCAAGATCTCTGGAAATTTCAATGCTAAACATAGCACTGGGAAAAGATAATTTTATTATGATTTGTTTAATACAGAACTATAAAAGTATATTCACAAGATATTCATCTCTCACAAATTTTTTCATTCACTTAAATTTTCAAATAATTATATTTTAATTAAATTTCATCAGAATTTCTCAGCAAAATAATTCTTAGGAAAAGTAACTCTACTAATAGCTAAATTCAGAAGCTAAGTTAGCCTTAAGTGTGTTCACAGCAATTAAAATTGAAAAATATTTCAGGAAATTTCAGGTATCTTCCAAGTGAAAGCAGATTCTGGTAACAAAAAGAAAAGACACAAAGTTTGAGATATTTTGGCATAATGAGAAGCAGGGAACTAGAATTCTTCTTTATTTAAAAAAAAAAGAATTATCTACTTAATTTTATTTATTTTATTTTATTATTATTATTTTTTTAATTTGTTACAGGGCCTGCGTGTTTACCAGAAACAGAGAAAGAAAGTGATAAAACAAGCCACCAGGTCTGGGAGTCAAACCATGGTCAGCCACATGGGAGTCCAACCCCTTAATCACCATGCCACCTGCTGCCCCAAACTAGATGTCTAATCCTAATTCTGGTCAGCTGTTACTGTGAGCAAATTGGTAGAGTTTTTCGGAGATCAAGTTTACTCAACATTAGAACAGAATAAACCATGATCACTTCTTATTTTCAAAGCTCTAAAGTCTTATGACCTCATGAAAATGGTAGTGTTAATCCTAGGTGCAGGAAAAGCAGGACAAAATAAATCCATGACAAAGAAGTAATGAGGTAAAGTTTAAAATCATTAAGGCTACAAAACAGAAAACCAGTAATAGAGTTAATACATATAAAAGAGACATCAAAAAGAATATTTGCAAATAAATCCAAGTGAGAAGTAAAAATACAATAAACATTTTAGGTCAACTTTTTCTTGGATGAAGAAAAGCCTTAGTCTTTATTTTTATTACACTTGCATAAAGTTAATTAATATTTTCCTCTCATGAGATCTAATTTACAAATAAAACCTGTCACAGTGGTTTTCCATAACTATTTCACAACAAAATGTTATCAGGGAGGCTATGGTTTTTGTTAGAATATTACTAGTTAAGTGACAGAATTTTAAAGTCTCATTAATTCACTTCAACATTTAAGACATTTTGGGATCTGATCTGTGAACCTTTACGTATCACATATTTTGATATAGCAAAATAGAGAAACAAAATATTTAACTGCATGGGCCTAGAGCACCTTAGTTTCTACATTTTCTGAATCAAGATACTATGGCACATTACAGTCCTTACAAAAGTACCCTAGAGACAACCGTCTCATTCTTTTACCATTCTTAGAAGAAAAAGACTTTGGGTCATATTAGAACCCGAGCTTGTCCAAATTTTAAATATATTGAATTTTGAGCTCCAAGTACCTTACGCTATCAGTGATGTTCTAGTTAAGTATGCTAAATAATCATTGCACTGAACAAATAAGTATTTATATGTGCATGCGTGTGTGTGTGTGTGTGTGTGTGTAAATCAAAATAAGGCACACACAGATTAGGCTTAGTTGCAGTTTCCTTGCAACCATGGGTACTCTGAAAGGTTTACAGTTAAGAAACCAATCTCTTCTGTTTCAGAGTGAGTTCTGAACACATACTTCATATCTAGGGCCTTTTCCTTTTCTTTTTAATGTATTGTACACACATTGAAATTGCAAATTGATTTGTTTTACTAAGATACAAGTTAAAACCCTCCTAAAAATCCTTCCTGAACAAAAAATGCTGAAACCGGATGGTGCAAGGGGAATGAGAAGGTGGCATCAGTAATCAAATGTTAATTAGCAAGCTTTTTTTATCCTTCCCCCAGGGCTGGCCTATGTTGGAGAATTCAAATCAGAAATCAATGCTCCAAGTGTTTAACTATTACTTCTTCTCATTAACTATTTAAAAGACTTGAGCAATTCTCTCCTCATAAAAACAGTAACTGGAGACATTTCTTTTTCTCAAATACCATCTTTCCAGAAAACAATGAAGATGTTGTTTCAAGAAAACTATAAAATTAAAGTTGCTCTCAATCAGGCTTTGAATTTACTGTATTCCGCCCTTTTAAAACATCTTTTGGTTCTAACAGACCACTTAGTCCCAATGGCTATACCTTAGTTTTGTTTTGTATCATACTTAAAAAAACATGTTTCAACTCTTACCTATAAAGAAATTTGACAACTGGCATTTTAAGAATACTAGGCTGAAGATAATAAAGCTAATTAAATATGAAAATAGTTTAAATACACATATAATTAGAAGTGAATTTTGGCCATTCTAAAAAACTACGAAGGTTAAGATTTAACACTTTCATTAGAAACATGGTTATATTTGTAATTTCCTATACTAACTAGTTTGGTGTGAGTGAATAAGATATGAAAGTTGCATTGTTGGATCATATTTTAAGTGACTGAAATAACAGTAATGAATTTTTTAAAAAGTTTATCTTATTTATGATAAGAGTGTGCAGGCCAGCATGAGAGAGAAGACAGAGACCAGAGACAGAGAAGGAAGGGGGCAACCTCTATAGGCTTTCTATGTCCGATGCCCTTCAGCTCATCAGGATCTTGGGTCCACCATGCACCTGGTGTGTTTCAGATCCATGCTGAATAGGCAAGGATTTAAACCCAAGGTTGGGCAGGTGGCCCCTAGTACTGTCCTTCCATAAGCTATTGACTGTACCACTGAAGCTGGGCCAATAATAAAAATAAATTTATATCTGTAAAAGGTCGACCTGTATTTTAAGATAAAAACCAATCCATAAAGTGTTAAGAAAATGTTGACAGATGCGCAAAGAGGAGTATATTTCACAAACTGAAGAGACTAAATTTTAAGAGCTTTCTGAAAAAAAAAAAGATAATTATTTATAGAAACTATGCAGTTACAGAAATTGAAATTATATATGAAAATTATTTTTCTTTCTTTCCTTATTTTTTGGAAATGTTTTTTGCTATAGGGCACGTGCGCTTGCCAGAAAGACAGAGAAAGACAGAGAGAGACAGAGAGACAGAAAGCGAGAAAGCATCCCCCAGGGAGGATGGCCACATCAATCCCTTCTCCTCCATTCTCTTCTCGGGATCTTGGGCATGTACGCACATGCGCCCAGCGTTAAGTTTAAGCCAGCGGGTCTGGGGCTGGAACCGCGGTCTACTACATGGGAGTCCAGCGACATAGCCACTATGCCAACTGCTGGTCCCATGGGTCAACTATTTTTCTACAACATTGGTTCTCAAAGGGTGGCTGCTGAACATTATTAGTATCACCTGAAAATTATCAGAAATGTAAATGCAAATTCCAGTGTCCACCCCAAATCTAGTATAGTATATACTGTAGGGGCCCAGAAATCTGTTTTATGAAATCTTTCTATGTAATTCTTACCAAGTCAAAGTTTAAGAAACACTGCTTTAGGAAAATTATATATGAGAAGACTTCAAGAAGCTTGTACAAAAATGGAACTGAAGTATAAGTTTATTTTGGTGCAAACAAATTTTGAAATCCATATGTAGTTTTTACATGATTCTCATTATACATGAACATATTGAAAATCCATTGCTACAGACTCTTCATATATCCATGCCTATCCAGTTTACTGAATCTAAAATTCCTTTTTTAAAAAGATCTATTTATTTATTTAATTCCATTTGTTATTTTATTTTTTAATTTGACCAGAGAGAGAAAGAGAGAAAGGTAAAGCGAGAAAACAAGTCACCAGGTCCAAAACTCAAACCATGGCCAGCCATGTGAGAGTCCAGGGCTTTAACCACCACACCATCTGCCGGCCCCGCTAAAACTCTTTGAATTCTCTGGCTAAGGTGACCAGTTCCTTCTGAAAATGAGTATTACAAATAACGATTAGTTACAGAAATTTTAGAAATGCTGTAACTTTGTTTAGATGATAAGTGATCTTATAATATAAGGAATTAGTAAGAAAAGGCAACAGCTACCTCTTTACTGCTGACTTCATAGCATTCTTTTTTTTTGGGGGGGGGGGAGAGATTTTCACTGTAGGGCGCATGCGCTCGCCAGACAGACAGAGAGAGACATAGAGACAGAAAGCGAGAAATCACCCCCCAGGGGGGATGGCCACGCCGCAATCTCTTATCCTCAACTCTCCTCTCGGGATCTTGGGCACGCACGCCCACGCGCCCGGCGTGAGTTTTAAGCCACCGGGTCCGGGACACGAACCACGGTCGACTACGTGGGAATCCAGCGACATAGCCATTACGCTAACTGCTGGTTCCCCTTACTTCATAGCATTCTTAATCTAAGTTTTTGCCAATTGAAAACCCTGTGTTAATCTTCAGAATTCCTGCCTTAAGTATGATTCCTTTCTAGCTATAATATACATTTAAAACTGTGGTAAAACTGCAAATCCATAATAAATTATCTATTGGTCATACTGATAAACCTGGAAGATATCTATGAATGTCAGCTGAGTTGAAGAAAAAAGATCCCAAGACATCAGAGAACTATGTTTGAACCATATAAACAACTAAACAGGTTTTTCTTTTTGATTTTGTTTTGTGGGTTCATTTGTTTTTTTGCTTTGCTTTGTTTTGTTTTTGCCTGTCATGAGCAAGCTGAAATAAGACCCAAAGGAAGAAAGTTAATTTCCAATCAGTGAAGACCTTGTTCTTGAGGGCAGTATTTCCTCTATATACTTCATAGAAACAGTACGGAACAAAGTTTTTCTAAATTTTATTTAAAACAAAGTTTTCCTAATGTTTAATGCCATAATAAATACTATGGAAGCATTTTTTTAACTGTCTCCAGTGAATAAAACATCAACTACTCAATAAACCCTCTTAAAATTTTTCCATTTAAAAGCAAGTATGTAAATTAATTAGCTTATAATTCCTTCCAGTCAGTCCAATGTCAATCCTAGAAATAACTGGAGCAATTTCAATAACATCATTAGGAGTTCTACTTTATCCTGAAACCAATCTGCAAAGTTCACTTTTATATACATACTACTTTACAAAACTGGTCACATAAGCCATGAAGTATGGTACACTAATATTTTGACTGTTAAGTCTGAGTTTTAGCGGACAATCTGATATGATGTCAGAAGTAGTGTACTAGTTAATCTCAAAGACATAATCACACATGTAACCTAATATTTAGCTACAAGAATATTTTTCAGCCTCGTTTATCATCATATAAACACAAAATTGGCATAGTCTAATACCCAGTAATAGGACAGTTAAAGAAATGAAATAGCACATACCCATTAACGTGATGATGTAAAACTAGGGTCAGCAAAGCACAACCCAGTTTGCTGTATGTCTTTGTAAATGAAGTTACACTGGAACACAGCTACATGCATTTGTGAACATACTGTCTCCAGCTGCCTCTGCACTACCAGGATAGGGAGTTGAGTATATGTAACAGACGACACTGCCTAGACAGCCTAACATATTTGTTAACTGGCCCTTTTCAGGAATTTATTGACTTCTGATGTAGACTTACTTGAAATTTCTGTATATCTATCTTTTCTAGGTTTCTATTGTTTCTGTAATAAGAATTTTAAAATTTTTTGTTTTTATTCAAAGTAAAGAAATACTCTTGGAGTCAGAAAAAAAACGTGTTTTCATTTCAGCTGTGCCACAGATATCTGAGTGATATCTGAGCAAAGGACAGAGGAAGTGAAAAGAAACTAAACATGTATGAAGTATCTTTTATAAACTAGGCACTAGATTTTATGTTAATGTATTACCCTCACAACAACCGTTCACATGTATTATTATCTTCATTTTACAGATGAGGAAACTGAGGCTCAGAGACAATAAATAATTCACTCAGGTTGGGACCAGCAGTTAGCGTAAGGGCCATGTCGCTGGACTCCCATGTAGTTGACCGTGGTTCGTGTCTCGGACCCGGTGGCTTAAACTCATGCCAGGCGCATGTGCGTGCATGCCCAAGATCCTGAGAGGAGAATGGAGGAGAAGGGATTGCGGCGTGGCCATGTCGCTGGACTCCCATGTAGTTGACCGTGGTTCGTGTCTCGGACCCGGTGGCTTAAACTCATGCCAGGCGCATGTGCATGCATGCTTAAGATCCTGAGAGGAGAATGGAGGAGAAGGGATTGCAGCGTGGCTATTCCCCCTGGGGGGTGATTTCTCGCTTTCTGTCTCTCTGTCTCTCTCTGTCGGTCTGGAGAGCACACGCGCCCTGTAGCAAAAACCTCTCAAAAAAAAAAAAAAAAGGAAAATAATTCATTCAGGTTTATTCCAGTTAGTACATCATGAGATCAGGATTTAATTTAGTTCTATGAAAGTCTAGAAGATAGTCTACGATGTATCTTCTCTTAGCTAATTTTCCTCTTCTGTAAGATAAAGTATTTAGAATTCTTCACCATCTGACATCTTTCTCATTGTAATGTGTAAATATTTTCTATGAGACCATATACACTTACTCTGAACGTAGTCATTAAGTGGTAACAATGAGAATTACCTATTATGGGTGTAGCCTCTGTCAGGAGAGCTAGTGAGCCTTTTCACAGCTGCTGTGCTAAGACAGGCAATGAAGAAGAGTTACAGGCTGTCAACTTTGTACTTTTAAATGCTGTAGAGGAAGGACAACAGCCAGAGTAAATAGCCACTTGCTATTGTTTCAACTACTGAAAACTACCTTCACAGTTCAAGAGCAGTTCCTGGTGTCACACACAGCTGAGAAAGAATCAGCAAGATAAACATTTCCAAGGAAAATATATCAAGGTAAAAGGAGAAGAGCATATTAAAATAGTATATGAACTTCATCATGTGAAGGACAGCAAGGTTCTTTCTCTTAAAAACTGTTGGCCAATGCCTTTTGAGTCTCCCTCATCCCCTACTAATTCAAGGGTTTTGGCTGGAATAAAACGATATGAAAACATTCACACTATGGGACTGCTACTTCTATTTGGCTAATGTACAGTGAATCAATTCTGTCCTATCCTGTTATTCCAGTTTTCCTCTCTCAACAGTAGGGTACTCTAGCCAACTCCTTCTATCCTTTTTATTTGGTCATGTGAGACTCTTACCAGAAACAGTTAGTTGTGTTTTATTTACAACCTTTGTTAAGGTCTAAAATAAAATTGCATTCATAAGAAAGAAGATGTGGGGCAATGCCAGTAATTTACTCTGCCAATTTGTTTTTTATAGAATTGAACTTCCTTTTTAATTTTGATTTCACGTGAGTTAAAACAAACACACACGCACAAGCGTAGCCAGACAAATTAAGCTACTGGCCTAAATGTCATTCAGTTAATGCCTAAATCAGGATAACAACACATATTTTTAAAATTCTTAATGCATTTTTTTCTTCTAAAAACAATTTTCCCTTAAAAATAAGACCATTGCTTCTATAGCAAACATCAAACAATTTAAAATGCTAAAAATTTTATTAATGTTTTTGGCAAAGAATCATCTTCGCATTTTAATAAAGACTGTCTCTTTTCTTGCTCTGGTAGCACCACACTGATGCTCGGACATGATGTTTAATGTTTGCTCTGCTGCTTTCTGTCACCCATCCAGGTCTTTGCCTTTCTCTGAGATGTGAAAGAAGTGGTGGGAACCGTGAGCAATGGAACCTCAGTCTATAATCAGGTCTCATAATTTTATCTTTTCTTGCTAACAAAAAAAATGCAAAATACAAAGACAACAAAGGGACTTAGTGTTGGGGTCTGCCATGAATACTAAAGTGGCCGGGGGTGTGGCTCATCAAATGAAAATAAACCATTCAAGTCACCCAGATCAAGAAGAAAGTTTGGGAACAACTAGGCCAGTGTTTGCATTTGGGGCCCTGGAGTCAGGAGAGTTACATTTCCCTTCACTCTGCTTTCCAAGGTACCAGAGTGAACCTACTTCACCTCTCCTTCAGAATATATAGGTAAGCTCCTCCAAAGAACAGCCCTAAGAGAAATTTTAAAATGTTATCTGGTCAGGTTTTCTGATTCTGACTTGCTAATTTCCAAGATTAGTTTTCAGTATTACTATCTCTGAGAGATGAATGGGTAGGAGGGAAGAAGATACCTTAAGAAAAATAGCAGCCTTGGCCAAGAGTTAAGTTATAATATGAAGACAGGCATCAAAATTACACACCTAGTTAACTTTAGGTGAATGAGGTAGTTGGAAACTGGCTCCTAGTGCCAATTTAATTAAATCCTATCAACTGAATTGACACTATGAATGAAAGTCTAAAACTGCACACCAAACCCTAAGGACTTGATGCTGCCAATGCTCAGAACTTCCATATAACTGACTTTTAATTAAACTAGTTAAAAAATCCTGACCTAGGGATTTCACTATTAGGTCTGGCCCTAAATTGTAGATACAGCTATTTCGAAAGAAAATACCAGGAAAACCTGATCATTCCCACTTTAATGTAGTAAGATCAGGAAAAAGAAAATTGACCATGATTCATTAAATAAGCAGACATTCTAAATAAACTGTCTCTCTGTCTCTCTCTGTCGGTCTGGAGAGCACACGCGCCCTGTAGCAAAAACCTCTCAAAAAAAAAAAAAAAAGGAAAATAATTCATTCAGGTTTATTCCAGTTAGTACATCATGAGATCAGGATTTAATTTAGTTCTATGAAAGTCTAGAAGATAGTCTACGATGTATCTTCTCTTAGCTAATTTTCCTCTTCTGTAAGATAAAGTATTTAGAATTCTTCACCATCTGACATCTTTCTCATTGTAATGTGTAAATATTTTCTATGAGACCATATACACTTACTCTGAACGTAGTCATTAAGTGGTAACAATGAGAATTACCTATTATGGGTGTAGCCTCTGTCAGGAGAGCTAGTGAGCCTTTTCACAGCTGCTGTGCTAAGACAGGCAATGAAGAAGAGTTACAGGCTGTCAACTTTGTACTTTTAAATGCTGTAGAGGAAGGACAACAGCCAGAGTAAATAGCCACTTGCTATTGTTTCAACTACTGAAAACTACCTTCACAGTTCAAGAGCAGTTCCTGGTGTCACACACAGCTGAGAAAGAATCAGCAAGATAAACATTTCCAAGGAAAATATATCAAGGTAAAAGGAGAAGAGCATATTAAAATAGTATATGAACTTCATCATGTGAAGGACAGCAAGGTTCTTTCTCTTAAAAACTGTTGGCCAATGCCTTTTGAGTCTCCCTCATCCCCTACTAATTCAAGGGTTTTGGCTGGAATAAAACGATATGAAAACATTCACACTATGGGACTGCTACTTCTATTTGGCTAATGTACAGTGAATCAATTCTGTCCTATCCTGTTATTCCAGTTTTCCTCTCTCAACAGTAGGGTACTCTAGCCAACTCCTTCTATCCTTTTTATTTGGTCATGTGAGACTCTTACCAGAAACAGTTAGTTGTGTTTTATTTACAACCTTTGTTAAGGTCTAAAATAAAATTGCATTCATAAGAAAGAAGATGTGGGGCAATGCCAGTAATTTACTCTGCCAATTTGTTTTTTATAGAATTGAACTTCCTTTTTAATTTTGATTTCACGTGAGTTAAAACAAACACACACGCACAAGCGTAGCCAGACAAATTAAGCTACTGGCCTAAATGTCATTCAGTTAATGCCTAAATCAGGATAACAACACATATTTTTAAAATTCTTAATGCATTTTTTTCTTCTAAAAACAATTTTCCCTTAAAAATAAGACCATTGCTTCTATAGCAAACATCAAACAATTTAAAATGCTAAAAATTTTATTAATGTTTTTGGCAAAGAATCATCTTCGCATTTTAATAAAGACTGTCTCTTTTCTTGCTCTGGTAGCACCACACTGATGCTCGGACATGATGTTTAATGTTTGCTCTGCTGCTTTCTGTCACCCATCCAGGTCTTTGCCTTTCTCTGAGATGTGAAAGAAGTGGTGGGAACCGTGAGCAATGGAACCTCAGTCTATAATCAGGTCTCATAATTTTATCTTTTCTTGCTAACAAAAAAAATGCAAAATACAAAGACAACAAAGGGACTTAGTGTTGGGGTCTGCCATGAATACTAAAGTGGCCGGGGGTGTGGCTCATCAAATGAAAATAAACCATTCAAGTCACCCAGATCAAGAAGAAAGTTTGGGAACAACTAGGCCAGTGTTTGCATTTGGGGCCCTGGAGTCAGGAGAGTTACATTTCCCTTCACTCTGCTTTCCAAGGTACCAGAGTGAACCTACTTCACCTCTCCTTCAGAATATATAGGTAAGCTCCTCCAAAGAACAGCCCTAAGAGAAATTTTAAAATGTTATCTGGTCAGGTTTTCTGATTCTGACTTGCTAATTTCCAAGATTAGTTTTCAGTATTACTATCTCTGAGAGATGAATGGGTAGGAGGGAAGAAGATACCTTAAGAAAAATAGCAGCCTTGGCCAAGAGTTAAGTTATAATATGAAGACAGGCATCAAAATTACACACCTAGTTAACTTTAGGTGAATGAGGTAGTTGGAAACTGGCTCCTAGTGCCAATTTAATTAAATCCTATCAACTGAATTGACACTATGAATGAAAGTCTAAAACTGCACACCAAACCCTAAGGACTTGATGCTGCCAATGCTCAGAACTTCCATATAACTGACTTTTAATTAAACTAGTTAAAAAATCCTGACCTAGGGATTTCACTATTAGGTCTGGCCCTAAATTGTAGATACAGCTATTTCGAAAGAAAATACCAGGAAAACCTGATCATTCCCACTTTAATGTAGTAAGATCAGGAAAAAGAAAATTGACCATGATTCATTAAATAAGCAGACATTCTAAATAAACTGCCTGAAGTCTCCTGTTAAAAACATTACTTCTATTTATTCATTAACAAAGCTATTCCTTAGCTCATCCCTGCCATAACCTGCTCTATTCAAAACCATATGGGAAAGGACATTAAAAAACCGCCACAAACCATGGACTTCTGGTATTAGTGCTACACACAGCATACCCCTATTCATTATTCTACCTCCCTTGTTTAATCTATCATTAAGATTCAGTGACCCTACACTAAATTTAAAGCAGATCCTTCCTTCCTCCCATGCCTAAATTCACATACTTTTCTAGTTGGGGATGCCCTCAAGTATTAACAACTCTACGGGGTTTCTCTAATCTCAGCTCTGAACTATGTCATGCTATAGAACCAAGAAATTGCTGTTTTACATCTCTAACTATGTAGGCTCCCATAAAAAAGGACCATATAATTTACTTAATAAGATAAAGGGGGGTGGGGGAATCACCATTTAAGGATTTTTTTTTCACTGTACATGATAAAAGAGGCACATGGAAACACTGTCATATGCTGTGTTTTCTTAAAAGTGAATAATATCTAGAAGTGTTACTTCAATTGTATTCATCACAGAAAAAGTTTTAAATAGTAGTGAAATTTTCACATTATGACTATCATAATAGATGGAAAGACAAAAGAAAGGAAAAAAATGTTGATTTAAGCATACAGGTGATTTTTAAAAAGTATTTAGAGAAAGTAAAATTTCAAGTTAGCAAAAATTAATATTTCCCCCCCTTTTTTTTTTTTGGAGAGATTTTTGCTATAGGACTTGGGCACTCTCCAGAAAGACAGAGACAGACAGAAAGTGAGAAATCACCCCCCAGGGGAGATGGCCACACTGCAATCCCTTCTCCTCCATTCTCTTCTCGGGATCTTGGGTATGCACGCACATGCGCCTGGTGTGAGTTTAAGCTACTGGGTCCGGGACTCAAACCGCATTCGACTACATGGGAGTCCAGCGACATAGCCATTACAACTGCTGATTCCCCCCAAAATTAATACTTCTAAGACATATCAAATCCCACTTTCAAATTACAAAGAAAAAAATCTAATATAATGTGGCAAAATAAAGAGTAAGAAATTGTGTATATGATAGTCTCCTAGAGCTAACTGCACTTTCTGTGATGACAGAAATGTTCTTTATCAGTGCTATCCAATAAGGCTGCCATTAGTATGTGTGGTTACTAAACATCAATACTTGGAATGTAGCTAGTCCGAGGAACAGAATTTTTAACTTTTATAAAATATTGATTTTTTGCCTGGGATCAGCAGGTGACATGGTGGTTAAGGTGTTGGATTCCCACATTGCTGACCATTGTTGACCCAGACCCAGAGGCCTCAAAATCACACTGGGCATATATGCATGCATATCTGAAATCTCAAGGGGAGAATAGAGGAGAAGGGACTTTGGTGTGGCCAAACCCCCTGGAAGGTGATTTTTCACTTTCCCACTCTTTTTTTTTTGGGGGGGGGAGAGGTTTTTGCTATAGGGCGCGTGCACTCGCCAGTCAGACAGAGAGGGATAGAGAGACAGAAAGCGAGAAATCACCCCCCCAGGGGGGATGGCCACGCCGCAATCCCTTTTCCTCCATTCTCCTCTCGGGATTTTGGACATGTGTGCACATGTGCCCGGTGTGAGTTTTAAGCCACAGGGTCCAGAGCGCGAACCACGGTCAACTACATGGGAGTCCAGTGACATAGCCATTATGCTAACTGTTGGTCCCCACTTTCCCACTCTTCAGTGAGTGTACATGCCCTATAGCAAAAACCTAAAACAAAAACAGTAGTATCTGTCTTACCACTGATGACAACTATTTACTTACATGGTTTGCTTCATTCTTATTTCTTTATAATTCTTGAAACATAAAGGTAGAAATAGTGTAGCTGAATTATGTCTTACGCAAGTATGTTTCCTATTTTTAGGAGTATTTTAAAGTAGCCTCAGAGATATCAAGAGGAATTAAATTATTTAGCATGCCAAAACTGAAGAAAGAGGGATATAATACATGTAAATACAGGGAAAAAAAGTTATGTTGGGCTATCTTATAATCATTAAATAGTGAAGATGGTCAAATACTCTTTGGTTAAAAATGTAAGTTTGACTGACATAGCTGTCACATGATGGACCCTGGGCTCCATTATTTATTAATTTATTTATTCATTCACAAAATAACTATCTAAGAATGACTGCAGTGATTTAAATGTTACTAGATGGATAATGTTATCTGTATACCTGAAAAAAAAATTTTTTTGGAGAGGTTTTCGCTTATAGGGCACGTGCGCTCGCCAGACAGACAGAGAGAGACATAGAGACAGAAAGTGAGAAATCACCCCCCAGGGGGGATGGTCATGCCGCAATCCCCTCTCCTCCATTCTCCTCTCGGGATCTTGGGCACGCACACACATGCGCCCAGCGTGAGTTTTAAGCCACTGGGTCCAGGACGCGAACCATGGTCGACTACGTGGGAGTCCAGCAACATAGCCATTACGCTAACTGCTGGTTCCCCAAATTTTTTTTATTTGAGAGAGTGATGATTCAAAATTGATTCTTTTTTGGAGAGAAAGTGTGTCAAAATCCTAAAGCATTCATGTATTAGGCCAGAAGGACAGATGGAAAGAGACAGGTGTAAGGAATACTAAATATAACCATTACCAGGTTCAGATTCAATCCTCTAATGATTCAGTAAGTATTTATTGAACATCTAACACTTAAGAGACTACAATATATCAAAGAGAGTGCAGGGTGGACAGGAACCTCTGGAAGCAGACATTTATAGTTCCTTGAGGAACTTAATCTAGTTGGTAAGAAAAATATGTGAATACTTATAATACAGCTATAACTGTTGTAGGATTTTTAGAAAAGGTAAACAAGGGCTGGCTTAGTGATGGAATAATACCACACTCTTCCAGTGATGCTGGAGTCATATGGAAGGGGTTTGGTTTTACGGTCAACCTATATACGATGGCTGGCTGGCTGAGAAGGATAGGTAGAGGGGGTTGTGCTGTAAGACCCTGTTGGGGATACTTATCTCTCTTTTTCTTTTTTTTCCCTAAGGTGGGAAACAGCAAGGATACTTTCTAACTTCTTGGCCTTCTCTCTCTTTTTTTTTTTTTCTTTTTTTATGATAGTTTATTGTTCTGTGTGAGTGTGTGTTGTATATTTCTAGCTTTTGCTATAAATGTGTGTCCCCTGGGTCTGGAACTTGAACTGCACAGTCAGCCATGTAGGATCCAGTGCCTTAACCACATGCCACCTGCTGGCCTTTGTCTCTTTCTGCCTCTCTTTCTTTTTCCATCTGTCTCTCATGCTCATGAAAGAAAACAAACAAACAAAAAGGTAAACAAAATGACTGACTGATGGCATTAAAAAAAATACTGATAAGGGAACCAGCAGTTAGCGTAATGGCTATGTCGCTGGACTCCCATGTAGTCGACCGTGGTTCGCATCCCGGACCCAGTGGCTTAAAACTCATGCCGGGCGTGTGTGCGTGCGTGCCCAAGATCCCGAGAGGAGAATGGAGGAGAGGGGATTGCAGCGTGACCATCCCCTCTGGGGGGGGGGGGTGATTTCTCGCTTTCTGTCTCTATGTCTCTCTCTGTCTGGCGAGCGCACGCGCACTGTAGCAAAAACCTCTCCAAAAAAAAAATACTAATGAGAAAAAAAAATGTAGATGGGATCAAAGAACGGAATTGAAAATTAAATATAAAAACTTCTGCCTCCTTACAAAAAGCAGAGTATATCCTTATTAAAAATTAAGACCTACAGAAAATCAGGTAACACTATCTTATCTTAAAATAGTTAAGATCCACAAAAATTAGGGTAACATTTTAAACAAAACTTCAAAGGAAAATACATGGTATACTGCTGCTACTAAAGTGGAAGAAAAATTTTCCAATAGACATAAGCAATTCATAAATGTGTTCTAAATTCAATAAATATATTCACTGAATGTTGATAATTCATGAACACTCATTCAGTGTCCAGTCAACAAATGTGTATTGAGTACCTACATGAGGAAAGTATTATTTTGTAGTAGTGACTAAAAGAGACAAAGAATCTGTCTTCACAGAGATTACATTGGTTCTATAGTAGGTGTGTGGTGGTAAGGGAGAGGTAAGAAAAGGGACACAGAAGAAATAAGTGAATAAGTGAACAAGATAATTTCAGGGTTAGGTAAGTGCTATGAAGGGTGAGAATAGACCCATGCCAGTCATTCTCTACAAGGTTTGAAACCTGAACAAGAAGATTCAAGTCCTAGAAAGGGTGCTCCAGGCAGACAAAGCATAAAATGCAAAGGTTTGGTCAGATGCTTCATATATGTGCACATGTTCTCTAATACTTATCATCAAGTACAATGCAACTTTTATTCTTTTTATAAACAGAGGGTCCAAACTCTCCAAGTAGCAGAAAAGGATTCAGAAGGAAATATATGAGTCTTTGAGATATTTTCTCTTTTTTACTATACCTTGATAATGCCTTAAAAAAAAATGGGGGGCCAGCAGGTGGCATGGTGGTTGAGGCACTGGACTCCCACATGGCTAACCATGGTTTGAGTCCCAAACCTGATGGCTTTTTTTATCACTGTCTCTCTCTCTCATCAAATTGAAGAATAATAAATTAATTTAATTAAATCATTCTTTAAAAAAAAAAAGGAATATTTCCCTTTCTACAGATTATTCTCTGTCCCCTACCACTAGAACATATGCCCTCCCAAAGAAAAGTTACTCACATTCTTCACCTACTTATCTAACTCATCCTTCATAGATGTGGGACATGCTTTAGTTCAACCAGTCTAAATAATCATAAATCCCAAATTACTGTCAGGTACAAATTAATAAAGTTTACTATAGTGATAGCTAACTCAAAGGGATATTTCAGACATTCTGATCAAAGATACCTTGTCTTCAAACACAGTTGGGTGTTGTTTGTATGTTTTTACTCAAACGAATAGATATTGTCATGCATTCCAAAATAAATGGCAAGCGCATTTGATCATATTTTATTTTTTGTCATGTTTTACTGCATTATGTCAGTAATGAATAAATTCAAGGATATCTATCCTTGCAAACTGTGGCAGCTTAGTAATCATATCCAATGAAACCGTGTTATTTCAGAGCATCATTCTCTACCACTCCAACATTAGCATATTACCACTATATGCTGCATGCTGAAAAAATAAAGATGATGTGAATAACTACTTTTAACTCTTTGCTAAAGCATAGCTAGAACTCTATCTCCTTGTACATTCAAAAAATAACCCTGGTAATCTTTCTAACCATATGCTATTGCCCTTTCATTCATCCAAAAACATTTATTGAGCATTTCCTAAATTTGAGACTCTGATACTAACAAGAGCAACAGTTTAAAATGCAAATGTCTAGAACAGAAAAATATGTAACATAAATAAGTGAAATATATAATAGCATTTTGCCTTATTTTTGAGAAAACAACGTTGGGCTTTAAGGACTATGGCAAATTAAAAAGCATGCTCCATCCAAGAAGACAGATTTTACTCCACAACAGCTAATTGCTGCTGTGGAAAATCTAGAAAAGTCAGAAGTTAGAAATCCTGTTTTAATTTTAAATGGAAAATTTCCTGGTTTTTTTTTGTTTGTTTGTTTTTTAAAATAAGTTTCCCCATAGGGCACAAGCACTGAGAGACAGAGACAGTGAGTGCATGCCCAAGATCCCAAGAGGAGAATGCAGGAGAAGGGATTACAGCATGGCCATCCCCTGGGGGGTGATTTCTTATTTTCTTTCTCTCTGTCTCAATGAGTGTGCGCACCCCATAGCAAAAACCTCTTAAAAAAAGGGGGGGGGGTACAGAGAAGCTGCAATTAAACAGCTGCAGCTACCACTTAAGAGTACCAAGTCATTGATGTAGGCACTCTCCAAATATTATTACATTTCATGTTCACATTAATCCCTTAGGTACGAAATTGTTTTAATATGTCACATAGCTTGATTTGAAACCTTTCTAATTTCAAAAATCTGAGGGCTTTTTCCTACCATATCACACTACCACCCACTACTCCAAGAAAAGCCATTGTTTAAGATCAATCATATCACTCAGGTCCAGCAGGTGGCGTGATGATTAAGGCACTGGACTCCCACATGACTATGGTTCAAGTTCTGGACCTGGTTGCTTGCTTTCTCACTTTCTCTCTCTCTCCTCCTCTTTCTCTCTGTTCAAATTTAAAATAAATAAATAAATACACGGGACCAGCAGTTGGTGTAATGGCTATGTCACTGGACTCCCACATAGTCAACGTCGCTGGATTCCCATGTAGTCAACCGCAGGTCAAGTCCCAGACCAGGTGTCTTAAACTCACGCCGGGCACATGTGCATGCATGCCCAAGATCCCGAGAGGAGAATGGAGGAGAAGGGACTACGGCATGGCCATCCCCCCTGGGGTGGGGGGTAATTTCTTGCTTTCTGTCTCTGTCTTTCTGGCAAGAGCACTCATCCTATAGCAAAATCCTCTCCAAATAAATAAATAAAGAAAGACAATGAAAAACTTAAATATAATAATTCTTTTAAAAGATCCTATAAACATTTGAAAAATGAAACCAATTCTTTTTCATCCAATTCATTTTAGGGGAGGAAAGAGAGGGGGAAGAAAACTTAGGTATCCTTTAAATGTAATAATCACTTTGATACTAAAAATCATATAGTCAAGATACTTGAATATGCAATAAAATTTATTTAATTTATTTATTTGTCAGACATTCAAATAGCACTATGCACAGGCACTATTTGTATCTTTTAGACTTAAGACTCTCTGATGTAGTCGCTATCTACTCAAAACTAACACGTAAGGCCCTTACCATGCTCCAGGCAGCTTTAATCACAAACCTCTCTCCCACCTCCCACTTTCCCTTTAAACAATCCCACAATACAAAATTTAAAAACCGCATCAGGAATTTATCCAATCTTTCATAAGTCCAAACAGTAGTAGCCTCATAGGCAAGTGCATAGGGAATGAGTAACTAGGCAACTGTATGCTGTTGAAATTACAATGTCATTTTTATTGACTCATGGGTCAGGCAACGTCAAACATATATCAAGAGGCAAGTTCATTAGTGTCAATGTCAAGCATAATATTGAAGGGCAAGATCACTGAGTAGGGTACTAAAGGGAATCCCTTTCCCTTTAGCCTATACATTCACAAAACTCACTATTCCTATGAGTAAAACACAGAAAGAAGGCAAGAATCGGACAAGGTGATAAAGTAAAACTAATCACTTACTTAAAAATACATTTTTTAATGTCAGATCCTTTACCAACCAAATAAGACAACCAACATACAGTATATTGTTTTGTAACCTCTACATGTAACAACACAATTACCAATAGAAAGGAAGACAGTTCCAATTTTTAAAGGGTATAGTTATCAGCTTTGAATATCTGTTTCATTCATTTATTTCTTCATTTATTTAACAATTATATACCATGTACCTTATATATCAATACACTCCTTAGTAACCCTATGAAATAGATAGCATTAGTTCTCCTTCACAAATGAGAAAAGTGAGACCTGTGGATTTCTCTAACTGATGTAGCTGCTTGTTCATTCAGACATTTAATAGACAATAAAAAAGTAAGAGGAGCCGGCAGGTGTCATGGTAGTTGAGGGCACTGGACTCCCACATGGCTGACCACGGTTCAAACCCTGAAACTGGTGGCTTACTTTCTCACTTTCTGTCTCTCTCTGGTCAAATTTAAATGAATTAATTAGTTCTTTTTTAAAAAAGTAATACAGCCCAAACTAATTTCTTTTTCTTTTTTTTCCTTTTTTTTTGATAAGTTTTTGTTATAGGGTGCATGTGCTCACCAGAAAGACAAACAGAAAGTGAGAAATCACCCCCTGGGGGGATGGCCACGCCCCAATCCCTTCTCCTCCATTCTCCTCTTGGGATCTTGGGCATGCACACACATGCACCCAGCACGAGTTTAAGCCACCGGGTCCAGGACTCGAACCGCTGTCTACTACATGGGAGTCCAGCGATACAGCCATTACATTAACTGCTAGTCCTGAGCCCAAACTAATCTCTTGCTTTTAGTTAGTCTCCCCTATTTCAATAAATGGCACTCTTAGTCACTGAATTACTCAATTCAAAAATTTAGGAATCAGGGTCAGGAGTGGCACAGTGGTAATGCGACTGGAACCACATGGAAAAGGTCCTGGCTTTAAGTCTCAGAACTGCCCTTTAGTCTCTCTCGAGCGCACAAGTGCTCTATGGTGAGTTTTTTTTAAAAAATGCTATCACGGTGTTTAGCACATGGCAGAAGTACTATAAACATTTCCTGAATGTAGAAGTGTATTTCTTTTATATAGGCAGATCTTTATGCAAATGCACAGATTTTTCTATGGTATTACACTATTAAGTATCAAAAGAAAGTCATAAACAAAAAGCCAAGAGGAGGAAGAAAGATATCTTATCTCTGAAAAGGATGACAACAAGCTTCATGTAAGTGGAAGCCTCTGAACATGGACCTTCAAAACTTTATAGATAAGGACATGGAAGGTAAAAGCAGTTAAAGCAGGGGGCAGGAGGTAGTTGTTAGGGGGCTGGACTTGCACATGGCAGACCACAGTTCAAGTCCTGGACCTTGCAGCTTGGGGATCACACTGGGCACATGTATGTGCATGCACAGGGTCTCAGGAGGGGAATGGTAGAGAGAGGTTGTGGTGTGGCCATCTGTCCTGGAGGGTGATTTCTCATTTTCCCTCTCTTTGTCTCTCTTTGGTGAGTGCAAGCACCCTATGGCAAAAAACTTCAGGGAAAATAAAATTAAAAAAAGGAAAGAAAAGAAAAGGAGTAAGAGCAGAAGAGAGCATGAATGAACCAAGCTATAAGAAGTGGCACAGATATGTATGAAGAATGCAGAAATGCCCTGAGTGGATAGAACTTCTGGTAAACAAGGGAATCATAAAAGACGAAGTTATTTGCTTTTATCTAATAGCAATGTTTACACATGAAGAGAGCACTTACTACTATTTTCTATGTTTGGAGGATAGAATCAAGCATTAAGTAGCGTTGAAGTTGACTTTAACTTGTACAGAATGCTGTACTAGATACAGTAAGGTACAGATAAATGAAACATACCCACTTTCCGCCTAAACATACAATAAAAAAGAAAGCAATAGATACAATGATAAATAATTCTAACACAATCGAGGCAATAATACATCTTTTTTTTTTTATTAAGATTTTTCCTATAAGATGTATGTGCTCACCAGAGAGACAAAAAGAGACAGAAAGCGAGAAATCATCTTCCTGGGGGAATGGCCACACCACAGTCCCTTCTCCTCTCATGGGATTTTGGGCACACACGCACCATCGCCTGGCGTGAGTTTAAGCCTCGGAGTCTGGGCTCAAACTATGGTCGCCTGGGAGTCCTGCGACATAACCATTACACCATCTGCTGGTCCCAGCAATAATACATGTTAAAGTGATAATGATACTAAAAACATGCATTGAGTGCTTTATACTTTAGGTGTTAAGAGTTTTAATTGCAATAATATGGTTGATCTTTATAATAAATTCTGAGATATGTCACTGTCTTGGAGATGAGAAAATTGACACAGGGAGAAGTTAAATAACTCCCCAAGGTCAGAGAGTTGGTGTGATTCTAGTACAAAGTGCTGTATCAGTAAGTAGAAGAAAGTAAGAGGGAAAAAAAAAAAGGAAGAAAGTGAATTTCTTAGAGGCAATAAACTTGTGTTGCAGCTATTGAATTACGTGCTAGGATTATACCAAGTAATGAAACAGACATGGTCTTGCTTTCACGAAGCCTACATTCTAATAAAACAGGTAAACAGACAATTATTTATTAATACAAAATTGTGATCAGCTCTATGAAGGAATTAAATGGTTTAATTATGAAAACTAAAAAGGAGTGGAGGCCTACTTAGACTCAAGGATGGTGATAAAGCAGGTTTTCCTAAAACGACATTAAAGAAAGAAGATTTAATGATACAAAGGACGTTCCAGACAGAAAAACAGTCACAATAAAAGTGATCCGAAAGGAAAGGGAGGGACCAGCAGATGGCATAATGGTTACATGTTTGGACACCCATGTAGTCAACTGCAGTTCCAGTCTCACACCCAGTGGGTTAAAACACGCCAGGCAAGTGCATGCGTGCATGCTCAAGATCCCAAGAGAAGAATGGAGGAGAACGGACTATAGCGTGACCATCCTCCCTGGGAAACTCTCCAGTGAGCACACATGCCCTATAGCAAAAATCTCTCAAATTTAAAAAAAAGAAAGAAAGAAAAAAGAAAGGCAAGAGATTTGTGTTCCTAAGTAAAGAAGTAAACGTGGCAACTGTACTTATATGGAAGCTATAGGAGAAAGTAGGAAAAGACAAAATGGAACCAAATCATATAACATCAGTTCAAATGGGATCAATGAAGTCAATAGTAAGGAATTTGTGTTTAAGTCTATAACAGAATATTGCAGAGGATTTTAAGCACTGGGTTAAATAAAAATTCTGGTTTTAAAATGAATTAACTTTATTGTAATCTTCTAGCCCTTAAATTCCCCTATTTTATAGCAGAAGAAATATTTTAGAGAGACAAATGAATGGATCATTAAAAGTCTCATCTTTCAGTGAGAAAGACAGTATAAGAGTACAGTTAAGAATGCAGACCCTGGGGACCAGCAGTTAGCGTAATGGCTATGTCGCTGGACTCTCATGTAGTCGACCACAGTCCGCATCCCGAACCCGGTGGCTTAAAACTCACACCGGGCGCATGTGCTTGTGTGCCCAAGATCCTGAGAGGAGAATGGAAGAGAGGGGACTGTGGCGTGGCCATCCCCCCTGGGGGATGATTTCTCGCTTTCTGCCTCTCTGTCTCTCTCTGTCTGGCTGGTGAGCGCACATGCCCTATAGCAAAAACCTCCCCCCCATCACTGAGTAGGGTACTAAAGGGAATCCCTTTCCCTTTAGCCTATACATTCACAAAACTCACTATTCCTATGAGTAAAACACAGAAAGAAGGCAAGAATCGGACAAGGTGATAAAGTAAAACTAATCACTTACTTAAAAATACATTTTTTAATGTCAGATCCTTTACCAACCAAATAAGACAACCAACATACAGTATATTGTTTTGTAACCTCTACATGTAACAACACAATTACCAATAGAAAGGAAGACAGTTCCAATTTTTAAAGGGTATAGTTATCAGCTTTGAATATCTGTTTCATTCATTTATTTCTTCATTTATTTAACAATTATATACCATGTACCTTATATATCAATACACTCCTTAGTAACCCTATGAAATAGATAGCATTAGTTCTCCTTCACAAATGAGAAAAGTGAGACCTGTGGATTTCTCTAACTGATGTAGCTGCTTGTTCATTCAGACATTTAATAGACAATAAAAAAGTAAGAGGAGCCGGCAGGTGTCATGGTAGTTGAGGGCACTGGACTCCCACATGGCTGACCACGGTTCAAACCCTGAAACTGGTGGCTTACTTTCTCACTTTCTGTCTCTCTCTGGTCAAATTTAAATGAATTAATTAGTTCTTTTTTAAAAAAGTAATACAGCCCAAACTAATTTCTTTTTCTTTTTTTTCCTTTTTTTTTGATAAGTTTTTGTTATAGGGTGCATGTGCTCACCAGAAAGACAAACAGAAAGTGAGAAATCACCCCCTGGGGGGATGGCCACGCCCCAATCCCTTCTCCTCCATTCTCCTCTTGGGATCTTGGGCATGCACACACATGCACCCAGCACGAGTTTAAGCCACCGGGTCCAGGACTCGAACCGCTGTCTACTACATGGGAGTCCAGCGATACAGCCATTACATTAACTGCTAGTCCTGAGCCCAAACTAATCTCTTGCTTTTAGTTAGTCTCCCCTATTTCAATAAATGGCACTCTTAGTCACTGAATTACTCAATTCAAAAATTTAGGAATCAGGGTCAGGAGTGGCACAGTGGTAATGCGACTGGAACCACATGGAAAAGGTCCTGGCTTTAAGTCTCAGAACTGCCCTTTAGTCTCTCTCGAGCGCACAAGTGCTCTATGGTGAGTTTTTTTTAAAAAATGCTATCACGGTGTTTAGCACATGGCAGAAGTACTATAAACATTTCCTGAATGTAGAAGTGTATTTCTTTTATATAGGCAGATCTTTATGCAAATGCACAGATTTTTCTATGGTATTACACTATTAAGTATCAAAAGAAAGTCATAAACAAAAAGCCAAGAGGAGGAAGAAAGATATCTTATCTCTGAAAAGGATGACAACAAGCTTCATGTAAGTGGAAGCCTCTGAACATGGACCTTCAAAACTTTATAGATAAGGACATGGAAGGTAAAAGCAGTTAAAGCAGGGGGCAGGAGGTAGTTGTTAGGGGGCTGGACTTGCACATGGCAGACCACAGTTCAAGTCCTGGACCTTGCAGCTTGGGGATCACACTGGGCACATGTATGTGCATGCACAGGGTCTCAGGAGGGGAATGGTAGAGAGAGGTTGTGGTGTGGCCATCTGTCCTGGAGGGTGATTTCTCATTTTCCCTCTCTTTGTCTCTCTTTGGTGAGTGCAAGCACCCTATGGCAAAAAACTTCAGGGAAAATAAAATTAAAAAAAGGAAAGAAAAGAAAAGGAGTAAGAGCAGAAGAGAGCATGAATGAACCAAGCTATAAGAAGTGGCACAGATATGTATGAAGAATGCAGAAATGCCCTGAGTGGATAGAACTTCTGGTAAACAAGGGAATCATAAAAGACGAAGTTATTTGCTTTTATCTAATAGCAATGTTTACACATGAAGAGAGCACTTACTACTATTTTCTATGTTTGGAGGATAGAATCAAGCATTAAGTAGCGTTGAAGTTGACTTTAACTTGTACAGAATGCTGTACTAGATACAGTAAGGTACAGATAAATGAAACATACCCACTTTCCGCCTAAACATACAATAAAAAAGAAAGCAATAGATACAATGATAAATAATTCTAACACAATCGAGGCAATAATACATCTTTTTTTTTTTATTAAGATTTTTCCTATAAGATGTATGTGCTCACCAGAGAGACAAAAAGAGACAGAAAGCGAGAAATCATCTTCCTGGGGGAATGGCCACACCACAGTCCCTTCTCCTCTCATGGGATTTTGGGCACACACGCACCATCGCCTGGCGTGAGTTTAAGCCTCGGAGTCTGGGCTCAAACTATGGTCGCCTGGGAGTCCTGCGACATAACCATTACACCATCTGCTGGTCCCAGCAATAATACATGTTAAAGTGATAATGATACTAAAAACATGCATTGAGTGCTTTATACTTTAGGTGTTAAGAGTTTTAATTGCAATAATATGGTTGATCTTTATAATAAATTCTGAGATATGTCACTGTCTTGGAGATGAGAAAATTGACACAGGGAGAAGTTAAATAACTCCCCAAGGTCAGAGAGTTGGTGTGATTCTAGTACAAAGTGCTGTATCAGTAAGTAGAAGAAAGTAAGAGGGAAAAAAAAAAAGGAAGAAAGTGAATTTCTTAGAGGCAATAAACTTGTGTTGCAGCTATTGAATTACGTGCTAGGATTATACCAAGTAATGAAACAGACATGGTCTTGCTTTCACGAAGCCTACATTCTAATAAAACAGGTAAACAGACAATTATTTATTAATACAAAATTGTGATCAGCTCTATGAAGGAATTAAATGGTTTAATTATGAAAACTAAAAAGGAGTGGAGGCCTACTTAGACTCAAGGATGGTGATAAAGCAGGTTTTCCTAAAACGACATTAAAGAAAGAAGATTTAATGATACAAAGGACGTTCCAGACAGAAAAACAGTCACAATAAAAGTGATCCGAAAGGAAAGGGAGGGACCAGCAGATGGCATAATGGTTACATGTTTGGACACCCATGTAGTCAACTGCAGTTCCAGTCTCACACCCAGTGGGTTAAAACACGCCAGGCAAGTGCATGCGTGCATGCTCAAGATCCCAAGAGAAGAATGGAGGAGAACGGACTATAGCGTGACCATCCTCCCTGGGAAACTCTCCAGTGAGCACACATGCCCTATAGCAAAAATCTCTCAAATTTAAAAAAAAGAAAGAAAGAAAAAAGAAAGGCAAGAGATTTGTGTTCCTAAGTAAAGAAGTAAACGTGGCAACTGTACTTATATGGAAGCTATAGGAGAAAGTAGGAAAAGACAAAATGGAACCAAATCATATAACATCAGTTCAAATGGGATCAATGAAGTCAATAGTAAGGAATTTGTGTTTAAGTCTATAACAGAATATTGCAGAGGATTTTAAGCACTGGGTTAAATAAAAATTCTGGTTTTAAAATGAATTAACTTTATTGTAATCTTCTAGCCCTTAAATTCCCCTATTTTATAGCAGAAGAAATATTTTAGAGAGACAAATGAATGGATCATTAAAAGTCTCATCTTTCAGTGAGAAAGACAGTATAAGAGTACAGTTAAGAATGCAGACCCTGGGGACCAGCAGTTAGCGTAATGGCTATGTCGCTGGACTCTCATGTAGTCGACCACAGTCCGCATCCCGAACCCGGTGGCTTAAAACTCACACCGGGCGCATGTGCTTGTGTGCCCAAGATCCTGAGAGGAGAATGGAAGAGAGGGGACTGTGGCGTGGCCATCCCCCCTGGGGGATGATTTCTCGCTTTCTGCCTCTCTGTCTCTCTCTGTCTGGCTGGTGAGCGCACATGCCCTATAGCCCCCCCCCCCAAAAAAAAATGCAGACCCTATAATCAGATTGCTGTGTGTCTGTGTATGTAATCTGGCTGTGCTTTTGCAAACTGCAACTCATTTTCTTTGCCTCCAAAGGCACAGAAATCGTTTGTTTCAAAGTGCTGCAAGCTTTAGTTTTCTCCACTATAAAAAAAGGATTGGGTGAAAGGATGTCCTAACAATCCTTCTCAGTTGATAATTTTATGACTTTTTTTTTTAATCTTTTATTTTTTAAAAAAATTGCTATAGGACATGTGTGCTTGCCAGAGACAGACAGAGGAGTAGGGACAATAAGAAAGTATCTCCCAAAGGGGATAACCACACTACAATCTCTTCTCCTTTCTCCTTTTGGGCTTTTGGGCTTGCACACACACACACCCATGAACCCAAAATGTTTTCCAAGCATCCAGATCCAGGACTTGAACAGTGCAGTGTAGCTGGCCATGTGGGATCCAGCCACCTTAACCAGTATGCCACTGGTTGGCCCATGATTCTTTTTAAATTCTTTTTCTCCTTCAAAGGGTATATGGTACTTGCCAGAACAATAGAGAAAGAGAATACCCCAATGGGATATGGTCATGTTGCAATACTTTTTCCTCCATTTCTCCCTCCTGTCAGAATTTTGGGAACACACTCACCATGTTTTTCAAGTCACCATTATGAGGATTTGAATAGCAGTCAGTCATGTGGGGTCTGGATTTCTATGTACTGCTACTTACATCTCTACATCACAGGGCCAGCCATAATTATAATTCTTTCTTAGAGCCACAGCTGGGTCTAAATAGCTAGTCATAAGTAATTTGTTATCATTGGGTTCTATCACTTACTTAACTTTTCTATAGAATAGGCAAGGTTTTATTAAAATGTCATCACTCTAATATTATTCTTTTTTCTTTTTTTTTTTTTTTTGTAGAGTTTTTTGCTATAGGTATTATTCTTGAATCAAGTATCTTCAGTTCCATCAATTCAAAGTACAACATAGGATTTCAACGTGCAACTGAGTAACTGATGCCAAAAGATGGATCTCTAGAAACAGAGCATACTTGCACCTAGAGTTCAAAATTTTCAAATTTTTATTAAAATCAACAAATATGCATGTTGACTAATGCCGGTTTTTTTTTTTTGTCTCCATTTTATCAACAAATTATTTAAATTATTGTCTAAAGAGAGAGCAGAACTCCAAAAACTCTACTAACATGTATTAGTAAACTAACTAGCCTACTTACCTTCTTGGTTAAAAAAATGAAGCTGCTGGGGCCAGGAGATGGAGTGGTGGTTAAGGTGCTAGACTCCCACATGCATACTTCAGGGTTCAAGTCACGGACCTGGCAGCTTAAAAATCACTCTGGGTATGTATACGTGCATGCCCAAAATCCCAGGAAAAGAACGGAGGAAAAGGGACTGTGGTGTAGCCATTCCCCTAAGTGATTTCTTACTTTTCCTCTTACTGTTGGTCTGTCTCTCTCCTGTCTCTCTGGTGAGTATACATGCCCTACAGCAAAAACTTAACCAAAAAAATAGTAAAGCTGCTACATGTTTAACATACTGTACTTCTCATTCTTAAATAACAGTAAATACGGTATATAGAACATAAACCTAACTGAAAACTTCAGAGCAAACTGTTACTTCTCTTCTCTTGATATTTAGTGCTATGATCTGAATATAGTGTCTCTTTTCTACACAATTTAAAAGAAATTAAAAATGGCTTTGAGTTTAGATGACAATAGATGTCACATAAGATGATTAGAAAACACTATCTTTTTAAAAACTTATATACATGATGGCTAGGAATTATGTTTTAGAAAAAATAAAAAATCCAAATAACTCTTAATAGTATCTTCAAATTTCATTTTATGTAACTGTTACTTTTGATGAAATCGATATGGACAAAAGAATATAAGTTGTTTTAATGGAATCATTTTCAAAGCAATATTTTAAGGTTTCAAGACATTATTTTTTCATTTGTTGGTATTTATGCCATCAATGACTAGGGAGAATTAATCAGTTAGTTACCTCTTATAATGTGAAAGGAAATCTTTCAGCTAATTTGAGATAGTTCACACTATTGGCTTCCAACTTGGAAACTGAAAGGTGGGTTAGTCAGTTAAGCAATAGATGCCAAAAACTTAGTAGGCAGCAAAGTCATAGCAGGAGTAGCTTAACAAGGTGATAATAGACAGAAATGCCATCCTTACTGTCTTATTGAAACAAGTGTGTTTAATAGCCTTGATTTTCAACAGAGGGTTTGTTTTGAGGGGTGGTGGTGGGACTCAAACCCTCAAGCAAAAGGAAACCACAGTCTATGATAATGGCCATTTCAAAACTCAGTCTCAAAAAAATACACTAGATTCTGAAATTTAGTCTCTACTGGCAGGGTTCACCAGGAATAAAGGAATAAAGCAGCTGATATGTTCAATCACTTGATCATTATTCAGCAAAGTGTTCCTATCACAGTCCAGGCATTCAAGTAGAGATGAACATGAAAGAATTTGTAATCAAGTGGGGTTTAGAGACACACAACCAATGCTATACTAGCAAACTGGCTCTCCAAAACCAAAAAGCCATGAAATGAAGAGTTTGCTATATGTGCACAGGGTAAATACTCTCAGTGTAGCTGATTTCAAGCTAACAACAATTCATCGGATTCACAATATTCTTGAATATTTAACAAACAGCTCCTTGTACTGACAGGAATTAGTTGAACTAGGAAATACAACTAAAAACTCCAACTGAACATTTACAAGTTAACACCAGTAAGTGCTATAACAGATGTGTAATGAAGTGTTGTGGTTAGATTGGTTTGATGGAATTCAACTAAATGGATGATCCAGATGGCATCATCTCAGCTCTCTAATTTTCAAGTGGCTTTTCTTCTACTATTCTTAAAACAGTCTGTTTTGTTCTATAGAGAATATAAATGTCTCCCTTCTCAGAGTTTTTAGGTTGTTAGATGGGTTAAGGTAATTAAACAAATGAGTATAGTAATGAGATACTATCACTTTGTGGTATATGCTGAGAGCAAACTCAAAATTTAAGAAGAGGTCGCAGTCATATAGGTCAGAGGATTATGGAAGATTTCCTGAAGAATGTATTAGCTAAATGTGGTCTTCCTGAAACATAGATGAGTATTTGAATAGCATGAGAAGTGGCCAAGCTGAGGGAGAATGTATGAGCAACAACACACATCCTTTCTGAAAATAGTGAAGCGTGTTTGAGACAAATAAGTAATATCATTTGGTAAAATCAGAGATGGAAAGAAGGAAGAAAACCAATTTCTATAAAAGATTTTAGAGTTAATAAGGTTGTATTTACCTGCATTGGCTCACTTTCATTCTCACGATTAAATAGTATCTGTCAGGCAAGTAACGTTATTGTTATCCTAATAACAATAATAAAGAGTCCATGTAGTGAGACACGAAGAGGGTAAAATAAGACACTGCTGCAGTAAAGACTATATTAATGCTTGAAAAATTTAGAAAATGGAATCACTTAAAGCAGTACAACAGGAAAAGCAATGACTTTACTGTGGACTCTTACCATTTACCTATATTCTATTTGGTCATCGAGAAAGTCATGAAGGATTTTTCTATGCAAAAATGCATTATGACTTTCCAAACAACACAATACATCTTCTTATGAACAAGGAAGAGTTGTCTTGCCTCTCAAGTCCTATCCTCACTCCTCCCAAGACTATATGTTACATAGCTTCAGGAGGAGCCATTTTCAACCAGCACAGCCATAGCAACAGGCCTGACCCTAGTAAATGCTGTAAGAATAAAATGATCTAAGGCAGGAGAAAGGAGATGAAAGTCTAAACGCTAATCCACTGTGGAGTGTCCTCCTCTTTCCCCTCAATAAGGTTGATATGAACTTTTGAGTCAACAACCAAAATATCACTGACTAGTAGAGTCTCCATGGAAATATTTAAATTATTATGAAGTAAAAAATCATTCTCCTTTTCAATGATTTCTATTAAAAATATAAGTGATATGTGATAATTTTGCCAGTGAGAGTATGTTTTTCTTTTTTTTAAGAATTATTTTATTTAATTTTATTCATTGTCATTTTTTTTTTTACTGAAATTGACCATAGAGATACAGATAGAGAGAAAGAAATTGAGAAAGCAAGCTGCCAGGTCTGGGACTCGAACCACAGTCAGCCATGTGGGAGTCCAACCACCTTGACCACCATGCCACCTGCCGGCCCCAGAGAGTATGTTTTTCCAACAGATTAATATATTTATTCTTCATAGAAAGTATTCAGTCCGTGCTCAAATACATTTCTATTAATAGTATAAGATACAGAACACTGAAAGAAACACTATGCAAAATTAGTCACAGAAACTATATGATGATGTAAATAGTACTTATTAATAGTACCTCTGTTCATGTTATCATGTAGAAAAGTTGATTTGAATCCAATTGAAATGCTATTCTAGTAGTAGTACCATAGATATGCTATCATACAGAAACAGAGTAGGAATATGTCTCCTTTTAAATATACATATATATATATATATATGTATATTTACATATATATTTATATACACATATATATTTGGAGAGGTTTTTACCATAGGATGTGTGTGCTCACCAGAAAGACAGAGAGACAGAGAGATAGAAGTGAGAAATCACCTCCAAGGGGGGATGGCCACACCACAATCCTTTCTCCTCTATTTCCTTCTTGGCATCTTGGGCACGACGCATGCATGTGCGCCTGACATGAGTTAAAGCCACTAAATCCAGGACTCGAACTGTGGTTGGCTACATGGGAGTTCAGCGACATAGCCATTATGCTAACTGCTGGTCTCTCCTTTTAAATATTTAACAGAAATGCTTACATAATGTGGTTCCATAAAACTTTCCAGTGCTTAATCACTTTCAAACGACAACAAAAAAGTCTCCAACATTACAAAGTTCTTTTTCTCTTGTTTTAACTTAAATAGAAAGTAAAAATGCCTAGTCACTATCTCAAAAAGTTCTTTAAACTCTTGGCAAACATTGGTAAATTGAAACTTGGTACTGTTATTATTTCACCCAGATGGCATCATCTCAGTTTTCTCATCTTCATTTTCAGTTTTTCATCAGTAGGTATGGCTCTTTTATAAGCCCTCAGCTGTCTCTAGTCACATTTTTGTTTACTTTTTATTTTTAAGTGTACAATTCAGCAGATTTCACTATATTCACAAAGTTTTGCAACCACTATCATTAATTACAGAACGTCTTTATCATGCCAAAAAGAATCCCTGAAAAAAATAGGCAGAAGACTTCAACAGACATTTCTCCAAAGAAGGTAGACAAATGACCAAGGAGCACATAAAATGATGTTCAACATCACTAGCCACTAGGAAAGGACAACCCAAACCACAATGAAATACCGTTTCACATCCATTAGAATGGTTGTTAGATTAATAAAGAACAAAAACAAAACCAGAAAATAATAAGCATTGGTGCAGATGTGGAGAAATTAAAACTCTTTTTAATCCTAATTTATTTTGTCAGGTGTTTTTTGTTTGTTTGTTTTTGTTTTTGTTTTTTTGCCATAGGCACATGTGCTCTCTGGAGAGAGAGACAGAGAAAGGGAAAATTAGAATTCATCCCCTGGGGAGATGGCCACGCCACAATCTCTTTCCTCTATTCTCTTCTTGGGATTTTGGACATGCATGCACATGTGTCTGATATGATTCTCAAGCCTTGAGGTCCAGAACTCAAACCATATGGGAGTCCTGCCTCTTAACAACCATGCCAACTGCTGACCCAAAAACTGAAACTCTTTTGCATTGTTTGTGTATATGTAAAATGGTGCAGCCACCGTAGAAAATAAGTTTCTCAAAACTTAAACATAGGGCCTGGGTGGTAACACAACTGGACCCACATGAGAAATATCTTAGGGTTATATCCTGGGACCTCTATGAAGGCACATGTGTACTCTTATTCTACACTGGCTGAGACTAAAGGTGTATCTGTCTGTGTGTCTGTCTGTCTCTCTCTCTCTCTCATAAAGAAAATAAACTTAAAAAAAATAATTTAAACAGAATTTCCATGTGATTCATTTCTGGTTATATACACAAATGGATTGAAAGCAGGGTCTCAAAATTTATTTGTATAGCCATGTTCATAGCAGCATTATTCACAATTGCCAAAAGATGGAAGCAACCCAAAGGTCCATCAGTGAATGAGTGAATGTATAAACAAAATATGGCATTATCACAAAAGGGAATACTATTTAGCCTTAAAAAGTAACAAAACTCTGACACATACTATGACATGAATGAACCTTGAAGACACTGAGCTAACTAAAATAAGCCAGACACAAAAGGCTACTTAGTGTATAATTCCACTTACATTAGGTACCTAGAGTAATTAAATTCTTAGAGACAGAAGGCAGAATAATTCTAATTGGCTAGTGGCTGAGAAAGAAGGAGAGCAGCAAGTTAATGTTTAATCAGTACAGAGTTTTAGTTTGGGAAGATGAAAAAAGTTCTAAAGATGAATGAAGGTGATAGTTGCACAAAAAAAATACAGTATGCCCTCACAATGGCTTATTATGTGAATGTTATTTGGTACTACTGAACTATACACTTAAACAATGGTTAAACTAGAACCAGCAGATAGTTACATCACTGGACATCCATGTAGTCAACCATGGTTCGAATCCTTGACCTGGTGGCTTAAAACACACCAGGCATATGTGCATGTGTGCCCAAAGTCCCATGAGGAGAATGGAAGAGAAGGGACTGAGTCATGGCTATGCCCCCTGTCTGTCACTGACTCTCTGACAAGCACACACACCCTATAGCAAAAATTCCACTTTAAAAAAAAAAGGTTAAAATGACATATGTTATTAATATTTTGTTACAACTTAAAAAAAAATCGTATGTATGGCAAAGTTAACATTTGTCCAGAGACTCCACTCTTAGATATACACAAGAGAATTGGAAATATATGTCCACACAAAAATGACTATATGAATGTTCTTAGCAGCATTATTCATAATAGCTGAAATGTGGAAGCAAACAAAGTGTTCATTAATGGATGAATGAATAAACAAAATGTAGTATGCCCTCACAATGGATTATTATTTGGTCATAAAAAAAATGAAATGAACTACAAATGCATGTGACAACATGAATGAACGCTGAAAACATGCCATCTAATTCCCTGTTATATTATTTTAGAAATGTGAAAATTAGCATAAGTAGGGTGATATAAGCCAACAAAAACAAATCTGTACACATATTAACAAAAAATTTAAATGAACTTTCCTAGTTTATTAAACACTCCACAGGTACACATAGGAAGACCATTGTGCACTGTTTAAATTACATTATATTTCTCATGTAAAACTGTTTGTTACATGTAAATAAAGAAAACAATTATTTGAAGAAGCTGCAATGAACATGGAAGTGCAGATACCTCTTCAACATACTAATTTCAATTCCTTTGGATTTTTGATTTGCATTTCCCTAATGACGAAAGATGTTAAGCAACTTTTCAAGTGTTTATTGGCTATTTGCATATCTTCTCTTGAGAAATGTCTATTTCAGATCCTTTGTCAATTTTCAATTAGATTATTTGTCTCTTTATTATTGAGTTATAAGAGTTCTTTATATATTCTGGATACAAGCTTTTTTTCAATGTATGATTTGAAAATATTTTCTCCTATTTTATTAGTTCTTTTTTCACTTTATTGATGGTGACCTTTGAGGCACTAAGGTTTTTTCTTTTTAATAATTATTTATTTAATTTTATTTATTATTATTATTTTAATTTGACCAGAGAAAGACAGAGAAAGAGTAAAAGGGAAATTAAGAAAGGAGGTGGCCAGGTCAGGGATACAAACCATAGTTGGCCATGTGGGAGTGCAGTGCCTTAACTACCACGGCATTGCTGGACCTAAGATTTTCCATTTTGGTAAAGCCCAGTTAACCTATTTTTCCTTTGGCTATTTGTGTTTTTGGTATGATATCTAAGAAACTATCACCTCGCTCAAGGCCACAAAGATTTTTTTCCTACGTTTTCTTCTACAAGTTCTATAGTTTTACTTCTTAGGTCTTCGATCCAATTTGAGTTCATTTTTCTATGTAGTGTGAAAGAGTGATTCAATTTCATTCTTTTGCAGGTAGATAGTAGCCCAGCGCTACCTATTGAAAGATTATTCTTTCTATGATGTTCACACACTCACACCTATAAACAGAAATTGTTCACTTGAA
This sequence comes from Tupaia belangeri chinensis, assembly GCF_000334495.1. Classification (NCBI taxonomy): domain Eukaryota; kingdom Metazoa; phylum Chordata; class Mammalia; order Scandentia; family Tupaiidae; genus Tupaia; species Tupaia belangeri. The sequence continues at coordinate 1,526,298 of NW_006159682.1, read as the reverse complement.
GCACATAAGAGATTTCTTTCTTTCTTTCTCTTTGAAATTTTTTGCTATAGGGCATGTACACTCGCCAGAGAGACAAACAGACAGAAACCGAGAAGTCGTGCGCCCCCCCCACCCCACCCCACCCCCACCCCGGAGATGGCCATGCGGCAATCCCTTCTCCTCCATTCTCCTTTTGGGATTCTGGGCAGGCACACACACACATGTCCCATGTCAGTTTAAGCTGCCTGGGTCCAGGACTTGAACTGTGGTTGACTACAGGGGAGTCCAGCAACGTGATCAATATGCCATTTGCTGGTACTGTATATATGAGATTTCCAAATTCACAAGTAAATCACCAAATTTTAGAACCAGAAAGATCCTTTAAAATAATTTCTTATCTTTCATGGCTGGCCCTAGACCCAAGATGGTTAAATGAACTGTCCAGAGTCACATGGCTAGAAAGCAAAAAAGCAAGTATTAGAATATAGGTAAAAAGTATTAGAATCCAAGTTTCCAAATTTTTTTTCAGTCACTGGATGTTGACTCATATAAGCATTTGTTCACTCAACAGTCATTTAAAAGGAGCTAGGCATTGTATTTAAGGCAAGAAATATGAAAATTAAGTGTTTGAGATCTTGCCCTCAAGAAGCCTACAAGAGAAGCAAAACATATGCAAAACAAGTAGAAAGGACAGAGGTGCTAAAACAAGTGTACACCAAGTTCAATGGGACAGAGGGATTATATATACATTTTTAAAATATAAAAAATATTTCATATTTTTGCTAGCAAAAACACTGAGCTGCTGCAGTTCTATATTATAAAAAACACAAACAAATAAAAAATAAAAATCAGGTAACTCAGGGATAGGCTCTGATATAATGATGATGTAGCTTTTTTAGTGGCAGGAGGATTAGAATTCAGGTTCCCTATATCATAGTACAATGACCTTTCCACTATCACAAGCTAAGTAATTGTCAGTTAAGAAGTACTATAACTGAAATCTGTACCAGTGCATGTGTAGATTAATAATATATTTTTAGGGCCAGTCAGTGGCCTCGTTGTTAGGGTAGCTCCATATCATGTGATCAACTGCACAGTTTGAGGCCCAGATCTGGTAGCTTGAGAAATGCTCTAGGCACATGTGTATGTGTGCCCAAAATCCCAAAAGGGAAGAAATATGGAGAAGATGGGATTGTAGTTTTTCCCATACCCTATACCCCATGGGGATTTTTTTATCTCTAACTCTCTCTCTAGTACATATACCCTCTGGCAAAAAAAAAAAAAAAAAAAAATCATCTCTAATCTCATTTAGAAGGAAACTACCAAGAAATTGTTTGTCAGATATTACACATTAAGGATAACAAATCCATTTTAAAGTCGGAATTTTACTTTGCACTTCTCATGCAAACTGCCTATTCTCAGCTTCATTTTTAACAAATAAGTGAGAATTTATATAAACAGGTCAGAGAGATACTCTCATAACAATCAGCCTTTGAAAGTACATGTTTATTTCAAAGTTAATACTTGAAATGCTTAACTTACTCAGAAATACTAGGATTACTTCCCTTTTGCAAATGGCTTCATTTACAAATAATCTCACAGTTCATAGAGACTTCTTATTTCATTCAGTCCCTCATTACACACACCTACTCTTGACAAGGCCCTCAGTAGAAGGTCCTAGAATAAAATGATGAATTTGATGCTTTTGTTGTTTGAAGGTGTGCACAGTCTAACAGAGGAAATAAATAAACAGATAATCGAAATGAGTGTGGTCAATGCTATGCCACATATATGCTCACAAGGAGAGAAGAAACTCCGGAAAAGAGACACCTAACCCGAATAACCACAAATTTGACTACACAGATTGTATAACCACCTGACTCACAACATTTGGTTTCAAATTACTTTTGGTAGTTTCAAGATATCTACTTCCCTCCTTCACAAGGCAAAGACTGGCAATTTTAAAAAGAAAAAAAAAAAAAAAAGAAAGAAAAAGGAAAAAAAAAAGAAAAAGAAGAAGAAGAAAGAAAGAAAGAGAAGTCATCACAGGTTTTAAAACTAGTTCCTGGAAATCTAGAATTACTTTTGTGCAATAAAGGTATGTTTTACCAAAAAAGATGACAGATTTGAAGGGTCAACGTTTGTTTAGATTTATGAATGCATGCACGTTAATATAGCAATCATTTTTAGCTTAGAATCACGCTCCATATATTGTTCTTTTTATTATGAACAAAACTGGTTATGTAAAATCACAATTACCGATAGAAACCAGGACTTTTAAGACATTTCATATTTCCGATATATCAAATTTAAAGCAAATGATCTATGTCTGTCATCATCAACAAAAAATTTTCACCAGCAAGAAAACAGCAGACTTTAAAGCCAGATGTGGTGGCCTGGGTATGTAGTCCCAGTTGGGAGGCTGAGGCAGGAGGACAGTGGCATAGCAAGATTCTGTCTTTAAAAAAAATAAATAAAAATACCTTAAAATACTTTTAAAATACCTTATTAAAATTCCCTCATTTATATTGTGAAGGATAAGGGAAACATCTCCCAATTCAACAGAAAAGAACTGATGATCAATTGATATTCTTTTCTTATGATGATAATTATTATAGGATATTATAAACATATCTCTTAGGAAGAATATTTCACATTTTCATCAGGTAAAGGCTGGCCTGTAAATGTAAAGTGCTTTAGATAATAGAATACCTAAGGACTAGAAACACATGCCAGCAGCATATTTTGAGTTTAAAATATGTAATCTGTAACTCTGGCTTTTGAAAATAAATTTTCATAGAAAATCAGGAATCTCACTAATCATCTCACTTATAATTGGTTTTATTTAAATATTATTTTTAATCATTTTCCTTCATACTGATTATATAGCTCTATAATACCACAGCCAAGAAAAAACTTACTCAAACCAAAACTTTATTAATGTGATAACAATATACCTGCAAAAAGTTATGACAAGGATTAAACTGATGAAGATTTTAACTTGCAGCAAAATGGAAGGAAAGAGGTCTGTGAAAGTTAATTTATATGATTAATCTGAAATAAAGCTGCATAAAAAACATATAGAAAGCTGGCATGTGGTATGGTGAGTAAGGCGTTAGACTCTTACATGGCCAACAGCAGTTTGAGTCCTGGATCTGGTGGCACTGGCACTCTCTCTCTCTCTCTCTCTGTCTCTCTGAAGTCAAGCTGAAGAGAAATAATAAATAAAATTAAATTAAATAATAGTTATTTTTTAAAATATAGATTTTTAACTTCCCTAAATATTTTAAGACTGTCCAGTGGTGCCATATTGGATAGACATTCACTATACTAACACTTAAAGCAAGCTTACCTCTAACAGAGAACAAAGAGAACTATATAAATGAACACAAACTAGTGCTCTAGAAATACAACATTTAATTACATACTCAAGAGGTCCAACAGGTATGTAAAAATTCTAGAGTTGCTTTTCTTTAGAATCTATAAAATAGAAAGTCCATTTATTTTATAATATATATAACTTCTCTCTATAGGACAAAGTTCTTTTTATTTTATACTTTTAATTAGTTGCTATTAAATGATTTATTGAAGAAACTGTTATCAATATTATTTAATATTCTCTTTGTAGACAACTCAAAAACAATTCAGATTTTATTAGTGCAACAGAAGTCATAGCACACTGATCTCTAGCAATGAGAGAGAAATTAGATGTTTAAGACAGAATCTTATTTTAAACGTTTAATTCTCCTCCTATTCCTAGAGTAATCCTGAATTTCCTCTGGAGTATATGTTGTGCTCCTCTCCCAAAATACAGAAATAAGGTTTGCACTTCCTCAAGTAAAAGTTACTTAATGCTACATATCTTCCCAGAAATAGTAGACTGATTTTCCTCTGTACAGTTTTTGTTTTGGAAAGAAAAAAAAAAAACACATTCTCTTAGACATCTATAGACATTTCAAGACCTTAACTTGGAGGTTCCCTGCTCAGCTTCTTCTGGAATTAGTCAAACCACATCTATTTCTTTACTCAATTTTGTTTCTTATCAACCCCAATAACAACTGGCTTTAATTTCTATACAATCAATTACTTAAAATTTGTGAGTATTTGACTTTTGCAGCATCAAGTTTCTAGGAAATCATTCCATAATCAATGTGTAGAACAGCACAGCCAAACAGAAAAAGATTCCTTCCTTGTGCCTTCATCTACATGGATACATATCTCTGGACACTACAGGCTAAAATTCTCCGACCATTTAAAAAAAAAAAAAAAAAACAACTCTATTTTGCACTTTAAGTGCAAATATAATTTGTTTTCTTCTGTCACTCAAAGGACTTTCTCAGCATCATACTTTTCCAAAGTACCTTCTTCCCTCTTGTCTCCCTCACCCCTTCCATCAAGTGTCCATGTTCAGTATTATTTCTCCCACTGCCCTCCTTCCACCTCCATGCATTAGCTGTAAAATAGATGTAAAGCTTGGTGTAAGTCCAAAAATTTTATGATCAAAATACATACTTAGCAAATTGTTTGGCTAAATCTTTCATGTATGATGAAAGATTATTACCACAATTCATTAGCAAATTATAGACTTTGAAATGTAGGCAGACAAATATTTGGCCCTGTATCAATCAATTTGGACCAGCTGGGTAGAAATTCACACAATCCCAGGAAACCTGGGAAGTGAGGTGCTCTTTCATTTTTCATTCACTTGAAACATTAAAGAAAAATTATCATTCTGTAAAAATGTCCACTTCTCAAGATATTATCAGATCCATTTTAAATGGGTTTTATTTTCAATCACGTATTAGTTTATTGAACAATAAACTGATCATTTCTCTTGCAACTGATTATGGAAAAATAGTGCCCAATATAGGAGGCACCCTAACACTTAACCACTGTAATCCAGTTTAAAAAGCTAAATGTTTAATAATGGCTCTACTGCTCTAAAAATGGAGGGGGGTAGGAGTTCTGTACACACTAAATAAGCCAGGAAACTAATTTTGCAGTTATTCATGATAAATAATATCATTAACATTCTTCCCTAGCCTAGTGAGGTGACCCTGGACAAAGATTCTTATTGATCCTATGTCCGTCTATTTTAGTTAAGCTACAAGGCCATATATGGGGACAGCTGCACTTTGGGAACAACTTAAAACAAATTTCATCTTAGTGGCATCTAATCCAGTGCTTGGTACAAGACGCATGGAAAAGTCAGTGTCAAAATTAAACAATGCCGGCTTTGCAATGAACAGATGCTTTTGCCTTGCAGCTGTAAAACCTTAGAACAATCCAGTACTCTACTGTCTGGTCACGCAATGATCACAAAGCAAGGAATACATTTTGTCATTTATACAAAATGTTTTCTATTAGCTTTTAAAGTCTTCTTTCTTCACAAAAAATGTTTTTAAGAAATGAGTAATAGGACTGTATTGAGGTTTAAAAGGTAATATAGCTCTAAACTGAGCAATAGAATTTTTTTAAAAAGTATATTCACTACCCTAAATATGTTTATAAATGAATAACTGACTGTCATACAAAACACATTAGATGAAAGAAAAATGACCACAACTAAATGTTTTAGAAGGTTATAGTCAAATAACCTTTGGCATATAAGGATAGACACGTAAATGATTTTCTACATACAGGCCTTATCTTAATAGATATAGTCTTAGGCTAGCTTAAATTCATGAGTACTTTATATTTCCTTATCCATGCTGTGTTTTAATCCTTATGCTTGTTTGTTTGTTTTACAGGAGAGTCAGGAAGGAATGAGAAAGTTATTGTTCTTATTTTGTGGCTTGAAAATACTTAATTGTTTAAACACTTAGCTTAAGTAATATGGTACTTTCTGAGGTCTGTAAACAAACTACAGCTTTTTCCAACCCTTATCCTATTGGAGAGGCATGTCTCTGGTATTCAGGTCTCAAAGGGTTAATATTTTAATATTGAAATAAACTCTTCTTCCTGAAGAAAAAGGCTCCAACCACTGTCTCTGTGAAAGTGAAGAGCCAGCCCTACCTAAGTAAATGACTTTATGGTCATGATCAATCCACTTCTGCTAATTGAGGTTCTGGCTTTAAAGATAGCTTTTTAGTATACCTACAAGAAAAAGCCTAGTTACTTTACCCTAACTTTAAATAGTTTACTACCAAAAAAAATTAGTGAGCTTTCTTAACCTTTCAAATATTTTCTTGAATTATTTTTCTCCCCAAGGATATCAACTCATTAACACCTCACTGTTTATAAATTTCACTGGATATTTTATTAAACATTTGGAAATATCTATATTTCCCCTATATCATCCTCCACACCCCACAACTTATATTTCAATGAACAAGTCCCAAAGTAATGACCATATTAATAAGAAATGAATCAAATTTTATTTTAAATATCAAAGAAGGAATGCTACCCTCTTCAATGAACTGTTTGAGAAATAAAAAGATGTTTGTGGTTGCTTTTCCACTTCTGTGTTTCATTTTCTAAGAATGTAATTAAAACATATTGATATTTAAAAAAAACAAACATACTGGTACCTTATGCCTTTTTAAATATAAATTCTAGAGATTCACTGAAAGACATGGGTTAACCTAAAAATGACTGAAACATTCACAATTATCATCATGTACTATTGGTATGATTTAGTTGTATTCTTTGCTGATAGCTCTAATTAAAGTGAATTTGAATTAATAGTGTCAGTAATATATGCCATCAAACAAAAGTAAACCATAGTACTAAAACATATCATGAGAATTAAAACTACAAAAATATACAAAATTGACATATATTCTTAAATTTGATTCCTAATATCCTAACCCACTTTCCTTACAATAAGAACTAAATATTTTACAGTGTCAGTGTTCTAAATTACAGTATTATACATGAACAGCTTTCATAATAAAAACCATAAATTTACAAAACTAGATTTCCTTGTATTGTCTTCTTATTTCATAATAATTTTTGGTCAATAACCAGAATTATGCTAACAGAACTATGTGAAAATATTTTGTTTAGAATTGTGTTCCTACTCAAGGTTATTAAATATACGATCCAATTCACATTTAATGCACTTAATTATATTACATATTTTTATGGAACCATGTAGAGATATGCAAAAATGATTAGCACAAATAAATGGTTCTCTTAAGTAGTGCATTTTATTCCTTTGGGTTCACTCAATAACAGCAATATATTTTTTAAGTATATATTTTTCTCAAAAAAATACATAAATAAGTCACAAACCAAAAGCTAACAGATGTGTGACTTCTAATTAGTTATAATAATCTCTGCTTCAATGCCATTAGAATGAGCCTTTCTTTTCTTTTGAAAACTAAAAAAGCTCTCCTTTGAATTTTAAACTGTCAGGGTGCTTCAAAGTCAATGTACAAAATCTGCTTTGATTAAAATTTTAGACATCTACAGTGATAACTTTATGAAAGGAAAATATTAAATTATAATTATCTTAAACAGACACAGTCTTGTGAAACTAACCCTACATTCATGTTAAAACACAAAGAGTTGAATATAATGAATTTGATTCATCCTCGGACACAAAGCTTCACCACAGTAAACTCAGTCAACTGTTGCTCTTGCGCCTATATTCATGGTGCTTAAATAGCGCACTTTAAAACAAAAAAAGCTCCAATTGGCTTTTCATACATCCACCCTCCCCAAAAATAACGCACTTGAAAAACTCAAATGATATGAAAGGCTTCAAGGCCTCTTTTCTCCCTTTCATACCCCTTTTTTTTATTTCTGTTTGCAGTAATCTGCCTTTCTCTTTCTCTTTCTCATTGCTACAGAGCAAGCGAGGAGGCTCAGAGCTTTGAAAAGGGGGCTCAGTGTGTAATGGGTCCACTAGAATTAATTTACTTGCACCAAATCCATTGAGCAAAGAGGGTTTTTTTTCCCCCTCTCTCTCTCCCTCTTCTCAAATCATTTGGAGTCGAACGCAGCCCCCAGCCTTTGTAATTCTAGTAAAGCACTTAAAGTGCACAGTAGGTGTTCATGAGGACCATCTGGTCAAAAGCAAAACAAGCTGCTGATTTTGCCTTTGAATAGAATGAAGCAAGTGTGAATTAGTCTCTTCAATTAGCACTATTACAACCTGTCAAGTGCATATTGTAAAACAGGATTATTACAGTATTGGTCACCAGTGCAATTATTTACTCTCTGCCTTTTCTTGCATATAAAAAATGTCTTATGTTTATTAGTTTCTGATAACTGAACATAATTTCTCTTAACCCAGGCATTTCAAAACTACCAACACATAAACCACAGATTATGAAACATGCTCAGCTAAGATGTTAGGATACACACATCTTAAGTAACAAAGGGCTAAAGCACTGTCTTTAATTCTTAACAAAATTTCATTGTTTCTATCTCCTTGAAATGCAGGTGAAGAAATGAACTGAAAAATTTCCCAATTCAGATGATTCTAAAATACGTCCAGAAGGGGAAAAAAGCCTTGTCAGTTTCTAACAGCTGCATTGTAAATATTACTTAATTTCCTGAGGGGATAATTTATTAAGAATCACAGAAAATCTCAACATTTATAAAATTATTATTACTGATTTGCTCACTTGAAATTATATGATAGTGACAGCTCTCAGTTATAAAATGCAACTTGAAACTAATAATATATATATACATATTTTTAAAAAACTCATAATCTTGTTTTCTAAAAGCTGAATAAAAGGCTTGAATTCATTGCCCAGACGCTTCAGAAGTTATATCTCTTTCATTCTTGCTAAGATGTCATTTGTGATTTCAAATTAAAAAAATCAAACTATGATATACGCTAATTAAAATTGGTTCATTCTAATTGAGCTAATATATGCCATTTATCTTCCAGTAAAAACAAACCACTTAAACTTTTAATTAAATAAGCACACAACTTAATTTATCCTCTTGCATATGCACATTCTCAGCTACCCTGTTCTTTCTTCAATTCTGTGCCAGCACCCTCCCTATACTGGAAAACAAATAAACCAAAAAGACAAACAAACAAACAAACAAACAAAAAACCCAGTATGTAAAACATTTATAGAAAGGGCATGTTAGTTACGTTATCTTCAATCCACTACTGGAAAATCATTCATCAGTCCAATCTGTAAAAGTCTACATATTTAATTACTGTTACTGGTCACCAGCAGTAAAGGATCAAAATATATTAATACTTAGCAAGCAAGGTGGGACAATAGCGAGGAAGAAATAGATACAACACATAAACCTTGATTTAAGATTCAAATTTGCAGAATCAGAATTAGCCTTCTGATTTCACAATTATTTTGCCAAGATTAATCCTAAACACTGGTACAGTTCATGTATTTAGTTAAGTTCTTGATACTAAATCAAACTCAAATGGCTTCCCACCTAAAAATCAGAATAAAAGGCTTGAATTCATTGCCCAGACGCTTCAGAAGTTATATCTCTTTCATTCTTGCTAAGATGTCATTTGTGATTTCAAATTAAAAAAATCAAACTATGATATACGCTAATTAAAATTGGTTCATTCTAATTGAGCTAATATATGCCATTTATCTTCCAGTAAAAACAAACCACTTAAACTTTTAATTAAATAAGCACACAACTTAATTTATCCTCTTGCATATGCACATTCTCAGCTACCCTGTTCTTTCTTCAATTCTGTGCCAGCACCCTCCCTATACTGGAAAACAAATAAACCAAAAAGACAAACAAACAAACAAACAAACAAAAAACCCAGTATGTAAAACATTTATAGAAAGGGCATGTTAGTTACGTTATCTTCAATCCACTACTGGAAAATCATTCATCAGTCCAATCTGTAAAAGTCTACATATTTAATTACTGTTACTGGTCACCAGCAGTAAAGGATCAAAATATATTAATACTTAGCAAGCAAGGTGGGACAATAGCGAGGAAGAAATAGATACAACACATAAACCTTGATTTAAGATTCAAATTTGCAGAATCAGAATTAGCCTTCTGATTTCACAATTATTTTGCCAAGATTAATCCTAAACACTGGTACAGTTCATGTATTTAGTTAAGTTCTTGATACTAAATCAAACTCAAATGGCTTCCCACCTAAAAATCACTGGTTTATACAACATAGTACCAGTGGTGAAATCTTTTACTACTTCTGCAAAAGATATCTGTATAGGTTGTCCATTTTCCTTTTTATTCCCATTAAGACCTAAATCATTATTAATAAGAACAGTGAGAATTCTGAGGTAAAGTGAAACGTGGGAGAAGATTTCAATAATTCCAATAGCTATTCATTGTACTTCTGGCAGGAATAGATAAGTAATACTCCATGATTCCACACTAAAAATACTTAGGTTTCTTATCATTGTTATTCCAGGTCATGTGTATATATCTTAAGTTTGTGTGACATCTACAAAGGAAAGTGAATATTTTGCCTAACAGAAGCTTTTGCATTATTAAGACAGAACAACAAAGAATCAGTTTCCAAGAAAAGTTGGCTTGATTTCAGGGACTTTATATCCTTTTCCACACCTGGGTTTAGGATTTGCAGAAAGCAAAGCAATCTTTTTTCCCCTTAATTTAACCCATCCTAAGTGTACTTGTAACCACAGATCTTTAATAGTATTAGGCAGAATTACTAGAATCTGTACAATAAACTGTTTAAAAACAAATTCCTGGTGTAGGAAATTCATTAAATAAGCATCAACTTGTTTAAATTTTCAAAGAAATTCCCCCATTTTAAAGTGTGACAAGTAGCAATAGAGGACCCAAAAAGATGGAGAAAAAGGAATAGACTGTCACAGTTACTGTCATATTGTTTGATAATTTTCACAAGATGTTTTGTCATAATGGAAAACAAAAAGTTGTTATGACTACTTGAAATTCTCTCCACTCTGGCCCTTTCATACTGTCATTGCCTTTGCAAATAGGAGGAAAATCTAAGTGGAAGGATTTATAACGAGTTTAAAACAAAAACAAAAGCAAATCCAAAAACCCTCCATAACTAACCAGCTTAAAATAAAATCTAGAGCATCCAAAGGACACAAGTCAATGAGCTGTGAGGCAGCAGACTATAGAGCCAGAATGAACAAATAACCTGTACAACTATTTATTGGTTTAAACCACTAACTTGCATGACCATATGGTGACAGAAGAGTTTCTTTGAAATTCAACTGTATTTTGTTTTTATTTTCTAATTCAGAATTTTTAAAAATTATTTTGTCTAATTATAAGTTAAAATCATAGTGGCTTTTAAAATCCTATTTCATTTAATATAAATTTCCCTTTGGTGAGAGAAATACTGCAAAAGCTTCCTTTAAAAAATGCAAGGCTTCACAAGTTATTTTTTTTTCATCTAGAACACAAAAATAATATCCTACACTAGAAAAAAAAATTTAATGCCTTCCTTTCCTGAAATGTACAGTATTTATACTGGTCAGAATTCATTCAAGGACCTATTAAAACTGAGATTCCTGAAACTAGTGATAGATTAATTTACAATTTAAGGTTCCATATTAATAGTAAAAACACTAGCATTTATCAAATGAATCTGCACAATTGTTTCAAGATTATATTTTTATCTTTGTGCAAGAAAACTGACTTTCAGTCATGCAAAAAGAAAGACTGCACGTATTTAAGTGAGTCTGTGAGTTCCATGACTCCAGATAAGAACGCCTTGTGCTCCTGAAACACTCCCAACCATCACAGGTATTCTGCAAGCTGAAGGAAAAAAATCATAGGACTAGGCCTAAAAAGGTAATTCACACCCTTTTCCTAAATTATACAGAATAAAAGAGATTATGTGCACCTGCCAACTCATAGAAAAGCAACTGATGTTAGAAATAACTGCATATATTTTTTCCTGGCAACTAACATTACAAGATATTATTTTAAGTTAATTAAAACAAAGGAAAAAGAGAAAAAAAGAAAAAAACTAAACTACTGCCAAGGAATACATAAGAATATCTATTTTTGCAAAAATATTTCTGGAAAAATTTTCAAATGGTTGTAGAAAGTGGTATGATAAAGATTTACTGTTTTCAAGTCCTTGAGGCTTAAAATATATTTGATAATCTAAATAGCAGGCCACAGAGAACAGTTTCAGCCAACTGTGGCACACAATGGCACATTTGCAGAATTTTAAATATTTCTTTTAATAATTGATGTAGTCATTTTGAATCATTCTGCATAGGATATCAAGTGTGAGCAGATTGCATTAACGCTGCTTAAACATTTCAACTTGTCAGTATGGCCAACTCGATTTCGGAAATATTTGCAGTATTTTCCCATCGAAACAGTAATAAAGGCAAAATAAATATATGCCACTACTTTATAATCACCGAACATTAATGAATATTTTATGTCTTTTTAAATCTCCCTGTTTAATTTAAAAGGGTGAAATTAAGTCTCCTCCCTGCAATATGCCAATTATCTGTAAATCAAACAATAACTTGGCCATTATGCTCCTTTTTGTTAATATAAGAGAAGCTAATTTGAAAACACTGAATAGCATTTTTAGGCTATCAGCTTAATAGTCCTTTCTGCCCTCTTGTGGAAGAAAGTTGAAACACACCCAAATTATAGAAACTGACAATTCAGGCTTTTTTCTTTTTTTTTTTTAAAGCAAAATTTTAGGTAAAAATTTTCAGGCAGAAAGAAAAGAAGGCAATCTATATTCATTCCTCATATATTTTACTATTCTTAAACTCAAAACAGTAAATAATCAACAGAATGAAATTTACCTGTTATCTTCGCTTTATTGATTAAATTGCAGTTATTTCAAAACTAAATTTATTTTGTTTAATTGTAATCACATACAGCTTAGTTTTACTATCATAAAGCTCCAGTAATAACTGAGACAGAGCCATAGCAATGCATTATTTTAAATGTAGAAACAAAATGAGTCAAGGAATTAAAATTTAGAATTTTGAAAACAGGATATCCATTATAAAGTTAAAAATGAAATGGCAATTTATACATATTTAAAGTGCCAGGAAAAAATTAAATAACTCAAACCTATGATTCAATTTCAGAGCCAGAACAAATTTTAAAGGCTTTAGTTACTTTTTAACAAACTAGTCAAGTCACCAATGGAGAAAATAAACTTAAAGCAATAAGTTATTTTCACAAAATTCAGAAGCTGAAATTTATTGAAAAATATGAAAAAAGGAAATCATCAATAGACTAGCCATTACTGGTACAATTTATATACTTCAGAAAAAATGATTAATATGAAAATAGTTTGTTCTTTCAAGATGTCATTAGTAATTACTTTAAGCAATGTAAATATCTTTAAGTAAATGTAATGTCTTTAAAAATTAGCAAATAATTACTGCCTTCATAACTTATAAGGGATAATATGACATAGTCATCATATCAATGTTTCTAAATCCAAGTCCTGTCAAGCCTTAAATAGTCCATGTCCCCGCCACCCCCCAACCCAGGGAGCTAAATTACTGGCTTTTAGGTGGGTGGGGCCAAAGACATACCAAGAAGGTACCTTGACTCTCTTGGGGGAGGTTCTCTTTTTGAAACAGTGGCCCTCCCTGGTTGGCTATGTTGAAGAAAATGTTGACACTATAAATAGATTGTTCTCAGATATTCTGAGCTAAATGATCATTTCCAACTGCATTTTACTAATAATGCTCAAGGCTAGGATGAGCTGCTTATAAAAGCCTTCTCAAATTCTTTGTAGAGATAGGCAGAGTACATAATATAAATACTATATTTGAAAGCACTCTTTCAAACAAAATATAAGCATTCTCCAAAATAAATGCTGTCAACAAATTCCAAATGAATGTTTTGAAAAATTATTATAAAACCATGAAATATATATCACATACTAACTAGTTTAAGAATTATCAAGAGCTCCCATTTACAAGATCTATCCTTCCAGGTCAAGTCATTTAGTATATCTACAGTAATCATTGATGCTCCAGTTAATTAAAATTAAGAACTCAATAATGAAACATAAAGAGAGTTTCCAACCAGAACAGATATGCCCTCTTTAACAGGGTCAACATTAGCTATAATGAGCTACCTTTATTCCTTAGCTGTGAGACATAACTCACCTCTTGAATAGTACTGCTTCCTGAGAAGTTCAGGTTGTACTCCCGCTGGACTTCTCGGTGGGTGATGATCAGCATGAAGTTTTGATTTAATGACTCCTGCAGGGCACTGAAAGGGTTGAAAGAAAAACAAGGAACTCAGAGATGAACAAGTTCTAGCTTGCTTTACAGCTAGCTGCAAAAACCCCAGGAGTACCCTAACCTCCACACAGGCATGTCCGGGCCCAATGTTATCATCTTTTCAGCTCCTAAAGGCAAGAGAGCAAGCAGAGAACAACCAAGGGGAGCTAACCTGTTAACTCCTTCTCCACCGAGGTGTTTTTAAACTTCAATTCTAAATATTTTGCATATATAACTTCAGTTTGTATGCTGCTCTCTGCATATGTATTTCCTATAAAAGAACCATTTTTTCAATTATATTAAATTCTAAATATGCTACTTAAATGTATACTTAAAGACCCAGTTCAATTCTAGATGAAATACCTATTCTAGAAGAATAAAAGTATGAAACTATTGTTAATACTCATGAAGGCCGAACAAGAAAAATTTTCAGTCAAAATTCAGAATATGTTGAAATCCATAACTGCTATACCGAAAACCCTTCAAAATAATTGTGCTTTCATGTAAAACTCAGCAATATATAGAATTCAGAAATTGGAGAACTCTGAGCAACATTTAAAAATCCTGTGCCAAAGTTCCAAAATGTTAGAAATGTGTCAGAACTATAAGGACTACATGAAGTTAGCCACATAAATTAAGAAGCCATGGTTTTATTTTTATGTCTTTATTAGGAAATACTATTTTCGTGCCTCTGGGAATTAAAAATCCATTGATACTGTGTCCAAATAATCTGCATTGCTTGCTGCAAGTGTAATTTTGGCACACCTACGTCATAAGGAAAAAAAAATTTAGGTGTATATATTTATTTCTTCCGTGAGCTTGTTTGAGAGACAAAAAGATAGCCAGTACCCCCAACAGGGTCCTGATGCTACAGTCTACCCTCAGACTTGTGCCAGCTCTGGATCACAGGCACTCACACACAGTACTCAAGGAGGTCTCGAGTCTTGAATTGGTAACCTTCTCATGTGGGACTGGCTCACAGAGCATCATGTTTTAGCACTACACCATTGTCTGGTCCCCAGGAAAATATGTTGAGTATGGCTACACGGTTCTGGCCTTCATCACTCCTTTGTCAACCAGTAACTCAGTGAGTGATAAACATACATGCAATATAAAGATTAGAATTAGGCAACTAATCTGTCTGTCCTATTGAATTCCATAGAGTTCACAGGTTGATTACAGATTAAAAATGAGAAAGTATCAGCATATTATCATAAAATATTACTGATCAAATTTTAAAAAAATCGTATCTGTTTAAAATAGTTTGTTGAGGCAAGGACCTCTGCCATTATAGCATTAGCACTTAAGCATAATATACTCTGCAGAGAAGTAATTCATGGTTTTTTTTTTAAATCTTTCTTTCATGAGAAAAATTCCATTCTTTCGTGAGAAAGACAGATAGACAAAGACCTACAGATATCCTTGCCCTACTGTGATGCCCTAGACTTTTAGCCGCTGTAATTGTGCACATCTGCAGGCATGCTTAGCTCATTCAGGTCAACCAGGATCCAGACTTGTGGACTGGCCATATGGAGAGAGTATCCTGCAACGGTGCCCTACTGCCTGTGCCACTATGGTTGGGCCTAAATAAATGATGCATTTTTGCATCATGACTTTTCTGACAACCCAATACTTACTGAATAATGAATAAACTGTACATTTCCAAGAAGTAAGAGTCTTACTCATCTTCACATCTCATAAAGCAATGTTGTCCTCTGGAAAACCACCATGGAAGTTAACATCTTTTTTTTTATTCAGTTATTTATCAACATTAATTCAATGCCTTGCATTATTTCAGATGTGAAGAAAACCAATCCAAATAAAATAGTTTATGTTAATGAGAAGTTCACAGTCCAGGGTCAGGCAGGTGGCAAGGTAGTTAAGGCACTAGACTGCCACATGGCTGACCATAGGTCAAGTCCCAGACCTGGAGGCTTGCTTTGTAACTTTCCCTTTCTCTCTCTCTCTCTGTCCAAATTTTAAAAATAATAACAAATAAAAAATTAAATAATAAATAAAAAGATAATTTTGTTAAAGCTTGCAGTTTAATAGGAATAGATAAATATATGAACAGTGTAGTATAATGAAATAGGTACAATGAAGAAATTATAAAGAAGTACAATGAAAATTGAGAAGAAAAATGCTTAAGTTCACCTCAGTGGGAGAAGAAAAAAACGGGACAGCTTCAATGGAAAAGAAATATGTTAAGCTAAAAAATCAAGGATAAATAGGATCTCAGAATTAACCACTTGGAAGAGACCAGAAATTTTGTTTTATTTGGGGAAGGTTAGTAGGGGGCACTTTTAATCCAAGAAAATAACAAGAAGAACATAACATGTTCTTTACTAAGTACATGTTTGTGACACTGCTCTATAATAGTTGCCAGGTACAGCGGTGAACAAGATAACATGGTCCCAGCTTTATGAAACTTATATTTTAGTAAAGGAGACAAATAATGATCAAATAAATGAATAAATAATTTTAGAGAATAGTGAGTGCTATGAAGAAAATAAAACAGGATTATAAAATAAATAACAGATGGGCAATGCAAAAGGAATTACTTTTAGATACATTTGGGCTATGCAATAACAGAGAAAACAGAGATCTAATGATGTGTGTCCTTGTAGTTATTGCAAAGGAAAACCATCCAAGGGTTTTAAAAAGGGAAATAATGGGGGGACCAGCAGTTAGCGTAATGGCTATGTCACTGGACTCCCACGTAGTCGACTGCGGTTCGCATCCCGGACCCGGTGGCTTAAACTCATGCTGGGCGCGTGTGTGTACATGCCCAAGATCCCGAAAGGAGAATGGAGGAGAAGGGATTGCAGCGTGGCCATCCCCCCTGGGGTGTGATTGCTTGCTTTCTATCTCTCTGTCTGGCGAGTACACGCCCTATAGCAAAAAATAAAGGAGGGGGGGGATTAGTGGGACCAGCAGATGGCTTAATGGCTACGTTGCTGGACTTCCACGTAGTCAACTGTAGATCTGGCAGCTTAAAACTCATGCCACACGCCTGTGCATGTGTGCCTAAAATCCCAAGAGAATGGAGGAAAAGGGATTGCAGCCTGGCCATCCTCAGGGGGCGAGTTCTCCATTTCTGTCTCTCTGGTGAGCACATGCACCCTGTAGCAAAAACCTCTCTCTAAAAAAAAAAAAAAAAGAAATAGTAAAATCTGATTTACATTTACATAAGATCACTCTAGCTGCCCTGACTACACGTTTTTAAGGAAAGTCTGAAGATAGAAAGGGTACACAGGACACTAGTCTAGGCAAAAAGTGATAGTAGCATAGACCACAGTAGTAGAGGTACAGATGGTGAAAAGCTGTCATGTTCAGAATGTATTTCAGGGGTAGAAGCTAGACAACATACTGACGAAATGTAAGAAAAAAACATAACCCTAAAGTTTCTGGTCTAAGCAAATAGAGTATGAAAATACATTTAAACTGAAATAAGAGCAGGATGAATGGGAAAACTGGCAGTGATACTTTAAATATGTTAAGTTTATAATGCTTATTAGACATCCAAAAGAGAAATGCCTTTGAAAATAAAAGTGAAAGGACGGGTCAGCAGGTGGTGTAACAGTTGGAGTGGCTGGATCCCTACATGGTCAACTGCATGGTTCAAGTCTCAGACCCGGAAGCTTGAAAAACACATTGGGGACACATGTGCGCCCCAAATCCCAAGAGGAGAGTGTTGGAAAAGAAATTGCAGCATGGTCATTCCACCTGGAGGGTGCTTTCTCACTTTCTCTCTCTCTTTCTCTGTAAAGGGTCAAGTAATAGAGCTCAGAGTAGAAGAGTCGACAACACAGAGACAGTATTAGACTTTGTGGCCAAAAGAGATCATCTGTGAACACAGGCTAGTTAATGAAAACGAAAGAGACCAAGATGAAGTCTTGAGGTATTGCAATTATTTAAAATCAGAGGAGTCAGTTTAAAGGAGATTGATGGTCAGTGAAATTATTTTTCAGTGAAATTATTATAATAATATTTATTATATGTAAATTCTCCTTCATATATGAATCTTATGTAATAAGTCTGATTATGTAGATCCTCCTTTATCTTTACATATGAATATATTTATATGTTTAATATTTTTGTGCCTGCCTTTATGAAATTCATTAGATATGTTTCTTGATCCTGACTGGCAGATTCATCCAATAACTTTATCAGCACTGACTGCCAGACTACTTTAGAAGAACATATTTTAGTCTAGTTCTACTGGAAGTCTAGGCAAAAAGTGATAGTAGCATAGACCACAGTAGTAGAGGTACAGATGGTGAAAAGCTGTCATGTTCAGAATGTATTTCAGGGGTAGAAGCTAGACAACATACTGACGAAATGTAAGAAAAAAACATAACCCTAAAGTTTCTGGTCTAAGCAAATAGAGTATGAAAATACATTTAAACTGAAATAAGAGCAGGATGAATGGGAAAACTGGCAGTGATACTTTAAATATGTTAAGTTTATAATGCTTATTAGACATCCAAAAGAGAAATGCCTTTGAAAATAAAAGTGAAAGGACGGGTCAGCAGGTGGTGTAACAGTTGGAGTGGCTGGATCCCTACATGGTCAACTGCATGGTTCAAGTCTCAGACCCGGAAGCTTGAAAAACACATTGGGGACACATGTGCGCCCCAAATCCCAAGAGGAGAGTGTTGGAAAAGAAATTGCAGCATGGTCATTCCACCTGGAGGGTGCTTTCTCACTTTCTCTCTCTCTTTCTCTGTAAAGGGTCAAGTAATAGAGCTCAGAGTAGAAGAGTCGACAACACAGAGACAGTATTAGACTTTGTGGCCAAAAGAGATCATCTGTGAACACAGGCTAGTTAATGAAAACGAAAGAGACCAAGATGAAGTCTTGAGGTATTGCAATTATTTAAAATCAGAGGAGTCAGTTTAAAGGAGATTGATGGTCAGTGAAATTATTTTTCAGTGAAATTATTATAATAATATTTATTATATGTAAATTCTCCTTCATATATGAATCTTATGTAATAAGTCTGATTATGTAGATCCTCCTTTATCTTTACATATGAATATATTTATATGTTTAATATTTTTGTGCCTGCCTTTATGAAATTCATTAGATATGTTTCTTGATCCTGACTGGCAGATTCATCCAATAACTTTATCAGCACTGACTGCCAGACTACTTTAGAAGAACATATTTTAGTCTAGTTCTACTGGATAGGTGTAAATTTACTCCATAAATTCTGTTTCCTCTTTAGGAAAAGGGTAATAATCCTTTCTTTATGAAACTATGAATGAATATTAAAATTTAAAAAGACAAGGCCAGCAGGTGGTATGGTGGTAAGGTGCTGGACTCACACATGGCCATCTAAGGTTCGAGTCCTGGACTTGGCGGTTTGCTTTCTCCCTTCTCTTCTCTGCAATTAAACTGAAGAACAAATAAAAATAAATACTTCTTTTTTAAAAATTTAAAAGTCAAGAAAGAATTTTTATCACATACAAGTTGTGAGATGACCTACTATAACTTCATTGAAAATTTGACACTTTTGAGAGGTACCCATACTTTAAAATCTTACAATGACAGTGAAACCTCAACAAAAGGTTCTATGTTTTTGTGGTAGTTATCGTTCATGTTTTAGTTCCATCTCCTGTCAGTGTCCACAGACCATAAAACCTATTTTTTAATCACTAAACATAAGTGTATATTGTGCCTGTGTCATCCAGACTGACAGTATTCTTCTTACAAGAACATTCGTGAGAATGGTTTGTCTGGATGAGTGAGTCGCAAGTACTGTCTTCAACCTCAGACTCTAGCCTGATTCATTCACTAATGGCATGTTTTCTCTTCAATTATACCTATAAGCAAATGTTAAGTTTTTAAAAAATAGTCTGCATTTTAACTCAAAGCAAGACATAACATTGATAGAACATAAATTCTCTATTTTTTTCCCTCCATTGATTTTTTTTTTTCCTTCTTTCAACTGGAATATTTGCATTTATCAACAAGGGTATGCTATGCCAGCTCTGGAACAGTGACAATGGGCTGCTCAAGAGAAGCTATAATAGATCCCTCCTGGTGACCACAGTTTGAATCCCCAGCCAGATCGCCTAAAACACGCCAGGCATGCACATGGGTGTCCAACATCTGACAGGCTGGAGGAGGAAGAGGATTGTGGTGAGACTGAACCCTGTGGAGGATGCCCATGTCTCTCCCTCTCATAAACATGCACTGTCTCACAAACACACACACACACACACACACAAAAAACAAGGACATGATTTGGTTTCTACAGACAGTTAAGAATCATTAAATCTATCAGCCTTTGCTCTACCCTCAGATACAGATTGAAATTAATGTTTCAAATGTAATCTAAATTGGGCAAACAGGTAGCCTGTTAGTTAAGTGTTAGATCCTACATGGCTGCTCTATGGTTCTCATCCTGGACCCCGTAACTTAAAAATCACAAGAGGAAACTGGAGAAGGAATTACGGTATCCACTTTCCCTCTGTGACTCTGTCTCTCCATGAGTGCATGTGCCCTATGGCTTAAAAAAAAAAAGTAATCGGAATCATATACATTGTCCCCAGGCTCTGGCTATTTTCAACAAAATCAAATCAAATTTAACATTCTTACGCAACTTGTAGCAAGCAAAGTGCTAGACGTTTTCACATGTTATCCTCTTGAATTCTCCTAATCAGTTTCTAATTTTAAGATGGGAGGGTAGTAGTAAGTAAAACAGGGCTCTATATAAATATAGACAGCCACTTCCCTAAAATTCTCAGTACTATAAGCATTACTACCTAAGTTCCTAGCACAGTCCTGGAAATAGTTTCAGTAGAACATCTTTACTCTGCTTTCCTTTTTGCCCACAAGTCTTGGGCTTACAATGCTCAATGCTTCCTTAACAGAATGTCCATTGATCTGAGCTTGGGGAGAGTCCATTCTAATTCAACTATGAGCATTTATGTGGAACAGAGAAGTTATCTGTAAAATATCTGCCTTCTAATGAATGTCAATGTAATTTTAATTCACTGATTTAGTTTATACATTTTTACATTTCCCTTTACTTTTTTGTTTATTCGTTTAAGGAGAAAATCACGCACAGCAACTTTTAACCCATAGGCCACAATAAATAATAAATCTGAAGCTCTAATACAGGTATTTCTATACATGTCAATATATAAAGCCACTTATTACTGGCCTCCACAGGTCGAATATTGACAAAATAGCAACAATATTAAGAAAATAAATGTAACAGTCTTTGTCTTAACTGATTTTTATTTCACATTCAGAGAGAACTTTAGCAATCTACTTATGAGAAAGCACGGACAAATGATGTAGTGATTTTCCAAGGTTAACTTAAGGGTGCATTATGGGAGTGAAACAATCAGTTATTTCACTATTAGGTCATCGGAAAAGTCATGACGTATTTTTCTGTTTTCTGATGCAAAAATGCATCATGACTTTCCCAAAGACCCAGTATGCTGTAACCACCATATAGTTATAAACCTGTCATTAATTCCCAAAGAAGAAGAAAGGCATCATGCCAACTAGCAACAGGCCATTTCATAGGCTACCATAACATTAGTCAGGGTATACTGAACTAAGAATAATAGTAATTTATGGATTTCTTCTCTAGAAATTCCTTGAATCCAGAATCCCCTCCTAAAGTCTTTAGTGGGCAGAAGATTCAACCATTACTCATCTATTAAAATATTAACAGTTTTAAGAAAAGCAGTTGCTATTATAAAGTCTAAATCCATCAAAATTAAACTAGATTAGTAAAGATACATTCATACTTGGGCTAGAGAGCCATTATTGACTGAATATTTGTGTTTTCTCAAAAATTCATATGTTGAAGTCCTAACCCCTAATGTGGCAGTATTTAGAGATGGGGTCCATTCAATTAAGTTTAGACAAGGTTATGAGAGTGGGGCCCCCATGACATGATTAGTGTCCTCATCAGAAGAGGAAGAGACCAGGGCTTTTTCTCTTTCTGCTATATAAAGACAGAGGGAAAAGATAGTCAAGCCAGGTTAAAGGCCCTCTCCAAGAATTGAATCTGCCAGCAATCTGATCTTGAATTTCCAACCTCTACAGAAATAAATGTTTAATGTTTAAGTCCCCCCATCCAATCATGGTATTTTGTTATGGTGTCCCAAGCTGACTAACATAAAGGCTTTTAAATTTATTTATTTATTTAATTTTATTTGTCATTATTACTTTTAAATTTGATCAGAGAGAGAGAGAGAGAGAAAGGGAAAGTGAGAAATCAAGCCACCAGGTCCAGACTCAAACCATGATCAATCACATGGGAGTCCAGTACGTACATTAACAACCATGTTCCCTGCCAGCCCCTATAATGGCTTTTTAAAGGCTTCTGTATTCATAGCACACAGGTACACACCTGCCATCAGTTCAGCACAGGCTTCTAAACTAGCTGCTTTTTAAACACTTGGTACATGTCCCAAGTGAAATCTTACTCATTAAAATCCATGGTAGAAAACAGTATGCTGTTGTCTAAACTCATTTAACTTATAGACACTTAAGAACTATACATTTACCACATGTAAATTACATTTCCTTTTTTAAAAAAAAAAAAAAAAAAAGTTAACCCTAAGGCCCATCTGCAGTAGTGCAGAGGTAGAACATCACCTACAATTCTGGAGCCACAAGAAAGATACAGGTTCAGTTTCCAGACTGACCTGAACATGTCATGCACCTATGATCTTAGTGGGCTGGGAAGGCTGCGGGGAGGGAACTAAGGTGAGAGCCTCTGTTGAGAGTGCTTCTCTCTCTCTCTCATGAAAGAAACTTTTTAAAAAAATTATTATTTTTCACTTTTTAAATAATTATTTATTTAATTGTATTAATTATTCTTATTTCTTAATTTAAATAGCAAGAGAGAGGGAAAGTGAGAAAGCAAGCCTCCAGGTCTGGGATTAGAACCACAACTGGTCATGTCAGAGTCCAGCGCCCTCACTACCTCGCCACCTGCTAGCCTCCCCAAAATTATTTTTTAGTAGTCAACCATTAAAAAAAATGCTTGAGGAGCAGCTGGTGGCATAGTGGCTAAGGCAGCTGGATCACACATGACAAACAGAATAGCCCAAGTCCAGGACCCAGTGACTTGAAAATCTTACCAGGCACATGAGTGTTATATAGGAGAAAGAATAGTACTATGAAGGGATTGTGGCATAAGCAATCCCCACTGGGGTGCTTTCTCACTTTCCCTCTATCTCTTTCTGTCTCTCTCCAGTGAACACACATGCTCTCTAGTAAATTTATTTTTATAAAAAGAAAAAAAAGCCTTGAATAACCTGATAGCAACCATTTTTGCAAGTAATGGAAACCTATATTTTTTAACTTCAAAAACTTTAATCAGTGAAAACGAGAACCATGGATCTGTTGTCACTGCTACATAATACTCTATATCCAGTGACATGAGTTGTCAGCAGTGAAATTATATGCTCAAATCAATGCTGTATGTGTAGTTAAGACAAAGCATTAACACCTATATACGGATCAAAACTCTCGTTTCATTCCTGTTGTGTATGTTATTTCTTTTCTTGCACTGAATATTTTAAACAAAATATCAATATAAAATAGGCTTATACGATTCATTTTCACTAGATTCAGTTTTTGAAAAACAACCAGATATTGAAGCAAGAATGGTAATTGATTTCAAAATACTGTAGTTTTTAATGATAAAAATATAAATAATGGTTTTAGAATCTGCTATTGAATGTTTTTAGTAATATTTTACCATTTATATCTTTCCAGAAAGGCCTAAGATTTTTTTTCTTCCTTTTGTCTCTTTGGGAGTATTTGTGATCTACAATGATCTTTTATCCTTTTAGATACATCAAGATTTTAAATTAAAAAGCATGACACATGGCAATTTAAATTTCCATTCTAGACTTAGAGAGTCATGCAAGCTCTTGTCAACAAAAGACCAAATTTACTATAATTATGGATTATTTACACTAAAACAAAATAAGAAATCAATATGTAAATGTAATGTTTGTTGTAGCTAATGCAGCCAGCAATGACAGATTAGGTTCAAATAGCAATCAGTTTGAAAATCTGGCACATATGTAAATGAGCTAGGGCCTTGATGTTTACACTTGATTGTATTTCATTCAGGATTTTTAAATTGTCTCAGGAACAGCATAAAAATAAAATGTTAATCTTTCAACTTATAAATATGACTCCAGTTCTCACATCATAACTGAAACTAGGTTTTGCTCCTGTCCAGCTAAACTAACATATAATTCTAATAATTCTTAGCTACAGATTACATCATTCTTAATTAACACTCTGCTACAGTTGTTAACATCCTCCAAGACACCATGTTATCATCACCACAAGTTCTGTAACAATCTTAAAACCATGTTTAACGAAGGTTGGCCTCTTACTCTGCAGCTACTTTTAATTGGTTTCTTTGCTGGCAATTAAATATGTCTAGATAAACAAACATTTGGTTTCACATAATTCCTAATAACATTTTTCATGATTTCAAAGTTCAGGCAGCTTTATGTCTATAATTACTGTTTATCAATATAGTGATATATTGGATTCAGTAAAATGTATTAACCAAAGTACATAAGATTAATCAAAATGCAGTAATTAGTGGTGATAGTGATACATTGTGATCCATTAAGTAGTACATATAGCAAAACTGTCAAAACTTAATTCCATCTATGAAGCAAAAAATATATTTACAGATACATTATTTTTTGTGAATTAGTGACCCAGTTTCTAACAATCCAATAAATCATCCATACAGAATATCTGCAGTTCTTTTTTGCAGTATGATGCTACTAGCAAACTTATCTCAGTAGTCATTGACTTATCAACAGGCAGTAAATTGTATAAGTGGGTTTGGTAAAGTATCCCAAATAGATGGATTGTGATCTCCATTGATGCTTTAATTCTGGACAAGTTTCTCCTTCATCCAGAATGTATAACTTTATAGAGAAATGCCCTTTTCTTAAAATGAACCACTTTTAAAAATTTGTTTCTGCCAGAGAGAGACAGAGAGAAGGAAAGTGAGAAATCACCCTCTGGGGAAATGAACACACTGTAATCCCTTCTCTTCCAGTCTCCTCCTGGGAATTTGAGCATGGATACACATGTGCCCAGGATGACTTTTAAGCCACCGGGCCTGGGACTCAAGTTACAGTAGGTCACATGAAAATCTAGCTCCTTAGCCACACACCGCTTGTTGGTCCCCAAAAGGAACCACTTTTAAGTGCTACTTTATTAAGAAATACTTACCAACATAGTATTTATAAATTTCACTTTCACAAAATCTAATAATAATTGTACTAGAATTAAATTTAAGTTGAGCAACAATCATAACGTACTTGAAATATTGATTATATACATTTATTCTTGAGAAATGATAAGTTACTTTACGAATGATATATCAAGGCCAGCTCCCTAGTGTAGTGGGGTTAAGGGAGCCAGATCTCACATGGCTGACCACAATTCGAATAACCCCTGTGACCTTGAAAATCACACTGGCACATGTGCATGGATGCCCAAAACCCTAACAGGATGGAGAAATGGAGGAAAAAGGGTGGCAGCGTGACCATGCCCCACTGGGTAGGGTTCTCTCTCTGTCTCTTGTCTCAGCTGAATGCAAGAGTCCTCTAGCAATTAAAAAAAAAAAAGATATAGCAAGTCATGCGTTGTTCTGATTACAACACTGGTAACTTAAAATATCTGTACAGAGCTAGCCCTGTAGTATAATGATTAAGCACTACAAGGAGGAAAACAAATCCCACGTTAATGACCAGGGTTCAAGTCCCAGCCCCTGTGACTTAAAGAACACGACAGGTACACATATGCATCCCCAGAATCCTGACAAGATGGAACACTGGTGGAAGAGGGATTGTTATGACCAGGCTCTATTAAGGGGTTCTCTCTCACACATACCCTCTGAAAAAGGAAGAAAAAAAAAAAAGGGAAAAAGGAAAAACTATTTTTACATACGAATATTCCTTCTACAAACATTCCTTGTAGAAAACCAACATTGTTTTATAAAGCATTTTCAAAGAAAAATTAAAATCAATCCATTTAAAACATTTTCTTGCATATATAAAAATTTAAAAAAAAAATTGTCACAGGCCATTTAGAGGTTTTGCTTTCTTTCACATTATTAAAACTTCACAAATAATGGTCACTGAAAAGCTACCATGAAAGGACATGGTCAAAGAAAAACCATTTCAAATGAAATTATGCCAAAATATCTGGAGATGTTATAAATTTTTAAATATTTTTTTCCTAATTTGAAAATAAAAATATTTAGCCAAAGGGGACCCCATTGGCAGATCCTCACCTAGTCCTGAAAGAGCTGTATCATTTTGTCCATCTATTTAAAGAACTTACTGAGCATCTACTATTGGCCCAAAGACACTATTCCTAGTTTACTTCACACATGAACTAGACTGAAATGATACTTTATGTTCAGGACCAATTGATACTGACCTTTTGAGTAAACTTTGAGTTATAATTAAAAACTTACATGTAGAATGCTCAAAGGTACTACAAAGAGTGACCTGGAGTTGACTCCTATGAAAACCAACACCTAGCTCATCCATTAACTGGTTCTGTGACCTGATGAAGAAAAATTACCGAACACCTCCACTGTACCAAGCCTGAGCTCATATATACTACCTTATTTCATTACACTCACCCATCCCCAAAGCCTTAGGAGGTAGAAATCATCATACCAATCATTCCGAGTGAAGACACTAAGACCTGAATAAACTACAGGTATCCCTTGTTTGATTGAGCTCCCCTTTACTGCTCTTTGCAGATATATTTTTTTAAAATTGAAGGTGTGGCAACTCTGTGTTGAACAAGTCTATCAGCATCATTTTTCCAGCAATATGTGCTCATTTCATGTCTCTGTTTCACATTTCAATTCTCACAAATATTTTAAACTTGTTCATTATTACTGCATCAGTTACGGTCATCCGTGATCAGTGATTTTTGATGTTACTATTATAATTGTTTTGGGATACCACATATTGTGTCCATATAAGAGAAAAAACTTAATTGATAAAGTTGTGCATATCTGAACTGCTCCACCAACCCGCTGTTTCTCATCTCTCTCCCTCCCTCTCCTTAGACCTTCCTAGCGAGACACAACAATACTCAAATTAGGCTTATTAACAACCCTACAATGGCCTCTAAGAGTTCGAGTAAAAGGAAAAGCCATACGTCTCTCACTTTAAAAACTAGAAATGAGGGCCAACAAATGGCATAGTGGTTACATTCCTGGACTCCTACATCGCCGATTGTGGTTCGAGTCCTGGACCTGGTGGCTTGAAAATCACACCAGGTATGTGTGTATCCAAGATCCTGGGAGGAAAATGGAAGAGAAAGGATTGCGGCATGGCTATCTCCCTGCTCCTCCCACCTCCCCGCCCCTAGGGTGATTTCTTACTTTCCTTCTCGTTGTTTCTGTCTCTGTCTCTCTCTCCCTCTCTGGCTAGCTCATGTGCCCTGAAGAAAAAAACCTCTTCAAAAAAAAAAAAAAAAAGCTAGAAATGATTAGTCTTACTGAAGAAGACATGTCAAAAGCCAAGAAAGGCTGAAAGCTAGGCCTCTAGCACCAGCTGTTAGTTAAGCTGTGACTGCAAAGGAAAAGTTCTTGAAGGAAATTTAAAGTGCTTTATGAATTTCAATAATCTACTGGTATTCAGTAAAGGAAAAAGCATAGTGCCTGGCATTTTATCTTTCCTGAGTTCCTTTCGTTTTTACGAAAACATTTTACATGGGACTTTTTCGGGGGGAAAGGAGCATCTTGGTTGTATGTTTTGACTCTTTTTACCTAAGAGAGTTGCCTGAAAATTATTAAAGTTTAACAAGAATTCATGGGAGGAGATGTATGGAACCTACTCAGTACTGAATATAATTTCTGTACAATGCTTGAAATTAATTTGAATGACTAGCAAAATAAAAACCCATTTTTTAATCTTCCTAAAAAAATTAACTGAAAGTGCTACTCCAGTGAACCCATGAATGATAAGACAAAGAAGCAGTCTCTCTGCTGATATGGAGAAAGTTTTAGCGGTCTGGACAGGATACTAAACTAGCCACAACACTTCCTTAAGCCAGAACCTAATCTAAAGTAAGACCCCAATTCTACTCAGTTCTATGAAGGCTGAGAGATGTAAGGAAGGTGCAGAAGAAAGTTTTGAAGCTAGAAGAGGTTGTTTCATGAGGTTTAAAGAAATAATTGGTCTCTATAACATAAAAGTACAAGGAGAAGCAGCAAGTACTGATGTAAAAACTGCAGCACGTTATGCAGAAGATAAAGCTAAGATGATTGATGAAGGTGGTGACGCTAAACAACATTATTTTTAATGCTGATGAAAGAACCTTACATTGCAAAAAATATGCAATCTAGGACTTTCTTTATGCACCTGCCCTTCCTTCCTTCCTTCCTTCCTTCCTTCCTTCCTTCCTTCCTTACTTCCTTCCTTCCTTTTTAAAATTTGCTATAGGGCATATGAGCTTACCAGAGAGAGACAGAGAAAGAGAGAGAAAGTGAGAAAACACCTCCCAGGGGAAGGCCACAATGCTATCCCTGCTCTTTCATTCTCCTCATGGGATTTTGGGCACACATGCACAGATGTCTGGCAAGTTTTTCAAGCTACTAGGTCCAGAACTCAAATCTGTAATAAGCGATGTGGGATTCAGGGCTGGTCTGCCATCTAGGACTTTCATGGCTAGAAAGAATCAATGCCTAGATTAAAAAGAGGCTGACTCTCGGATTAGAGGCTTATACAAATAGTAACTTTAATTTGAAACCAATGTTTATTCAACATCTAAAAATTGTAGGGCCCTTAAGAATTAGATTAAGTCTGGCCCAGCCTGTTGGTATAGTCCATAGTGTACTAGACTGTAATGTTGGAAGCCATGTGGTTGACCATGGGTTCAAATCCCTGGTTTAGCCTGAAAACACTATGGGCACATGCCTGCTCAAGATCTTAACAAGCTAGAAGTCCGAAAAAGGGAGACCACAATATGATGAGATCCTATCAAGGGTATCTCTCTCTGTCTGTCTCTGTCTCTCTCCTATGTGTACATTATCATTTAAGAAAAATAAAGAAGAATGACTGGGTCACTGGATAAGTCATGATGTGTTTTTCTATGTAAAATTGTGCCATGACTTCTCCAATGACCCAATATATTAAATCTACTCTGCCTATTCTCTACTCAGCCTATTCTCTGCCTATGAAATGACAAAGCCTAAATGATGGTACATTTGTTTATTGCTTATTTTACTGAGTATGTTAAGCCCTCTGTTGAAACCTACTGCTCAGAAAAAAAGATTTCTTGGGACCAGCAGTTAGCATAATGGCTATGTCGCCGGACTCCCACGTAGTCGACTGTGGTTTGAATCCCGGACCTGGCAGCTTAAACTTACGCCTGGCACGTGTGCATGCGTGCCCAAGATCCTGAGAGGAGAATGGAGGAGAAGGGATTGCGGTGTGGCCATCCCCCCGGGGGGTGATTTCTCGCTTTCTATCTCTCTGTCTCTCTCTGTCTGTCTGGCGAGCGCACGCACGCTATAGCAAAAACCACTCAAAAAAGAAAAAAAGATTTCTTTCAAAATATTACTGCTCATTGGCAATGCACTTGGTCACCCGAGAACTCTGAAGAAAATGTTTAAGAAGATGAATGTTATCTTCACAACATTAGTTGTGTTGTGAACACAATATCCATTCTACAGCCCAAAGATCAAAAAGTCATTTCCATGCCTATTAAAGAAATACATTTCAAAAGGCTATAGCTACCATAGATATGAATCTTTTGGTAGATCTATGCAAAGTAAATTGAAAACCTTTGGAAAGGGTTTACTACTCCAGATGCCATTAAGAATATTCATGATTCATGAAGGAGGTCAAAATATGAAGATTCACAGGCATTTAGAAGTTCATTCCAAATGTCATAGATGACTTTGAGGTGTTCAAAACTTCAACAGACCAATGTAATATAAAGAAGATTATGATGATAATAAAAAATAAAAAATTTAAAAAAATAAAAAATAAAAAATAAATAAAACTTCAACAGAGGAAGGGTGACCAGCAGTTAGCATAATGGCTATGTGGCTGGACTCCCATGGAGTCGACCACAGGGTCACG
>NW_006159682.1:1434406-1495869 GCF_000334495.1 Tupaia belangeri chinensis | reverse complement strand
ATCTCTGAAAAAAAAAAAAAAAAACTTCAACAGAGGAAGTAACTGCAGTGAAGCAACAACAGGATTTGGGAAAACTGACTCCAATTTTGAAAAAAATTCTATTGTGGGTAAAATGTTATCAAACAGCATCACATAAGACAGAGAACTCTTCTGTAAAAGAAAGAACCAACTGATGCAGCAAACGTAATTGCTGTCTTATTTTAAGAAATTGTCACAGCTACCCTAACCTTCTACAACTACCACTCTACCCTTACCAGTCAAAGGCAACACCACCAAAGTCAGACCCTCCATCAGCAAAAACAATTAGGACTAACTGAACGTTGAGATGCTTTCTAGCTTTTGTGGGGCTTTCTTTTTTTTTTTTTGGCAAAAAAAATTTTTTTAGAGAGAGATTTTTGATTTAGGGTGCATGCACTCACCGGAGAGACAGAGAGACAGAAAGTGAGAAATCACACCCCCCGCTCCCACCCCCAGAGGATGGCCACACCATAGTCCCCTCTACTCTACTTTCCTCTCGGGACTCTGGGCACATGCACACACGCGGCCAGTGTGAGCTTGAAGTGAATGGGTCTGGATAGGGCCAGAGAGAGTCCAGTAACACAACCATTATGGCATCTGCTGGTCCTGGTATGTACATTTGAAAAGACATAATGCTATGACATACTGAACAGACTATGGTATAATGTAAATGTGACTTTTATATGCAACGGGAAAGCAAACAAATTGTATGACTTACTTTACTGCAGTAGTCTGAAAATGAACCCACAATAAAGCCAAAGTTGCCTGCATTTAACTTTCTCTTTCTGTACCTCAGATACCCTAGTCATAAAATGGTACTAGATAAGACTATTTTAGCTCCTTCCAAAGATGAAATCCTAGAGGTTTTTTTTTCTCAAACTAAGTCCACAACTTTACTTGAGTGAAGACAGTATACTAAAAACTGAAATAGCAAGATATGGGCAAAAGAATGAAAAATATTATAAAGATTATGATCTGTGCACAGACTATAAGGTACTGGGAGAAACACAAGTGGAATGAAAACTATTCAAAAGCTGCCTCAGAATATCCTCCTAATAAAGGAATCCCACAACACTTCTCAGTTATCATTTTTAGTTATGACAATGGGGGCAGGGAACCAGCAGTTAGCATAATGGCTATGTCGCTGGACTCCCACATAGTCGACCGTGGTTCACATCCCGGACCCAGTGGCTTAAAACTCACGCCGGGCGTGTGTGCGTGCGTGCCCAAGATCCCAAGAGAAGAATGGAGGAGAAGGAATTGTGGCGTGACCATCCTCCCTGGGGGGTGATTTCTTGCTTTCTGTCTCTATGTCTCTCTCTGTCTGTCTGGCGAGTGCACACACCCTATAGTGAAAACCTCCCCCCCACCACCAAAAAATAAATAAATAAATAAATAAATAACAATGGGGGCAGAAGGCGATGGAATGGTATCAGTAGTAGATGAAAGGTGGGAATGAGAAAAAGAAAAAAGGTATACTATATTTGTCTATCAACATACATATAACTAAGAGTGTAGCATGTCTCTGTTAGGACCAGGGCAAAAAACAATGATTTTTCTTTTTTTTGTTTGTTTGTTTGTTTGTTTGGTTTCTTTTTTGGGGGGGGGGAGGTTTTTGCTATAGGGCGCGTGTGCTCGCCAGACAGACAGAGAGAGACAGAGAGACAGAACGTGAGAAATCACCCCCCAAGGGGGGTGGCCATGCCGCAGTCCCTTCTCCTCCGTTCTCCTCCTGGGATCTTGGGCAAGCATGCACACGTGCCCGGCGTGAGTTTTAAGCCACCGGGTCCAGGACATGAACCGGGGTCAACTACGTGGGAGTCTAGCAACATAGCCATTAAGCTAACTGCTGGTCCAAAAAAACAATGATTTTTCAAGCCTCCAGGTCCAGGACTTGAACCACGGTCAGCCATGTGAGGTTTTTCTCTCATTGTACCAAATTTATTGGGTGTTATGAAGTACATACCAAACACAGAAGGTTGAAAGAGACCTCAAAGATTTCAAAGAAAATGTTTCTTTTGCTTTTCCTCAGGCTTCTGCCTTTCTGCTCATAGGGAAGATAAAATATTCCCCCATGCTGATTATCCTAACGAGGGAAGAGTTTTAATGAGAACATTTATAGCTTTTCCCCTCATGCTAGACTTGTTTCTGCTGGTGGGAAGGGAGAGTGGGCAATTAGAATTATTCACAAAGTCGCACTGTACAAGATTAGGCTTTCTATAAGGCAGAGACAGACCAGCAACTTCCTCTTTCATTTCCTAGGATCTGGTTCACTAAAATTTCTTCCATTTCTCACCCTTGTGGTAGGTACACCCCAAACAAGGTTTATCATGAGATCTCTAAGCTTTCTTTCCTACTGTGACTATGTGGTAAGACAGGTTTACTACATCAGTTCATGAGGCTCTGAAGATCTAGTCATTACTCTATAGGCCAAGTGAGTCTACGGTTCTAAGATTTAGATCAGGAATAAAAAGAAAAAGACCCTACTTAGGACTCCGGTCTAAAGAACATCCTCCACTGGATTTTTGGCTATCTACTAAAGCACTTTTGTTTTCCAATGTGGCTACTAATTTTTATGTGTATAAATCATTGCTAAGAACCCTGTAAGAAAGGAAGGGTGAGTGGCATCATGAATGACTAAGAATCTAGAAGAATCTTTTTATTTTTAGGTAGGATCTTAGGCCCAGAGCACAGAAGTGACCTTCTCAAAGTCAAACATACAATGATTCTATAACAGAGCTCAGACTAGAAGTTGGTTATCTTGACTCACTACTCAATTCCTTCCACAGCACCCACTGAAAAAATAACAACACTATTCTCACTTAATTCACAGCCACTATGAACTGTTTTCCAATCAATGGTTGCATAAGAATACCACCACCAAAAAGCCATACATTTTAATGCCATTGTTACTCATCTATTACAAGAGTTCCAATCAGCACCCTGAATTTTACTCCTGCTTACACAAAGAGCACCTAATTCAAAGCCACAGTTAGAAAGCAACTTCAAAACTCAAAGGCTAGGGAACCAGCAGTTAGCGTAATGGCTATGTCGCTGGACTCCCACATAGTCAACCGCAGTTCGCGTCCCGGACCTGGTGGCTTAAAACTCACACCGGGCATGTGCCCAAGATCCCGAGAGGAGAATGGAGGAGAAGGGATTGCGGTGTGACCATCCCCCCTGGGGAGTGATTTCTCACTTTCTGTCTCTATGTCTCTCTCTGTCTGGCGAGCGCACGCGCCCTATAGCGAAATGTGCTTGGGCAGCCCACCGCCCCTTTTGGAAAAAACTTCAAAAAAAAAAAAAAAAAAAAACCTCAAAGGCTACACAAGAGGACCATATGCTTGACTACACAACCAGAGCTCAAAAACACCCTCGTATGAAGTCAGTAAAACATTAATTGAAATTATAAGCCCAATACAGAAAGGTCAAAACCCAACAGGAAGACTCAGTAACTACTTAATAAAAGTGACACAAACAAGTAAGGTAAGGGATACCGTATTTTGTCACTTTGCCATAGAAATGAGGAAAATCTATATACTTAAAATAGAGCTAAACATTTTCATCAATTACTGGACTGTGACTAAAGTAAGCTGTGAAGTCTGTTTATTACCAAGATATCTACTCATGCCTTTTCCACCAAGGTGATCAACAGCAATATCAAGCCTAGAAACATTCATTTTTCTCCAACATTTGTACATGGCCTTAAAGCTTTAGCAAACAAACTCCTGCAGTGGAACAAGGTCATAAGCAATCCTTTTTCCTCCAATCCTGCTTCCTATGATGATTTTGGGTATGCATGCACATGTACCTCAGTTTTTCAAGCAGTCAGCCAGGGTTTGAAATGTGGTTGGCCATATGGTATCTACTCCCCTTAACTGCTGTGCTACAGGACGGCTCAAGTTCTCTTTTTCACACCTAATATTTTTATTTATGCTTACTCTTATTTTTTCTTAGCTTGACTTTTCAAGCAAACAGTTATTACTTTTGTTGATTGCCTGTAATCATTCATTTTTGCTCTTAAATTTTTCCTTCTATTTTTCAGACCCACTATGCTGTTATTTACTTTCTTAAATTGAACATACAATTCAATCCTTTTTCTTAGCTTCTAATTATCAGACTTAAGACTACAAATTTACCTTTTTGTATCATTTTTGCTGAATTCACACTTTTACTCTCATTAATGTTCACTTCTAAATAACTGAAGGCTATTAAGATTTCATTTATGCCCATAAGTTATTTGAATAATTTTCAGTATCCAAAAGTATGAGGAAATATAGAAAATACCTTTTTATTATTACTTCACCTCTAATTTCACTAAGTAATGGTGAGAGAATGAGGTTAAATAGTGATTGGGCCAGCAGATGCTGGACTCCCACATAGCCAACTACAGTTTGAGTTCCAGACCTGATGGCTTGCTTTCTTACATTCCTTCTCTCTCTGTCTCTCTCTCTGGTGAGCACACATATTCTATAGCAAATTTTAAAATAATAAAAATAAATTATATATGTGTATATATAGTTTATATATATATATATGTACATATATATATAGCAATCTTTAATACAGTTTTTGATTTTTGTACATCATTAATTTTTTTAATAAGTATTTTATATGTACTTAATTTGGTTATTTAAACCTTCTATAGCATACAAAGATTTATTGCTTAATTCGTTAATTTCTGAAAAAGTTTGCATATGACTGTGATTGGTCTATTTCTCCTTGTAACTGTGTCAAATTTTGCTGATTTGTACACATAAGTACATAAATGTCATATCTTCTTAAAAATTGTCCTACAATGCTTTATGCCTTAAATTAAATTTTATGTGACATTAATATTGCCATTCTACATTCTTTTAGTTAATATTTGCCAAGAGTTCTTAGAATATCATTTTCTCCTCCTTGTTTTTTCTGTTGTTACTTTAAAAGATGTCTCTTGGGTAAATAATGTATAGCTATGTTTTAAAAATCCTTTTTGAGGAGATCAGCAGTTGGCATAATGGTAGCGTCGCTGGACTCCCACAAGTCGGCCACTGCTGGAGGTCCAAACCCGGCAGCTTAAAACTCACGCTGAGCGCATGTTCGTGTATGCCCAAAATCCCGAGAAGAACAGAGGACAAAGGATTGAGGCATGGCCATACCCCGGGGGGGGGGGGGCATGATTTTTCGCTTTCTATCTCTAAGTCTCTCTGAGTGCACATATCCTATAGCAAATGTTAGCTATAGTTAGCGTAATGGCTATGTTTCTGGACTCCCCTGTAGTCGACCGCAGTTCGAGTCCCAGATCCAGTGGCTTAAACTCACGCCAGGCGCATGAGAGAATAGAGGAGAAGGGATTGTGGCGTGACCATCCCCCCTGGGGGGTGATTTCTCGTTTTCTGTCTCTCTGCCTCTCTCTGTCTTTCTGGTGAGTGCACATGCCCTATAAAACCTCTCCAAAAAAAAAAGAGGACTGCTGAGAACAGAACTTGCAAGAACACTAACATTTTCAGCAGCTGAAGAAAAAAAACTTACAAGGAAGACTGGATAAAGTGACTGAAAATGGATAGTAACTAAATAAATTTTCTTTTTATGTATGTATGTATATATGTATGTATTTTAATTTGAAAATAAAGCAAGAAAGCAAGTCTCTAGGTCCAGGACTCAAACAGTGACTGGTCATGGGGGAGTTCAACACCCTCAACCACCATGCCATCTGCCAGCCCCAATAAAATAATTATTTAAAACAAAGAAAAAGGTATAGACTCCAATGCAAGGTCAGCTGTACACAGTGAATATTCAGAGAATTCCTGATACATACAGATTTAGAATCACGACAAAATCCACAGAGAATGGAACCATAATGGGACTTCCCATTCCTTTCCCACCATCCATAAGAACTGTGAATGCCTCAGTGCTGGTGGGACACCTGCCATGAGGACCAGAAAGTGATGGAATAAGTTGATCTGAATACTGACTCTTCCACCTCATTTCCCATAACAGCCCTCGTTTCCTGAGATAACAGTCTCAAGGAAAGGCACCATTAGGAAACCAACGAAGAAAAACTTTGCGGCTTCCAAAAAAATACTAGAGGAAAGGTGTAACTGAATTTAAAAAGAAAACATTTTTGGAAAAAAGGTATATATCCTTAATGAAAAAGGTATAAGCTCCTTGAGGACAGAGCTTGCTTTTATCTAGCAGGCAATCAATAAATCACCAATGGACTAAATTTTTCCTGTACTAAATATGAAACATGTATAATTAACAGTTTTCCCCCTTTCTACCTTTACTATAACTTATAATTTTCAGTTGTACCACAGAGGTACTGCTTCATTATCTCAATGAATTAGATGAAATATAATTTATTTTTAAAGAGTTTAAAATGCTTTCAACTGTTATGACTAAAGAATTTCTTCTTAAAGTCTCAGAAAGCTTAAATTCTGTTTTCTGAAAAAGGTAATTTATTTTAAAATCTGAAATCAAGTACAGATGTTCATATGGTAATTTTGCTGCTCTCAGCTTATACCTTTTTTTCTCTTCAGAAGGAAACTGTAAATACAAAGATTCAATTACCAGGCACCCCCTAGTGGCAGTAAAATCAAGTCTGGTTTTTTTTTCTTAATAGGACATGATTTGAGACGGAGTTTTCTCCATCTTTAGAGAAAACAGAATAAAATGGTTTGTCAGTAAACAATTTAAGAACATATTATTTTATATCTACATTTTATTAAATGATTAATAATGTACTATAACTAAGAGTAAGTTTACACACTGAAATTCCATGAAGATCCTTAAGAAGAATTACAGTAAGTGAAATAATATAAGCGAATGCCTTTCAAAGATTCTGTAATAACAAATTACAAGATTTAAAATTTTTTCATTCTAGAAAACAGCTTCCAAAACAGAAGACATCTATGCAATAAAGTTTCATATGTTTTTGTCAAGAGTCTGAATGCTCATTATAATAGATAAAGCACAATCTTCAGAGTCGGAAGTACTTACTATTTATTTCAAACAACTTTCCTAATCTTCCTAAACACCTTAACTTTCTCATCTATTCTAAACACCTCCATTTCCTCATCTATAACACAGAGGCATCAAAATAGGCTGGTGTCCTTGCAGAGTTGTTACAAAAATCAGGTGAGGTTCAAATGAAAACAATTACCATTGGCACTTAATAACTTAAATAAATGAATTTAATGATTGTACTTTGTCATTTTGCTTTCACATACAATATAGCATTATTGCTTACTCAATTTTTACAATTACCCTGACAAGTGGAAATAATGCTTCTTCCCACTTTATAAGTGGAAAAAAAAAAATCTAAAGTCTTAGCCACGCTGAGCCTAGAACCCAGGATTTTCCTCATTATTCTTCAATGTCTTGTTAGGAGAGATAAATTTTAATCACATTACTTTCTAGATTTACTTACAATAAATTTTACTAAAGAGTGACATACTGATGTCTAGTCCCTTTAGAGAAGACTAATACTTTACAATGAAAGAATCTAATATTTGCCATTGCACTGAAGTTGGACTGATGGAATCCATCAGTAGGACGGTCCTTGCCATAACTGTATACTACAATCAACAAGCAATTTTTCTCCAATTCCCCTCCACCTTCCAACATCCACTGAACTCACTTCAGAGAAAACTTAACAAACAGCAATAAAACCAATTAAACATAAAAACCTACCACTTAAATAAAATATACTATTTTTTAAGAAAAATACCACATGGGACCAGCAGATGATGTAATGGTTATGCCACTGGACTCCCACATAGCCAACTGTGGTTTGAGTCCTGGACCTGGAGACTTAAAATTCTTGCCAGGTACATGTGCATACATGCCCAAAAATCCCAAGTGGGAGTGGAAGAGAAGGGACTGTGGCATAGCCATAGTCCATGGAGGGTGATTTATTGCTTTCTGTCTCTGTCTCTCCAGCAAGTGTACACATCCTATAGCAAAAATACCTGAGATGAAAAAAGGGTAATTAAGGATAGTATGTATATAAACCAACCAATTTCCTCTACCAATTTCAGAGTTGTTCTATTCATTTGCTAATTCCCAAATATAACATGAAGGATTAGATATTTTATTTTCCCCTTTTCAGATTATAAATAAGGTTACAAATTACAAATAAGATTTATATGACTCCATCAATTATAACAAAATTTTGCAAAAATGTAAATCAATCTGATTCATTATGGAGTCTAATACAGAGCAAATTCTATCTGTCTACTATTTCAAATAATACAATGTACTATATAATTCAGTACGAAATGGCTTTTTAGGCCCCAAGATATAGTTACTAAAATTTTTTCTATTTGGTGAAAGATTAAATGAAAATGGGGAGGGACAAAAGAGATGTTGGTTAATGGACACAAAATTAAAGTTAGAAAAGAGAAATAACTCAGAGTTCTACAGCACTGTAGGGTATCTATAGTTAACAGTAATTCACTTTATATATTAAAATAGCTAAAAGAGAAGATCTTAAATATTCCTAACACAAAGTAATGACAGATTTTTGAGACTATGAATATGCTTATTACCCCCAACTTGATCATTACACATCTTATTCATACACTGAAAAATCACACTGTACTCCAAAAACATGTTCAATTACTATGTGAAATTAAAAATGCTAACTAAAAAAATTGAAACTGGTGATGTGGCTTGGTGGATAAGGGAGCCAGATACCACATGGCTGACCATGTTTTGAGTCCTAGCCCCAGCAGCACATGAGCATGCAAGTCATGGGTCCCAATGAAATGTAGAGGTGGAGTAGAAAGAATTGTGTGATGGCCATGCCCATTGCAAGCGGTGCTTTCTCCCTCTCCCTCTCTGTCTCTCCATCTTTCTCTCTTTGGTAAGCATATGTGACCTCTGGCAATTTAAAAATAATAATGACGGGGCCAGTAGGAGGTATGATAGTTGGGGCACTGGATTCCCATATAACCAACCACAGTAAAGTTCCAGACCTGGCGGCTTGAAAATCATGCCGGGCACATGTGCGTACATGTCCAAAATCCTGGAAGAAGACTAGAGGAGAACAGATTGCTGTGTGACCATCTCCCCTGGGGTAGGGGGTTGATTTCTCACTTTTCCTCTCTCTGGCAAGCAAATGTGCCCTATGACAAAAACAAATCATAATCATAATAACAATAATAATAATAATAAATAGAAAAGAATTCTTACCATTACTTTTAACATTCTACATGGATTTAATTTTGTCTTTTTTGTTTCTTTTTAAAATTGCCAGAGGGTATATGTGCTTTGCCAGAGAGACAGGGAGAGAAGAGAGGGAAAGTAAGAAAGCATCTACAAAAGGGGATAGTCACACTGCAATCCCTTCTACATTTTTCCCTCCTTTCAGGATTTTGGGCATGCATGTACATGTGCCTAGAGCATTTTGAAGCCAATAGGTCCAAGACTTGAACCACACAATCAACAATGTGGAATCCAACTACCTTAACCACCACGCCACAAGCTGGCTCTTTACTTTGTTTTTTAAAATTGTCTCCCAAGAAATCACTTAAGAAAGTACATTCTAAAAAAAGAATTTTATAGAAAAATATATTGGAACCTTTTGGCTGAGTAGCACCATGGCCGTTGGCAAGAATACGCACTTCATAAAAGGCAGCAAAAAGGGAGCCAAGAAGAAAGTGGTTGATCAATTTTCTAAAAAAGATTGGTATGATGTAAAAGCACCTGCTATGTTCAACATAAGAAATGTTGGGAAGACACTAGCTACCAGGACTCAAGGAACCAAAATTGTGTCTGATGGCCTTAAGGGCCGTGTGTTTGAAGTGAGCCTTACAGATCTGCAGAATGACAAAGTCACATTTAGGAAATTCAAGCTAATTAGTGAGGATGTTCAGGCAAAAACTGACAGACTAACTTCCATGGCATGGATCTCGCCCGTGACAAAATGTGTTCCATGGTCAAAAAATGGCAGGGACCAGCAGTTAGCGTAATGGCTATGTTGCTGGACTCCCACATAGTTGACAACAGTTCGAGTCCCAGACCCGGTGGCTTAAAACTCACGCTGGGCGCGTGTGCATGCATGCCCAAGATCCCGAGAGGAGAATGGAGGAGAAGGGATTGAGGCGTGGCCATCCCCCCTGGGAGGTGATTTCTCGCTTTCTGTCTCTCTGTCTCTGTCGGGCGAGCGCACGCGCCCTATGGCAAAAACTTCTCCAAAAAAAATTGGCAGACCATGATTGAAGCTCAGGCAGATGTCCAGACTACCAATGGTTATCTGCTTCATCTTTTCTGCGTTGGGTTTACTAAAAAACACAACAATCAATTACGGAAGACCCCTTATGCCCAGCATCAGCAGGTCTGCCAAATCTGAAAGGAGATGATGGAAATTGTGACCCAGGAGGTGCAGACAAATGACTTGGAAGAAGTGGTCAATAAACGGATTCCAGACAGCATCGGAAAAGATATAGAAAAGACTGCCAATCCATCTATCCTCTCCATGTCTTCATTGGAAAAGTATAAAAATGCTGAAGAAGCCCAAGTTTGAACTGGGAAAACTCATAGAGCTTCATAGTGAAGGTAGAAGCTCTGGAAAAGTTACTGGGGATGAGATGGGTGCCAACCACCAATCCAAGAATCTGTTTAAAGTTCAGACTTTTAATAGTGACAAATAAAAAGTCTTATTTGTGACAGTTAAAAATATATGTGTGTGTGTATATATACATATACATATATATATAAGCACTCTACAAGAATTTAAAATTTGGCTTTTTAGTTAGGTTTTGTAAAATGTGCACTAATATTTTTACATTAGAAGGAGTCTTCACATGGTCCTTCTCTCACTACATCTTTTACTTGCCTTTGGACTGTTTTTGTTTTTATTTGTTCCAACACAAGATGTGATAGCATAATTAGAACTTGGTAAAAACCCATAAAGCAAACTGGAGAATACTATTGGGCCATCAGAAAAGTCATGATGTATTTTTCTATGTTTTTCTATGCAAATGTGCATCATGACTTTTCCGATGATCCAATACTTTAGTGCTACATGAAATACTCATTCTCCAATAAACTGCATTTCAGCAGCACGATGGTCCCCAGTTTGCCTGTGATTGAGTGATTGGCAGTCAAACTAAAATCAGTTGCATGGCAATGAAAAACATTTCTATTAGTCCAGAAAAACATTGTGAAAAATCCATTTAATCATGCTACTAAAAAGCAAGACTATAAACAATGATGTCGCTTGTCAACTTTTATCTGTGGATTACATGGTGTATGACAGTGATTATACTTTGTTAACCAACCCATAAAATAATGTTCTACCGGACTAGATAAAGAACTATACCTAAAACTCATTGTTTAACTTAATCTCATCTGAAGCTTATATTAACATTATTATACTATATACACCAGAACTACAAGTATGTAGTTTGTAATTTTATAATAGTATGCAAATTTATTCCCATTAATATATGATCTAAAAACAAAACATAAAGAGCAATCTAAGAAATATTTAAATTCTTAATGTAAGACAAACTATTAACAAACTAACAAATACATCATATGAATCACTTAACAATGGGAACAGGTTCTAAAAAATGCATCTCTAGGTAATTTCATCATCATGGAAACATCGTAGAGTGTACTTACACAAACTTAACATGGGATAGCCTATACCTAGAGTTTCCAAAATTCTTAAATTACCTTCATATCAGTGCTCATAGATTCACAACTCATTTTCACGTTATGTAACAAAAACACAATTCAGGATCATTTAAACCACCAGAGCTAGCAATAAATTTAACATTACAGCCAGGTCTAGCCTTTTCAACAGTGTAAACAAACTTTTTGCTTTGGCCATGATCACTATGGTCTGAGAAGGATA
Organism: Tupaia belangeri chinensis; assembly: GCF_000334495.1. Lineage (NCBI taxonomy): Eukaryota > Metazoa > Chordata > Mammalia > Scandentia > Tupaiidae > Tupaia > Tupaia belangeri. The sequence goes on along the minus strand of NW_006159682.1, from coordinate 1,484,003 downwards.
TGCTATGTCTAGTCTTCAGATTATTAGACATTTTTCTATATGTTAATAGACCCTTCTCAAATTTTTGTTAATCTTACTACCTTCAATGAAGCAGATCCTTCAACAGCTTCTGTCACTTTGTTCTTCAACGTCATAACTATGGTGGAATGGGACATGCCTGAACAGTGAACAAATACCCACCACTGATTTTCTTTAATCACTATTAATCTTCTTTTCAGGTCAACCACTCAACATGACCTCTCACTAGCAAAATTAGCAGCAAATTTTGTATGCATGGGGCTGTGATGAACAAGATAACATGAGATTAAATCAAGCCCAAGAGAAATGATGCAATGAAGAAACCAAGCAAATGCAACATTAAATAGAACACAAGAGAAAAATGAGGCAATCAAGAAACCCAGTAAACATGAAATATATAAGGCTGCTATTGGTATAAGGTAGCATAAAATATTACAGTAAGCTTAATTTTTCATGAGTCTACTCCCAAAATAAGAATAAACAGTATAGACAGTAAACAATAAATACATTAACCAGTAACAGTCATTTATTATCAAATATTAAGTACTGTATATAGAGTTTATATGCTATGCCTCTTTTTTTTTTTTTTAATATGCAGAGAGCATGTGTACTCACCAGAGAGAAACAGAGTGGGAGGGAGGGAGAAAGCACCCCATATGGGGGATGGCCATACCACAATCCCTGTTCCTCCATGTCTCTTTTCAGGATTTTTGGGCAAATTATGTAACAAACAATTCAAGAATCATCTAAGCCACTCAGAGCTAGCAATAAAATCAACATTATAGTTAGGACCAACCTTGCAAACACGTCCAGTGTATTCCTCAAGCCACTGGGTCTAGGATTTGAACCATTCAGTCAACCATGTGGAATCCAGCTGCCTAACCATGCTATTAGCTGGCACAGCGTGCTATGCTTTTATACTGCTGACAATGTAGCAGGTTTGTTTGCACGAGCATTACCACAGCACATTAAAAATGTATTATGTGGAACCAGCAGATGGCATAACAATTACATCACTGGAGTGCCATGTAGTTGACCGCAGTTCAAGTCCCAGACCCAGTGGCTTAAAATTTACACAGGGCGTGTGTGTGTGAGTGCCCAAGATCCTGAGAGGAGAATGGAGGAGAAGGAATTGTGGCATAACCATCCCTCCGGGGGGGTATTTCTCACTTTTTATCTCTCTGTCTCTCTCTCTCGCTCCAGCAAGCGCACATGCCCTATAGCAAAAATCTCTCTTAAAATTAAAAAAAAGTTTTGTGCTACAATGTTACAATGACCACATTGCTATTAGGTGATAGGTATTTTGGAGCTCCACTATAGCCAGTCATATAGGCAGTCCATCACTGACCAAAAACATCGTTATATAGCACCAGGGTATATATTCAATTTAACTTTTAGCTCACTGATTTCTACTTTGGTAGTCAAATTTAATTTTCTTTTTGCTATTATCTACCTAAAAATAAAGATATTTGGTAGGTGATGAGAGAAAAGTTTGACAAAGTTTGGAGTTTAAGGACAAAGGTCTCCCCACTACAAAAATAAATAAATAAATAATCACCAAGTTGTATTTAAAAAGAATAAAATGTGTTTAAAAACCATGAAAATCTACAAATTAAACATAGGATAATACTGCATGAAAAGATTATTCACAAAAATTATTATTCTATCAGTAACACAAGCATTCTCAGTTTATTTACCAATCATAAACTTAAGGAATAATATTAAAATTACTTGATCATTATATAAATGTATTAAGTTCTACTGTGAACACTGAAAAAACAATGAGGCTCTTTATTCCAAATAGAGAAAATTTTAATAAAAATTTTATGTAGGTATTTTTGGGGATTTATTCTAGAGAGTCCATTGAATTTTTCTCAAAGGTACATCTTCTTCAGCAACAAGAGACTGGGGTTCCATTTACCCTTTTCCTTCCCTCCAACTCTAATTCTTCCCCTTGAATCAGAAAAATACCATTTGACTACTTTTTTTAATACTGGAGTTTTACTAAAGATAGTCTGAACAAGAAGATTCTGGGCAGCCAGCAGTGCTGTGCATAGAAAGATGGATACCGTATGTCTGATCAAGGTTAGTATTCCTGTCTCCATGGCTTCAAAAACATACTGGGCATGTGTACATGTATGTTCCAAATCCCAATGGGATGGGGAAAAGAATTGTGGCATGACCACATTCCATTGGGGAGATTTTCTCTGTCTCTGTCCTTCTCTCTGTCAAGTACACATGCCTGTTGGCAATTAAAAAAATAATAGTAAAAAAGAAAAAGAAGAAGAAAAAGAAGATTCCACCATTAAAACCAACTATCCAGCCCACTATACAAGATGGCAGGTGAAAAAGCTGTGGAGCAGGATACTAAGGAGAAGAAACCTGAAGCCAAGAAGGCTGATGCCAGTGGCAAGGTTAAAAAGGGTGAACCCAAGGCTAAAAAGCCCAAGAAGGGGAAGCTCCATTGCAGCTGAAACCCCATCCTAGTCCGGGGCATTGGCTGATACTCCCAGTCCCACGTACAAGAGGAAATACTCTGCCACTAAATCCAGGATTGAAAAGAAAAAGGAGGAGAAGGTTCTTGCGACTGTCACAAAGCCAGTTTGTGGAGACAAGAATGGTGGTACCCGGGTGCTTAAACTGTGCAAAATGCCTAGGTATTTCCCTACTGAAGATGTGCTTCAAAAGCTGTTGAGCCACAGCAAAAAAACCTTCAATCAGCGTGTGAGAAAGCTGTGAGCTAGCATCACTCCTGGGACCATTCTGATCATCCTCACCGGACACCAGACAGACAAGAGAGTGGTTTTCCTGAAGCAGCTGAGCAGCGGCTTGCTACTTGTAACTGGACCGCTGGTTCTCAATAGAGTTCCACTGCGTAGAACACACCAGAAATTTGTCATTGCCACCTCCATGAAAATTGCAAAGTGAAAATCCCAAAGCACCTTATCAATGCCTACTTCAAGAAAAAGAAACTGTGGAAGCCCAGACACCAGAAAGGTGAGCTCTTTGACACAGAGAAGGAGAAATATGAGATTTCAGAACAGCGCAAGATTGATCAGAAAGCTGTGCACTCACAAATTTTACCAAAAATCAAAGCTGTTCAGCTCTAGGGCTACCTACAATCCATGTTTGTCCTTACAAATGGAGTTTATCCTCACAAATTGGTGTTCTAAATTTTTTGCCAAGAACCTAATTAAATAACTGATCATATATTTAAAAAAATAAAAACTATCCATATCAAATATTTTGAAGACTGGTATACTTAATAGATGTTGGTAAGTTAAACCTTCAACTTTATTTATTTGATTCACTTAATTTATTTGATGATTCTATTTCATTTTAATTATGATGTTTATATATAGCTTAAAGCAAATTCACCAGCAAACTTCATTTTACATTCCCAAGAAAATAAATACCTTACCCAGCATGACTAGATGATGAAGGTGGTGGCAAGTCTGGTGTAAGGACATAAAGACTGTTGTTTTTTGGCAAATGTAGAGATTTTAAGACCGTCTGAAAAAAATAAAACAAAAAAAGAATGTTGATTGTGCATTAATTTTTCCTACAATTCTTGAATAATTGGTAATTCTATATTGTAACGTTTCATCTTCTGGATAATTTCCTAACCAAGGTAATGCAGAGGGAACTCTGAATTTATATAACCTTGTTTCCCCTATATAGATCATAAATTGGCATAAATCTGAATGTTGAAATAAAATACAAATTCTTTAACTCACAAGAAGATACAAATATTGGATTGATGGAAAAGTCATGATGCATTTTTGCACAGAAAAACAGAAAAACACATCACAACTTTTCTGACAAATCCAATAGATAAGAACACAGTTGGGGCTTATTAATTTCTTCACTGAAGAAGTCCATCTTTGCAATAATATGCACTTCATTCTAGAGTCATTATGACAAAAATAAGTAATGCAGGTTTTCAGAGATCATTAGACCTTGAAAAAAATCAGAGAACATCTCAAGCCAATGATTTTATAGATCAGGAGCTGCTCTCTAAGAGGTTAAATAAGTTGGATGAGGTCTCTAAGTGTTATCTAGGTTACATTACTCTTACACCAAAGACCTTTTTTGTTGAAGCTCTCTAATAAACTACTCTTGTGCTACACATCTGATCTACTATCTTGATAGCCACAGAAAATTTCATTACATTTCCTTGCCACAAAACTTATATACATTTCAAACTCCCAATTTGCTGAAGTACTTTATATACTTTTTTTTATAGCAATATTCATTAGGAAATGCATTTTACCTCTTTACATCATAATTTAGGACATACTTATTCAGCAGATTTTTTTTTTGAAAGGTTTTTGCCTTAGCGCATGTGTGCTCACCCAGGAAAGAGAGAAATAGACAGACAGACAGACACAGAAGACAGACATAATGAAAAGGAAAGTGAGAAATCACCTCCCCAAAGGGGATGGCCATGCCGCAATCCCTTCTCCTCCTGGGATCTTGGGCATTCATGCACACATGCCTGGTGTGATTTTTAAGCCACCAGATCCAGGATTCGAACCAAGGTTACCCATGTGGGAGTCCACTATGCCATCTGTTGGCCCCTTCAGCAGATTGAGTCACTTATTCTATGCAAAACTACTCTAGCCACTGAAGATACAGCAATGAATAGAACAGCCTGGGATAACATCTCTGGCCTTACTGAGCTTATATTTTAGCAGAAATAAATAAAGTTATGTATATAGTTTAATATTGAAAGATGATCACTTTTTGACTAAACATAAAGCAGCAAAGAATATGGGGCTGGGAAATATAAATTTTAAACTGGGTGATTAGAGTGAATCTCATTTGGAGAATTAAACATTTGAACAAAGACTTGAAGGTGATGAGAAAAAAAACCCTAAGATGATGTAGAGGAAAAATGATGTAGGCAAAGGAAACAGCCAGTGCAAAATGTTTAAGGAACAGGGAAGAGTCCAACGCAACTGGAACCGAGCAACCACTTATAGGAAAAAGGTTGGCAAGGTAACGGTGATGATGGGAACAGGAAATGTGTTCAGCCATTTATGCCAATATAAGTAAATTATTAGCATAAATATTGTACAGACTTTTTACTCTGTGAAGTCTGACTTTTACTCTGAATGAGAAGGAAACTATTGGAGTGACATTATTGGATTCATGCTTAAAAAGAATCATGACAGCTGGGTCAAGAATGGATGGGAAAGAGGCTAAGGACAGCAGGAGAACAGAGCAAGCTAATGAAATAAAGTAAAGTAAGTCAAAAGAGGGACCAGCAGATGGCATAATGGTTGGGTCACTGGATTCCCACAGTCGATTGTGGTTCAAGTCCCAGATCTGGCGGCTTAGGACTCACACCGGACACATGTGCATGTGTGCCAAAAATCCTGAAAGGAGAACAGAGGAGAAGAGATTGCGGTATGGTTATTCCCCAGGAGGGGGTAATTTATCTTCTTCTGTCTCTCTGACTCTCTGGCAAGTGCACGCACCCTATAGCAAAAATCTCTCTTTAGAAAAAAAAAAAAAAAAGATAAGTCAGTTGGTGGATTAAGCCAGTGAGTATGATGGCAGAAGTAGTGCAAAATAGTTGGATTCCAAATATTCTTCTGACAATGCCAAAAAGATTTGCTGACAAATTAGATAAGGGCTATGAGAAAAAGACGTCGACAATGACCCTAACAATGTTAGATAAAACAATTTAAAGGATGAAGGTGTCACCAAGTGACATGAGGAAGACTGCAGATAAAGACTTCCATTTGCGAAGGAAGGAAGGAAGGAAGGAAGGAAGGAAGGAAGGAAGGAAGGAAAGAAGGAAGGAAGGAAGGAAGGAAGGAAGGAAGGAAGGAAGGAAGGAAGGAAGGAGAAAGAAAAGTAAACTAATACTGAACAGGCTGCAGAGAAACAATGTTCTTGGGAAAGATATATTCAGTGAGGGGAGACAGTGAAAAGAAAGCACAGGAAAAGGTTGGGAAGAGAAGGAATTTTGCTAATGATGAATTAATTCCACAGAGCACAGCAAAAAGGTTTCAGGCACGAAGGAAAAAGGATAGAGACAGGTATGGGATAGGCAGAAACTACGGAGATCTGAGTGAAGGGTGAACTAGGAACTTGAATTCCTTGTAGCAACTGTCATAAACAAGGAGGAAAGTGTAATAAAATTAGTCTTGGTTAAATCAAAGAAATAATAATGGCAAGATAAAAGGTGTGAGAAAGCAAGGAGGAGTGCATATCTAGGAAGCCTTCCTAAATCTGCAGCTAGAGGAAAGGACAGCTGGGGAGGGGATCTAATTCTAAGCATGAAACATAAAGAACTTATTCTCGACTTCTCTATAAAAGGGTCCATCTTACTAAGTGCATAGTCTTATGCCAAGAGCATTGAGACTTATTCTCGACCAATATTAGTTATGTGTTAAACGACATTTAAAAATACCCTTATTACCTGCAATACACTGACATTTTCTGTTCTACTCTGTTTCTTTTTTAATGCTGGCTATGCAAATAACTTCACAACCCACTAGCAGTTTGCCTTGAAATAGTACATGGTTTTTAAAAAAACACTGTATTAGGCAATAACCCATAACCCATAACTTCACCAGTAGACACTGAAGTCCTGAAACTTTATGTCAAACACATTACATCCTTTTGAAACTGGTATATTATCTCTATAAGACTAACATACAAATACACACAACATACATACAGGAAAATTCATTGTACCTTTCTATCTTTCATTATTTTACTCTATGGATTACTGATAAATGCTTAGTCTTAATATTTAATTGAGTGACAACTGACTTTTTGCGATGCCACTATCCAAAGATTTTTCCAATAAATCTACCCTGTCAAACCAAACTAAGTAAAAGGAATACTTTCTTAAAGTTATTTATGCATGTATTTATTGCATGAACACTTACTTGTTGCCTATAATAGCAGACATTGGATATACAAGTGTAAGAAACAGGTATAATCTCACTGCTAATGGCACTGTGATGGAGACTGCAAGGATGGGAGCCAAATTAGATACAGAGGCCTATTAGAAAAGGTAACTTTAGGTTGAAAATTGAAGGATGAAAAAGAATCACCCATGTAAAGAACAGAATAAAGTATTCCTATTAGGTAAAGAAGTAAAGAGCTTAATGCCTCTCAGTTAAAAGATTTCAAAAGAAGTTTCTATGGCTGCAGCATGGAAAGTAAGGGTGAGAAAGGTGCAAGATGAGGTTGTAGAGTGAGGATGAGGTAAATAATACAACGCCTTCTAGACGATGGCAGTGAGTAGTCTCAACTTTGAAGTGCAATGAAAAGTTGTGTAATGAAAAGTTATGCTTTAACAGGGAAGTGATATAATTTATGTTTTTAGAAGGTCACTCTGACTGGGGCCAGCAGTTAGCGTAATGGCTATGTCACTGGACTCCCACGTAGTTGACCGCAGTTGGAGTCCCAGACCCAGTGGCTTAAACTCACACCGGGCGCGTGTGCGTGCGTGCCCAAGATCCCGAGAGGAGAATGGAGGAGAAGGGATTGCAGCATGGCCATCCCCCCTGGGGGGTGATTTCTCGCTTTCTGTCTCTCTGTCTCTGTCTGGCGAGTGCACGCGCCCTATAGCAAAAACCGCTCAAAAAGAAAAAAGATCACTCTGACTGATGTGTGAACAATGCATTGGAAGAACCCATGAAAGGATAGTGAGAAAACAATGGTGAAGTTAGCATGCTGGTCCAGGCAAGAGATGCTAATAGCCTAGATTAAGTAACTGCAACAAAATAACTGAAAGAGGTCATAGTTGGAATATTTTTTGGAGATATGTACCTACTAACGAAATCTACAGTACTTACCAAAGGATCAGACATTGTAGAAATGAGAAAAGATTCATGATCACATGTTTGGATTTAGCAGGGGCTTTTTAAAAGTGCTGTCATTTATTGGGGAAGACACATAGGAAACTGATATAGAAGGGAAAAATCAAGAGTGCCATTTTAAACAAATTAAGATTGAGATGGCAATAAGATATGAAAGTACAAAAGTCAACTATCAACTTCCATAAGTGAATTCATAGAAATATGGGCTGTAAATATAAATTTGGGAGCTATCAGAAAATTAATGGCATGAAAGTAATGGAAATAACCTAGGAAGAAGAGTACATACAAGTAACTGAAAGTATTATTTGTAACAAAGACTATATTCGAATATTAAAATAATAGCTTGGTACCTTCAAAATGATTGCCTTTCTCTTCACAAACTGCTAAAAACACTATGCAAAACTGATTCATACCCACAGGTTTACCAGTAAATGAATAAATAAATAATATAGTTATATAAACAAATTCATTTTGGTGATTTTTTTGGTCCAGGTTGTTGACTTACTCAGCACTTTTTCTTTTTAAACCCATATATTTTTTAGAACAGTCATACATTGTCAGGGATTAATAAATGATGACCTGTGGGATAAATTTAGCCCACTCCCTATTTTTGTATAGTCTGTTAGTTAAGAACAATTTTTGCATTTTTAAATGACTGCAGGAAAAAAATCAAAAGCATACCTCATGACACACGAAATAGATAAAATCTAAATTTCTACATCCATAAATAAACTTATATTGGAACATAGCTATGCTAGCGGTTTCTTATATTGTCTGTGGCTGCTTTTACATTGCAACAGCAGAATTTAGGAGGTGCAGTGGAGACTGTATGGTCCAGAAAGCCTTAAATATGTCCTACTTGCCTCTGTGCAGAAAAAGTTTGCTGACTCCTAATACGACACATCACTAAATTACATGTAACCTTATAAATATCTTGCCAACCTAAAGTTTCTGTAAATATTTTATTAAAATATGCAGAACATCCCCGTATAACAAATGAAATCCCATATTAACACAATGTCTATCAGAAGCCATTCACAAGAATTGATCCAAAAGATAAGAGTCTTAAGTTTATTCCTGGTCATTTCAATAATGACTCATTAACTATTATGAAAAGATTTGATCATTATTTCTATCTAAAATAAATAAAACTCTAGAGTTAACTTGTTTACCTCACTTCTTACTCTCTCTGTAAGAAAAAGTGTGTGAAATACTTTCTATCTGAGGTTGCTACTAAGTTCCAAGAATAGCAACTACTACCTTAAAATTGCAACATTCTTGCAGATTCTTAAAATATAATTCATTCCATGCACCTGCCACTATCCAGTAAACAAAGAAAGAAATATTCTTACCAGTTAAATTTTCCAAGTTTTAAAAATTTCCTATTATTATCTTTGTTCCATAATCAATACTTGGCATAAATGTACACACTGTGTAAGACTTCTTTCAGGCCAATAAGTAATTGTTCAGTAAATTATTATTCCAGGGCACTCACTGACACCCTAAGAGGTTTGAGAAAAAGGTAAAAGCTCTCAAAAAAGAGTGCCAAACTCCTATAAAATAGTTAGCAATAGGAAAAACATGCCATACAGTGTTTTCATTTACATGCCTAACTCATTTAAAACTTACTGGTTTAGCAGGAAAATGCTTTAGCTTGAAAAACATTGTTTGCCGATTCCTTACACCAAATTACTATTACCAAGTCTACTTCTGTCACATGTAGCAGTATTAATTAAAAACAATTTTTAGATATCACTAACTTAATTGAATAATTCAATTTTCTTTTTATTTCTAAGCAACTAAGAAACTCACACTGTCTTCTACGTCTCCAGTCTTCCAGCCTTTTAACAGCATTTTAGACACAGGTATCTGAAGTTCATTTTCTAGAATCTGTTTAATCTCTCCTGTATAAATAAGAAAAGACCAAATATTACTCACAAAATAATGTAGTCAACATCTGTCCATATCTAAGGCTAGCATTGATATCTGGCATACAGTGTACATAAATAACATCTGATCAGTGAGTAAGAAAAATTTCAGTTGTCCAAACTTTAACTTTCCTTGATCAAACACCTTGCTCTTTTGTAAACTCAGGCCTCAACATTTATTATGATAAAGAGATTCCACAATTAAGAAATTAACTATGTTGCAAACTTTGTTAAAATATTAGATAGATTGGTAGCTTGAACAGGGACAATCTATTTCAAACCAATCAACTGTCAATACCTACTATGTGCTGAACACATGATGAGAATGCAGGCAAAGTATAATCCTAAGGCATTATGGTATAGGGAAAGTAGATGTGGAGACCAGTTCATTGCCTAGTGGTTGGGACAGCTGGATCCATGTGGATTGCACATGGCTTACTATGAAGTTCAAATCCCAGACCCAACAGCTTGAGAAACACACTGGGCATATGCACATGCATGCTCAGAATCCTGAAAGGAGGAAGAAATAGAAGAGAAGAGACTGTGGTACGACTGTGTCCCATCAACAGTGCTTTTTTTGCTTTCCCTCTGTCTCTCTACAGTGAATACATAAATCTTCTAGCAAATGTAAAAAAAAAAAAAAAATTTTTTGGAATGAAAATTTGGATTAAATGTTTAGGGGATGTCAGTTAACTCATTTTCTCTTATTTCTGCATGGGAATAACAAGGTCTGAAGATAAAACAGAATAACATATATTGAAGTAACTTTTTTTTAAAAAAGGCAATACATATTATCTAGAATAAAGTTTAAACTGTGATGAAGAGAAAAATAAGAAAATTAAAAAAAAAAAGAAAGAAAAGAAACTGTGGGATTAAATAGCCAGAGAAGGTTCTGAAAGAGAGATGAGAAATAAATCTAGCATATAGTATTCGAGACTGTAAAAGGACAGTCAAACTTAAACTGGCAAGGATACTCTATCTGGTGAAGACAAAAGACTGAAAGGTAAGAAACAAAAATGGACACCACAGAAATAAAAAATAGTGAGAATCACAATTTCTCCAGTGCCCCATAAATTCTTTTTTAGAAATCAAGCCTACATATAAGTTAATCAGCTGATTTCTGGTACTACACTATTTTTTTTAAGAGATTTTTGTTAGAGGGCACAAGCGCTCACCAGAGACACCGTGAGAGACAGAAGGCAAGAAATCATAGGGGGATGGCCACATTGTAATCCCTTCTTCTCCAGTCTCCCCTTGGGATTTTGGGCACACACGCAAATGGCCTAAGTTTTAAGTTGCTGGATCTGGGACTTGAACCACAGTCTACTAAGTGGGAGTCCAGCAACATAACCATTACGCCATCTGCTGGTCCTGGAACTGCATTATTTTAATTTTACATCTGCTTATGTTAGGTTGTTTTGAGTCTATAGCATTAGATTAACATATAATTCCATTTATAAAGTGCATAAATACTATAAAAGCCTGATTATCTACTAAAAGAGGAAACGCAATTCTTTGCTGATAAAGGAAATACTGATGCTTAAGTAGACAATGCTATAATCCAATCATTTCTTGCTCCGGTGGCTTTTTTCCCCCTGAAGAAAATTCCTAAGTGGACATTTTGGAAAGTGATTAGCCATCATAAAAATAATTCTGGTTCAACATTATATTTGTGGAAGCGTAAACTTTAATCAACCTTGGCCTTCAAAAATGTCATTGCTGACAAAGGATCATTCTGTTTATAGAAACAGTAGAATGGTGAGCCATATTTTTTACACCAAATATATATAAACCTTGTCTTTTCATTTGTGGCTAAGGTTGCTATTTCTACAGCTGTACTTGTCTGGAATTGGGTTTATGCCTTTGTAAGTCTGCCCAGTGCTTTCCTGTCAGAAACCTATCTCCATCGGACACCTCCTTAACATTCTTGAAAACACTCTTAGCCTTCAGGACTTAAAAGAAGTTTCTTAATGAAAAAAGAAAAAGAGATTTTAACTTAAGGTCCCAGTTACTCTTTGCAGAAAGCCTACGTAATATTTAAGACAAAGAAAACAAATAACCTTTTGTTCTGTCAGCAAAGAGGAATAGAAAACAAAGCCAGCCCTCTGACAGCAACCTGAGTTCCTTTTAAAATTATTCTTAGCCCCCCCTGCAGCACACCAGTTCAGGGACCTGGATCCTAAAGTGTCCAACTGTGGTTTGAATACCAGCCCTGGCAGCTTGAAAAACACAAAAATCAAGCCAGGTATGCACATGCACACACACTTGCGGGTGTCTGTGTGTGTGTGTATACATGCATGCCTAAAATCCCAACAGGACGGAGAAGTAGAGAAAGGATTGTGGAGTGACCATGCCCTATTGGAGGCTGTTTCCTCCCTCTCTGTCTTTCTGGTGAACAAACGCGCCCTCTGGCAATTAAAAATAATTCTCTATTGGCTTCCATATCTTTTATAAAATGGAAATGGTAACTGTAGTACCAACACTTCATTGGGTTACTGTACTGAATGGTGTAAGTCATGAAAATGTTTCGCCAAGTGCCTGATAAATACCAAGGAACTTGAAAAATGTTGGTTATTTTATGTTATTATTACTTAATGAGGTAAAATGCACATACATGTCTAATACGGTACCTAGTCAATAAAGGTTCTCAATAAATAGTATTTTATTATATAAAATACTATTATTTTGCTAGAGGGTGCATGAACTCGCTGGACAGAGTCAGAGAGAGAGAAAAAGTGAGAAAGCCTCGTCTATGAGGCAAGGTTGCGGCACAATCACTCCTCCTCCAATTCTCCTGCCTTTTGGGATTTTGGGCATGCATGTACACACACCTGGTGCGTTTTTCTTTCTTTCTTTCTTTGTAAGAGATGTTTTTGTTATTGGGGATATGCGCTTGCCGGAGAAAGACAGAAAACAAGAAACCACCCACTCACGGAGGACAGTCACAATCCAATCTCTTCTGGTCTCCTCTCAGGATCTTGGGCATGCACACACATGCGCCCGGAGTGAGTTTGATGCCGCCAGGTCTGGTACTTGAACCGCAGTCAATCATGTGAGAGTTCAGTGATGTAAGCATTATGCTATCCCACCCAGTGTGTTTTTCAAGCCACCAAGTCCAGGACTCAAACATCGCAATCAGTCATGTGACATCAACCCATTTTAACAACCAAGCCACCAGCTAGCCCACAGTAGTTATTATTTCTAGGCTACTCAAAATGATTTATGGCAGCAAGTGCTACAATACAGCAAAAGGCAGAATTCATATTTGGGTCTGTCTAACTTCAAAGACCTTATCATAAAATGGCATTGCCACTGCAGTACTCCTCCCATGTTTACTTGGAACATCATAAAGACATGCATGCAGATGTCATCAAGAGCGTACCACTGAATCCAAACAACATATTTTATTTAAAAATAACTGGATTGTAATTTACACAAAAAAAATTTACTTGTGAATTCTTTTTTCTTCCTTTTTTTTTTTTTTTTTTTTTGGAGAGGTTTTTGCTATAGGGCGCATGCGCTTGCCAGACAGAGAGAGACAGAAAGCAAGAAATCACCCCCAGGGGGGATGGCCACGCCACAATCCCTCTCCTCCATTCTCCTCTTGGGATCCTGGGCACACACACACACACGCCAGTGTGAGTTTTAAGCCACTGGGTCTGGTACTTGAACCGTAGTCGACTACATGGGAGTCCAACAACATAGCCATTATGCTAACTGCTGGTCCCTTCACTTGTGAATTCTGATGAATATATATATACCACTGTAACCTCCACACAATCAAGACAAGAAACATTTTCTATATCATAAAAAGTTTGTTCATACCCTTCGAAATAAAAGCCTGCTCCCATCTCAACCCTGGATTCTCTTTTTCACTCTAAAGATCAACTGGATTAAAAAAAAATTATTTTATTCATGGTAGCATGTGTGTTGTGTGAATGAGACCCCAGCAAAGTCTCAACAAGCCACGGTATGTTCCTCCAGTCCTACACCTCCTCAGGAGTATAAGCATGCACACAGGCATCCAAGTCCTGGCTTTGGCAGCTTGAAAACCCGCTTGTGCACATGTGTGTACATAGCCAAAATCCCAGCAGGATAGAGAAATGGAGAAGGTACTGTGGCATGACCAAGCCCAACTTTGGGGCTGGGAGTGCTTTCTCCCTTTCCCTCTCACTGTCTCGCTCTAGCAAGCACATACCCACTCTGGCAATATAAAAGAAAAAATAACTTATAAAATGATCAAATGAATTTTTAATTTACTATACTAATATGGTGAGTTATGCTAATAGAGTATATGCTGTTTGAAATGCATTTCTGAGATAAAGCCCACTTGGCCGCAAAGTATATTATGCACATATGTACGTATTATTATATTTTACTGGATTCGATTGATAAATATTTTGTAAATGTTTTCTGCCTCTATGGCTAAAAGAAATGTTTCATTTTTCTGTAATATCTTTGTCTTGTTTTGGGATAAGGATAATGCTGTTCTCATAAAATGAATTAGGAGATGTTTCACCTTCATTTTATGAAGAACTTTGATACACTGCAATTTTCCTTGTGTGAATGTGTTAACTTGTGCCTTAACAATGATTTTTCTTAAAATCCTTTCATGTTTTGGTTTGGCTATTACAAATAAAGTACCTATGGGACCAGCAGTTAGTGTAACGGCTATGTCTCTGAACTTCCATGTATAGTCAAACACGGTTCGAGTCCCAAGCCCGGCAGCTTAAACTCACACCGGGCACGTGTGTGTGCATGCCCAAGATCCCAAGAGGAGAATGGAGGAGAAGGGATTGTGGTGTGGTCATTCCCCCTGGGGGGTTGATTTCTCGCTTTCTTTCTCTCTGTCTCTCTCTGTCTCTCTGGCGAGCACACACACCCTACAGAGAAAACCTCTCCAAAAAAAAAAAAAAAAAAAAAGAAAAGAAAAGAAAAAGAAAGTACCTATTTCTATATCTTTGACAGAAATGTGCTTTCATGTCTCTTGGGTAAATACTTAGGAGAGAAATGCCGATGTATCCTTAACTCTGAAAAAAGTGCCAAACTGTTTTCTGAAGTGATTCCTAATATGTGTATTCTAATTCACTAATCTTTTCAATGTCTAGCCTATTACTTTTTCTCCTTTTCATTATTCCCTAAGCAATACAGTAAAACAACTATATACGTGCTTTTACATCATATTAAGTATAAGTGACTTAGAGTCACTAAAAGTATAAAGCAGGATGTATAAGTTTGTACACAAATACTATACTATTTTAAATAAGGGACTTTAGTATCTACAAATTTTGGAATCTGATGGGGATCCTGAAACCAATCCTTTGCAGATATCAAGGGTTGGTTAAATTTCTTTTAATAGTTCTTGCAGCTTTTATCTGAAAAAAAAAAAAAAAATATATATATATATATTAGTCTTATATTAGTCTTCATTTCTAGAAGATTCTTTTTGTTAGATGTAGCATTCTTGGTTGACAATGCCATTACATTGTCTTCTAACTAATATTTCTTCTGATAAGAAGTCTGCAGTCGGGGCCAGCAGAAGGTGTGGTGGTAAAGGCACTGGAATCCCACATAGCTAACAATGGGTCAAGTCCGGGACCGGGAGACTTGCTTTCTCACTTTCTCTCTCTCCATCTCTCTCTGCTCCTCTTTGGTGAGTGTGCATATCCTGTAGCAAATTTAAATAAATAAATAAATACATACATACATAACGAGAGAGAGAGATAAATAAAAGTAAATAATTCTTTAAAAAAGAAGTCTGCAGAGACCTGCAGTTGGCATAATTGCTGCTATGTCACTAGATTCCCATGTAGTTGACCACTGTTTGAGTCCTGCACCTGGCTTAAACTCACGCCAAACGTGTGTGTGTGAGTGCCTAAGATCCCAAGAGGAGAATGGAGGAGAAGGGATTGCGGCATGGCCATCCCCCCCGGGAGGTGATTTCTCACTTTCTGTCTCTCTCATCTTTCTGGCGAACGCACGCACCCCATAGCAAAAACCAATCCAAAAAAAAAAGAAGTCTGCAGTCATTATTTTAAAATCTCCCCTATATGGAATGGAATGTGTCTTTGTTCGCAACTACCTTTGGCTGCTTTTAAGATTTTTCTTCTACTGATTTTCAGCAATATGATTATAATGACCCTTGATGTAGTTTTCTTTCAGTTACTCCTGCTTGGTGTTATTAAGCTTATTAGATCTGTGAATTGTCATCAAATTTGGCTAGTATCGGGCTATTCTTCCTTTAAAATTTCCTTCTTTCCACTCTCTTTTCTATTTTAGGGCTGTACAAATATGTTATACATTTATGCTTCCCTTCAGTACTCAGGCTCCATCCTTCCGTCCCCACCTCCTAAATCCCCGGTATTTTTGTTGTGTGTGCTTTAGTTCACAATGCGTTATTACTATGCCCGCAAATTAATCTATTTTTTTCTTCCACAATTAATCCATTAAATCCATCAGAGTAAATTTTTAATTCAGATCTTCTATTTTACGTCCAGAATTTTTATTTGGTTATTCAATATTTTTCATTACTTTCTTCATTCTAGATTTCCTTTAAATTCTTCATTGTATTTATAAAATCTATTTTTAAATCCACATCTTCTAATTCCATTCTCTCTGTCATTTGTTTTTACTTTCTGATTTTTCTTCGGGTTATAAGTAACATTTTGTTATTTCTCAGGTTTATTAGGGTTTTTTTTTTTTTAGAATGGTTCATTTAATTTTATTTATTATTATAATTTAATTTGCTATAGGGCACATGCACTCACCAGAGACAGAGAGACAGAGAGAGGGAGAGAGGGAAAGTGAGAAAGCAAATCACTAAGTTTGATACTTGAACCGTGGTCTGCCATGTGAGAGTCCAGTGCCTTAACCACCATGCCACCTGCTGGCCCCAGGTGGCATGACTGAATATCAGTTTTTGACTGAATATCAGGTATTATGAAAATTACATTAATGAGTGTTTAGATTACATGCTTTGCTCTCAGATGGCATATTTGTTTATTCTGACAGGCACTTAAATTTCAGGCATACCAGGTTAATCCTCATAAGACTTCACTGAGTGGGAATAGCACTTGGCGTAATGGCTATGTCGCTGGACTCCCATGCAGTTGACTATGGTCTGAGTCCTGGACCAGGTGGCTTAAACTCACAGCAGGCACACATGTGTGCATGCCCAAGATCCCAAGAGGAGAATGGAGGAGATGGGATTGTGGTGTGGCCATCCCCCGGAGGGTGATTTTTCACTTTCTGTCTCTCTGTCTCTCTCTTTCTGGCAAGCACACACACCACCCTATAGCAAAAACCTCTCAAAAGAAAAAAACACTTATCTGAGCTTTTTTCAAGAAGATCTAGAGCAATGATTCTCAAAAGTTCAGTTAACAGATTTCTGGGGTTCCTTGATAGTGATGGTTCAAAAGCAATGCTCAGTAAAACTGTGGATGCCTTACCATAAATCAAAGTAGTGGTGCTAGGCTGAACTAGCAGTTATTGCAGTATATTCTTCACCACTAAACACTTGCCGGAAAGACAACAGCAACTTCATTTAAGCATGTTTCATGCAATAATAAAAGATAAGACTTTTATCAAATTTAATGCTTTTAAAATGGTGTGCAGTGAAATGGGAAGTACCTAAAAGCACTTCTGCTACCTGCAAACGTATATAATGGTAGCTTTAAGGAAAAGTACTTTTCAAGAACAATATTTTAATTGAACAAATTACTGACCAACTATGATATTCAGACTTGGTATTTTCTAGAAAGTGAACAAGTGGAATTTGTCAGTTCAACAAAACACTGGTAACATTTGCTGACAATGAAAGAACTTAAGCCTTCAAACTAAAATCCAAATTTTGAATAAACTTTACCTGCCACTATGAACCTGATATCTTCTCAATACTTAATTTTTTTGAGATTATTAACTATACAAACAAATATATTTATTGATACCAAATAACATAATGTGTCAACATTTGGTTGATCAACATAATGAAATGAACTAATATTTTCCAAATGACCAATTAATTTTACAAAATTATGTTGAAATTATATTGCTATGGATATTAATATTAAAAAAACTAATATTTTATTGAAGTGATTTTAGATTTTTACATTGCAACTAAGTGAGAAACTATCACTTGCCGAGGCCAGCAGAGGGTGTAGATTTACACTACATGACTGACCACAGTTCGAAGTCCAGACGCAACGTCTTGAAACTCACACCAGGCACATGTATATGCATGCCCAAGATTCTGAGAGGAGAATGGAGGAGAAGGAACTGCGATGTGGTCATTTCCCCCAGGGGGGGTGGGGTGGTAAGATTTCACACTTTCCTCCTCATTCTTTCTCTCTCTGGTGAGTACATGCACCCGAAGGCAAAACCCGCTAAAAAAAAAGAAAAAGAAAGAAAAGAAGAGAAACTATCACTTGTCAACTTTTTGGTGTAGTTATCAAATAAGAATGTCCACAATTATTTCTGGCTTTTAAAATGCTCTTCCTGGGGGGACCAGCAGTTAGCCTAATGGCTATGTCGCTGGACTCCCACGTAGTCAACCACGGTTCGAGTTCCGGACCCGGTGGCTTAGAACCCACGCCAGGCGCATGTGCGTGCATGCCCAAGATCCCAAGAGGAGAATGGAGGAGGGATTGCAGTGTGGCCATCCTCCCTGGGGGGTGGGGTGGGGTGATTTCTCGCTTTCTGTCTCTTTGTCTCTCTCTGTCAGTCTGGTGAGCGCACACGCCCTATAGCAAAAACCTCTCCAAAAATAAATAAATAAACTTTACTTATTTCCTCCATGAGAGAAAAAACACACCCAAGAGTGTCTTCATGACAAGATCCACCCCCAGCCTCCAGCAGGTGGCATGATGGTTAAGGTGCTGGACTCCCACATGGCCAACCACAGTTTGAGTTCTAGACCTGGTGGCTTGCTTTCTCACTTTCCTTCTCTCTGTCTCTTTCAGGTTAAATTTTAAAATAATAACAAATAAAATAACCCTTTTTAAAAAATTGTAATGCTCCTCCTGTTTCTAACCTTATCTGTTTGAGATGGTAGTTTTCTTACATATTTCAAAGAGGTAACATATTGTAACAGAATGAATAGAGTAGACTTAGGAATCCAGCTGTCTTCCATATGGATAGATAATGAGGCTTTTCAAAAATGTAAAAACAATGTCACTTTCCTCATTACTTTTTTCATTTTGGAATAATAATGTTTTTTATTAAAAATCTTATGTTAACATATAATAGGTTAATTATTATTATTAACAACTAAATAAATATGTCTAAAATTTCTCAGTGTTATGTACTAGGAAGGAAAAAAAATTCCTTCAGGGAGTCTCTACTAATTGTCCCACATATTCAACAAAGTCTCTTTCCTCTGGTGAAAATGAATTTAATAGTCTCCTACTCCTGCCTATGAGCTCAAGAATCTGCACATAATCATGTGCAGGTTACTATTCATGCCATTAATTTGGCATTGTCCAGATTTCTTGAAATTTTCTCCTCTCTATATATTAGTCTACTCAGGCTCATGGCTCTCATAACTCTTTTTCTTCTGTTTTTAAATTCCTTTCTTTATTCATGATAGAGTGTATGGACAACCAGCCGGGGGTGGGAGTTGGAGATGAGTACCCTCTACAGTCCTGTCATACTGGGAACCCTTCGTAGCCCACTAAATCTTGGGCATTCACATACATGCCTGGCATATTTTAAGCTGACTGGAACAGGGATTCAAACTGTGGATACCATGTGAAGAACTTCTCTCTCTCTCTCTCTCTCTCTCTCTCTCTCTCTCTCTCTCTCTCTCTCTTTATATTTATTTAATCTTTTTAAGATGTTTGCTATGGGGCATATAAACCCACTAGAGAGAGAGAAAGACAGTAAGAGGAAAAATGAGAACTTGTCCCTCAGGAGGGATGGCCACACTGTAATTCCTTCTCTTGTCCTGCCCCCTGAGATTTGGGGAATGCACACACATGTGCCTGGTGTGATTTTCAAGCTGCCAGGCCCGGGACTCGAACTGTGGTTAGACATGTAGGACATGTCAGACACATTCCTTGACCATCACGCCACCTATTGGCCCTGATCTAGCCTCTCCTGAGTAGCACATTACTGCTGTGCCATGGAGTCAGCCCTCCTAACTCTTCTGTAACTCAGCAAGATTGTCAAACTCAGCCTAAGTTCTCTGTTCCTTAACAATGTTCTTAGAATTTCCTCCAGGCAAAAATCAGGAGTTGTAACCACTGGGCTCCTCTTGCTTATTTCCCATTCCTCAGGGATGTTAAGCCTAAACTATCTGTTGCTCAATGTCTGCAAACAGTTTGTTCACATATTTTGTACAGTTACCAGAACAGGAGAAGAACAATAGGAGAGCAGGTAATACACCAGTTACTCCTTCAAGAGTAGAAACAGAAATTCTGAAAAAAAATCCAATATTTTCCCAGATTTAAAGAATTTCAGGAAAACTCACCAGTCAAACAGTTTATTCCTCCACCTATTGAACATATTAAGTCTATTTTACATGAAAGTACCTACCTTTACCTTGGACAACAGGGTGGTTGACATTTACATGGTTACGTATTATCACGAACCAAGTTATGCCCATGAATCATTTCATCCAACAATTTCTCTGACAGATTAGTATGGATACTTTAGATGTTGCTCTTAGTATAAACATCTTTTCTTTTTCTTCTTTATTATTGCTTTTATTATTATTGTTGTTGTCATTTTGGCTATAGAGTGCATGTGTTTGTGTGTGAGAGAGAGAGAGAGCAAAAGAGAGAGGGAAAGTGAGAAATCACCCCTCAAGGGGGATGGTCATGCCACAATCCCTTCTCCATTCTCTTTTTAGAATCTGGGCTCATGTGCACATGGACCCAGCATGGTTTTCAAACCACTAGGTCTGGGACTCAAACCATGGTAAGCCATGTGGGAATCCAGTGCCTTAACCACCAACCCACCTGTTGGACCTGTTTTTGTTTTTTTAACAGCAACTTTTTTCTAAAACTTTCCAGTATTTAGTGACAAACTGAGAAAAAGAAAGAAAGAAAGAAAGACCAACCTCAAACCTTAGTCAGCAATTACACTAACTGAATTTTGGCCTGTCTAGGAGAGAAATAATTGGCAATGGGTCATTCCATTTAATCTGTTACCCTCAAGTAAACGCAAAACAGATTTTCAAAACACTTTTACATGCCACTGAAATGCCTGAAAAACAAACCATTTTGAATAGTTGTTTTTCTTCAGTCTTAAGTTTTAACAACTACATCATCTACAGAATTTACTATCTTTTTGCAAGGTATCTGGAAAGAATTTGTGGTTTAAATTATAGTATTAAACCTTTATAATTTGGTAAAGGAACGCAGGAGGGGAAAATTCTGACTATATAAAACACATGATTGTTAATATATTTCAATTATTACCTTTCAGAAAATAAAGCTGTAGTGACAATCAGAAATTCTGGGGCTATTCTAAAAACTTCTAAGCAGAATGTGCAATGTTGTGATCACTAAGATGAAAAGCATTATCTTTATCCTATCACAAAGTGACTATTAGTGAGCCAAAGTATATACCCTCTCGAGGCCTAAAATTTCACATTAATGCTGTATGTTGGCATTTTTCTAAAAATAAAAATGTGAACACAAGGTGGCGCCAAAAACTCAAAAGAGTAAAATAACTAGCCATCTCAGAGCAGACACTATAGAAACCAAAACTGTCAACGCAGAAAAACCAAAATATGCACTTGACCATCTGGACTTTTCTCAGGTACAATTCTCAAAAGGAAAATGTCTTTCTCCTTTGTTCCATTAATTTATTTAAATCTTAGAAATCTTTTCCTGCTTCCATTCTTTTATTCAAGCATTCTAAGCCATTATAGGGTCCTATAATACAAAAGGTCTTCAAAACATTCATTAACAAAATGAACATTATGGAAAAATTCAGCATGGATTTCAATTGTAAACACAAATGAAACACCAAAAAAACTCCGAAACACCAAAATAAACTCAAAGCTTAATTCCGTTTTCTATGAAATGTTTGAAGTCTTTGTACTTGTTTAAACTATGAAACTTTGAGGGAAAAAATTAAAATTTGATTTTTGGGAGGGAAGGGTGGGCAAGAAAGAACCCAAACAGATGTCTAAAGCCACTGTGGGATATATAACTTACCCTAGAACAAGAAGTGATTTAATGGCAAAGCCAACAAGGGAATGCTCCATTGCTTTTCCTTCTATACTATTCTGACCTCACAAATTCAAAGATGTAACGCCTGGATAGCTTGCTGCTCATACATATAAATTTATATTAAAAAGTCATAAATACTACTATAATTATTAAAAGACTCCTACATGTATTAGAGGTTCTTACACAAAAGGATTCTGGAAAGTTCTGTTCATTTTATACAAGGTTATTTACAGTGTT
The DNA here is from genome assembly GCF_000334495.1 of Tupaia belangeri chinensis. Lineage (NCBI taxonomy): Eukaryota > Metazoa > Chordata > Mammalia > Scandentia > Tupaiidae > Tupaia > Tupaia belangeri. The sequence goes on along the minus strand of NW_006159682.1, from coordinate 1,461,797 downwards.
TTGTTGAGTTCAACTGGATTTGAAATCATTTAAAGAGAGTAGCTGGGGGACCAGCAGTTAGCATAATGGCTATGTGGCTGAACTCCCATATAGTTGACTGTGGTTTGAGTTTTGGACCTGGTGGCTAGAACTCACATCAGGATGTTTGCATGTGTGCCCAAGATCCCAAGAGGAGAATGGAGGAGAAGGGATTCTGGCGTGGCCATTCCCCCTGGGGGTGATTTCTCGCTTTCTGTCTCTCTCTTTCTGGCACGCGCCCTATAGCAAAACAAAACAAACAAACAAACAAACAAACAAACAAAACCTTTCCGACAAAAAAAAGAGAGAGAGAGAGAGAGAGTATCTGAAAGCATAAATACATTTTTTTTCCAGGTTTTTGCCATAGGATATATGTGCTCACCAGAGAGAAACAGAGAGGGACAGAATGCTCAGAGTGATTTTCAAGCCTCCAGGTCCAGGATTTGAACCATGGTCTGTCACATAGGAATGCAGCAAGCACCTTACCCACTGCTGGCCCCTGAGCAGTCTTTTATTAAAGTTTATCAGATTGCTCTGGAAGCTGATATTTAATTGTGTCTGAGATTAAAAAACAGAAGTCTTTCTTTCTACAAATTAATGTTCCTCTTAACATTGAAAGAAATGTTATAGACTAAAGACTATAATTAATTTTAAAAAAAAGGAAAGCCTTTAAAATAACTTTCCAGGAAGCAAAGCTCCAGTTATTAATGAATCATAATGATCAATAATGATTATAAATTAATTTTCATTAACAACTGTATTTTATATTTACCTCTTTGATTCTTATATTGCAGACCCTTTGCCAAATAAAGACACACTTTCTGTGCTCACCAGGAAATAATTTTTTCATTTATACAACAAAACTGTTTCAAATTTAGCAGAAAACATGCTGGGCTAAAAGTCAAAGACAGTGACTGGCTGGCTATTCTGGGCTTTAGTACGCTTTGTGGAAGCATGGGCAAGACAGCCTTCCTGAGGTTTAAATTTTCATACCTATAAGAAAGCAGCAAAACTAAATGGTACTAAGGTCTGTACCAGCTCCAAAGCCTTAGGTCTATGTTAATACCCACTATATGTAAGGCAATGACTTAAGTACTTGGAAAAGCAAAAAGGGAGGAATATCATGTCATGAAGGCAAGGGTTACTAATCATAAACACAAAAGGAAAAAAAGAAAAAAGTTCAACAATATAAAAACTTTAAATTTCCTTTATATCAAAAAGACTAAAAATAAAATCATAAATAACAAGCAGGGAGGCCAGCAGACAGTGTGGGTGGGTAAGGGCACTGGATTCCCACATGGCTGACCATGGCTCAAGCCCTGGACCTGGTGGCTAGCTTTCTCACTCTACCTTTTTTTCCTCTCTCTGGTGGTCAAATAAAAAAATAACAAAAATGAATGGAATTAAATAAATAAATAATTCTTTAAAGAAAAAAATAATAAAAAATAGCAAACAGGACAATATATTTGTAAAGCGGGTAACAGATAAAAAAGGATAATAATTAATATTAATATAATAATTACTTCACGAACATGCGTGGCCATTCCCCCTGGGGGTGATTTCTCGCTTTCTGTCTCTCTCTTTCTGGCACGCGCCCTATAGCAAAACAAAACAAACAAACAAACAAACAAACAAACAAAACCTTTCCGACAAAAAAAAGAGAGAGAGAGAGAGAGAGTATCTGAAAGCATAAATACATTTTTTTTCCAGGTTTTTGCCATAGGATATATGTGCTCACCAGAGAGAAACAGAGAGGGACAGAAGGGAGATGGCCACACCACAACTCCTCCTCCTCCATTCTCCTCTCAGGACTTGGGTACACACACACACACACACACACACACACACACACACACATATGCTCAGAGTGATTTTCAAGCCTCCAGGTCCAGGATTTGAACCATGGTCTGTCACATAGGAATGCAGCAAGCACCTTACCCACTGCTGGCCCCTGAGCAGTCTTTTATTAAAGTTTATCAGATTGCTCTGGAAGCTGATATTTAATTGTGTCTGAGATTAAAAAACAGAAGTCTTTCTTTCTACAAATTAATGTTCCTCTTAACATTGAAAGAAATGTTATAGACTAAAGACTATAATTAATTTTAAAAAAAAGGAAAGCCTTTAAAATAACTTTCCAGGAAGCAAAGCTCCAGTTATTAATGAATCATAATGATCAATAATGATTATAAATTAATTTTCATTAACAACTGTATTTTATATTTACCTCTTTGATTCTTATATTGCAGACCCTTTGCCAAATAAAGACACACTTTCTGTGCTCACCAGGAAATAATTTTTTCATTTATACAACAAAACTGTTTCAAATTTAGCAGAAAACATGCTGGGCTAAAAGTCAAAGACAGTGACTGGCTGGCTATTCTGGGCTTTAGTACGCTTTGTGGAAGCATGGGCAAGACAGCCTTCCTGAGGTTTAAATTTTCATACCTATAAGAAAGCAGCAAAACTAAATGGTACTAAGGTCTGTACCAGCTCCAAAGCCTTAGGTCTATGTTAATACCCACTATATGTAAGGCAATGACTTAAGTACTTGGAAAAGCAAAAAGGGAGGAATATCATGTCATGAAGGCAAGGGTTACTAATCATAAACACAAAAGGAAAAAAAGAAAAAAGTTCAACAATATAAAAACTTTAAATTTCCTTTATATCAAAAAGACTAAAAATAAAATCATAAATAACAAGCAGGGAGGCCAGCAGACAGTGTGGGTGGGTAAGGGCACTGGATTCCCACATGGCTGACCATGGCTCAAGCCCTGGACCTGGTGGCTAGCTTTCTCACTCTACCTTTTTTTCCTCTCTCTGGTGGTCAAATAAAAAAATAACAAAAATGAATGGAATTAAATAAATAAATAATTCTTTAAAGAAAAAAATAATAAAAAATAGCAAACAGGACAATATATTTGTAAAGCGGGTAACAGATAAAAAAGGATAATAATTAATATTAATATAATAATTACTTCACGAACATGTAAAAAGTTCATATGAATTAATAAGAAAAAGAAAATCACGACAGAAACATACAAAATTCTAAGTAGAATTACTTCATTTGTAGCTCAAGAAAATAACATGTACTGCCAGTCAAATGAGCAAAGCTTTTATTTTTTTCATGGTGTAAAATATACACACCATAAAATGTTACTATCTTTTTTTTTTTTTTTTTTTTAGAGATTTTCATTGTAGGGCGCGTGTGCTCGCCAGACAGACAGAGAGAGAGAGACATAGAGACAGAAAGCGAGAAATCACCCCCCAGGGGGGATGGTCACGCCGCAATCCCTTCTCCTCCATTCTCCTCTCGGGATCTTGGGCACGCACGCACACGAGCCCGGCGTGAGTTTTAAGCCACCGGGTCCGGGACACGAACCGCGGTCGACTATGTGGGAGTCCAGTGACATAGCCATTACGCTAACCGCTGGCTCCCAAAATGTTACTATCTTAACCAGTTTTAAGTGTACAGTTTAGCGGCATTAAATACATTCACATTGTGCAACCATCACTACTACCCATCCCCCCAAATTTTTCATCACCCCAAACTAAAGGGTGTATCAATTAAATAATACCCCTTCCCAGTCCCTAGTAACCACTATTCTACTTCTCAGAATCTTACTATTATAGGTGCTTGTTATAAGTAGACTACCACAATATTTGTTCTGTGTCTGGCTCATTTCACTTAGCTTCAGGTCTTCAAGATTCATCTGAGCCATACCATGTACCAGAATTTCATTACTTTTTAAATATGGCACTTATGTATATACTACATTTTGTTTGTCCATTTCATGGACATTTAGACCGCTTCTATCTTTTGGCTATTACAAATAATGCTGCTACAAACATGATGTACAGATACCTGTTCAAGTCATTGCTTTCAATTCTTTGGGTATCTACCAGAAGTAGAAATGCTGCATCATGTGGCGATTCTATGCTCAATTTTTGGGGAAATACCATACAGTGGTGTTTGGTGTACACAGTATGGTGTTTCCCCTAGCACACAGTGGCTGTACAAGTCACGTTTCCACCAGCAAGGCACAAGGCTTTAATTTCCTCCATACACTTGTCAATACGTGTTCATTTCTGTTTTCTTCCTCTCTTTCTTTTTTGTACTAGCCATTCTAACAAGTGTCACTGTGATCCTGATTTGCCTTTCCCTAATGATTCATGATGTTGAACATTTTTTGTCACATGCTGCCTGGCTATTTCTATATTTTCTTCATGGAAAAATATTTAAAGTCCTTTGCCTATTTTTAATTGGGTTGATTTTGAGTTGTGGCGTTCTTTATATATCATGGATACAATCCCTTATCTGATAAATAATTTGCAAATATTTTCTACCATTCTCTAGATTGCCTTTTCATTGTTTCACTATTGATAGTGTACTCTGATGCACAAATTTTTTTATTCTGATGATGTCTACCTCATCCCCTTTTTCTACTGTTCTTTTTCTTTTAGTGACATTTACAAAAAAAAAAAAAAAGTCAAATATAGTCATTACATTTTCCTTGTATATTATCATGGACAGGTTTTATAGTTTTAGCTTTTACATTAGTCTTTGTGCTTTTTTATTTTTTACTATTACAAAATGTGGACTAGACTATAAATTAGTATATTGTTGATGGCACTGTAAACAAATAAGACCGCGCTGAAGAATAATTTGGCAGAATATACCTAGAACCTTAAAGCCATGCACATACTGAGGCCAGCAGGTGGCATGGTGGTTAATGTGCCAAACTCTCACATGGCTACCTGCAGTTCGAGTCCCAGAACTAGCAGGTTGCTTTCTCTCCCTCTCTCTCTCTCTCCCTCCCTCCCTCCCTCCCTCCCTCCCTCTCTGGTGAGTACACATGCCCTATAGCAAATTAAAGAATAGTAATAATAATAATAAATAAAATTAAATAAATTATTTATTTTTTGAAAAATATATCCATTTTCTCTAACTTAGTATTATACCCATGGGCATTTGTATTGAGGAGAATAATCACTGAGGTTCAAGAAGTTATACTATAGTACGTTACAGTAAAAGATCAGGGATGAAGGCAAATTCAAAATAATGAACAAAAAACTTGTTAGATAAATCTTTTTTTTAGTTATTTATTTAATTTTATTTATTGAAAAATATATCCATTTTCTCTAACTTAGTATTATACCCATGGGCATTTGTATTGAGGAGAATAATCACTGAGGTTCAAGAAGTTATACTATAGTACGTTACAGTAAAAGATCAGGGATGAAGGCAAATTCAAAATAATGAACAAAAAACTTGTTAGATAAATCTTTTTTTTAGTTATTTATTTAATTTTATTTATTTATTCATTTATTTTAATTTGACCAGAGAGAGGCAGAGAAAGGCAGAGAAAGAGAGATAGAGAGAGGAAGTGAGAAAGCAAGCCACCAGATTCAGGATTTGAACCATGGTCGGCCATGTGGGAGTGTCCAGCACCTTAACCACCACTCCACCAGCTGGTCCCAAATCTTTTTTTTTTTTTTTAATAAATCTTGATACAGGCTTTTAGTTGAAGAGTATTTTAAATGTACAGGATATAATCATTATGTAATATTACCTAATGAAAAGGCAGATTTTAGGGCCAACCTGTCAGCTAAATCCCACATGGCCAACTGAGCTATTTGAGTCCCGGATCTGGCAGCTTAAAAAATACAACAGGGAGGGACCAGCAGTTAGCATAATGGTTATGTCGCTGGACTCCCATGCTGTCGACCACAGTTCACGTCCCGGACCCGGTGGCTTAACAATCACACCATGCGCCTGTGCATGTGTGCCCAAGATCCTGAGAGGAGAATGGAGGAGAACGGATTGTGGTGTGGCCATCCCCCCAGGGGGTGATTTCTCGTTTTCTGTCTCTCTGTCTCTCTCTGTCTGGCGAGCGCACACACCCTATAGCAAAAACCTCTCAAAAAAAAAAGAAAGAAAGAAATACAACAGGCACATGTACATGCATGCCCAAAATCCCCCCAAAAGAGGGAGAAATGGAACAGATGGGATTACGGTATGACCATGCCCTAAGAGGGGTGCTTTCACTTTCTCTCTCTCTCTCTCTCTCTCCACCCTGGTAAGTGTACATTTCCTCTAGCAATTTTTTTTAAAAGCTGGATTTAAAGCATCGAATATACTCTAATGTCTATTTTATGAAATACATATATTTATATTATAGACAAAGAATAAAATTAACAATGCAGAAAACTATTAATTATCATTAAAAGTAAAATTACTGGAAACTTTTTTTCTATTCTTTTGTCCATTTTATAAAGTTTCTACAATGTACATCAGAGCAGGACTTGGGTTATAAATGAAGTATTTAAAAACTGAAAGGCAATTTCTATCCCAGGACTCAAGGAAGTAAGGGTGAATAAAGCAAATATTTTTGTAAAGCTTTCTTCTAAGTGCCAGATTTTAGCCAGGTATATTGAGTAGCATGGAGAATTTACTATAGATTTTAAGCCAACAAAACAATCTAGCAATAGAAGAAATGCACACATATACATGTGTCAAATCCAAATAGGACGGAGAAATGCAGGAGAAGGAATTGTGGTCTGACCACACCCTATTGGGGAGTGCTATTTTCCCTCTCTAACTCAGTCTGGCAAGTGTACATGTCTTCTGGCAATTAAAAAAGAAACTGAATGGGGAATAGAAAAGATGAAAACTACTAACAGACTTATTAAAATAGCAAGAAAAAAGTAAATAGAAGTGTAAGCTACCTATGTTAAAAATGAAAAAGGTGATACATAAGACAGTAATCATAAAAGACTTTATAGCAGAGTTTCTCAAGATGTAATTCTGAAGTTGGTATCACCTGAGTCACCTATGTTGTCTGTTTTTTAAAAACACAAATTTGTCAACTCTACCCCATTCTATAATCAGAATCAAAAATTACGGGATTTACCCTAGGAATTACACATTTAATCAACTCCCAACCCCACATCTAGTCATTTATATGCACACAAAATCAGAAACACTTTCATGGGATTTAATAAGTGATCTGAGGATAAGAGAGATGGAAGACTAGAAGAAATGGCTTACATATCAAATATGTGGGTACTACACTCCTGCTGTTGCGAGCTCTCCATGATCAGTGGCTCCCACAGAACTTCTGTTTCTTACTAGTTGAACTTAAGTTACTTCTGCCTGAAGATGATTTTCCTACGTACCATCCAATCACTTAATCTATCCTTTTTAGAGTGCAGTTTAACCCCAGGAGCTGCTGCCAGTGCAAACTTACTAAAACATTTTAATGCCAGGTCTACCAGTACAGGATGAGAAATGCAGTTGGTACACAGTAGATACACAGTTAGAATGTGGAAAGGAGGGACCAACGGATAGAGAGTAAGGGTTATGTCGCTGGACTCCCATGTCATCAACCAGGGTTTGAGTCATGGACCCAGCAGCTTAAAAACCCTGGCAGCTTAAAAACCATGCCGGCCTTTTGTGTGTGTGCACCCAAGATCCCAAGAGGAGAATGGAGGAGAATGGGTTGTGGGATGGCCATCTCTCCTGGGGAGTGATTTCTTGCTTTCTGTCTCTCTGGCGAGTGCACATGATCTATAGCAAAAATGTCTCAAAAAAAAAAAAAAAGTGGAAAGGAAAGAGGTCAGAGCTACAAAGACGGGGTAAAATCTGATAGGAAAGGACATGTATGTGTGCACATTTGTATGTGTGTGTGTGCACATATACTAAGCTGATGTGCTTGAACTTTTCCTAAAAAATTTCAGTTGGATGAAATGAAATCTGTCTGACAACTGCATACTCCTGTGAAACCACTACCACAATCAAAATAATGAACATTTCCATTACCAAAAAACATTCCCCAGTATCCCCTTTTGTGATCAGTCCTCTCCCCCTTCCCAGCTTCTGGCAACCACTGATCTATTTCAGCTTGCCTTTTTAGAATGTCATGTAAATGGAATTATTATACACATTGCTTTTGTCTGGCTCCTTTCATCTGGTATAATATTGTGGGATTCAGCTAACACTGTTGCCTGTGTTTGCTCCTTTTTATTGCTAAGTAATATTCCACTGTATGGCTATACAAGTTGCTTAGCCACTCATCACCTGATAGACAGTTGAGGTTTTCCACTTTGAGATCATCATGAATTAGGCTGCTATGGACATTTACCTGCAATTGTGTACATGTTTCCATTTCTCTTGAATAAGTATCTATAAATAAAATTGTTGAGTAGTGATTGCAAACACATGTTTTAATTTATAAGAGATTACCAATCTGTCTTCAAAAGTGTCTACCATTTTGCATTACTACCAGCAATGTATGAGGTTTCCTGCTACTATCCACTCTTGCCAGTTCTCAGTATTCAGTCTTCTTCATTTTAGCGATCCTAAGAAGTGTGCAGTTGTATCTCATTTCCCTAATGGCCAATGGTGTTGAACACCTTTCCACATGATTATTTTCTACCTAGTTCTTCTTTGATGAAGTGTTGTTTGATTATTTTACCTATTTTTCATTGGGTTGTTTGTCCTCTTAAAATTAAGTTTTGAGTTTTTTTATGTATTCTGGATACAAGTACTTTATAAGATGTGTGTGTGTTGCAAATATTTTTGCCAGATTTCACCTTGTCTTGTATTGTCTTAATAATGTTTCTCAGGGACCAGCAGGTGGCATGGTGGTTAAAGGCACTGGACTCCCACATGGCCAACTGCTGTTCAAGTCCTGAACCTGGTGGCTTGCTTTCTCACTTTCTCTTGTCTCTCCCTCTCTCTGTCTGTCTCATCAAACTGGAAAATAATAATAATAAAGTTAAATAAATAAACTTTTAAAAAATATTTTTCAGAGAAAAGTATGTATCATTTTTAAAAATCCAAATCCCAATCTTTTTTTTTTTTTGAGAGGTTTTTGCTATAGGGCACGTGTGCTCGCCAGACATACAGAGAGAGACAGAGAGACAGAGAGACAGAAAGCGAGAAATCATCCCCTGGGGGGATGACCACGCTGCAATCCCTTCTCCTCCGTGCTACTCTTGGGATCCTGGGCACACACGCGCTCGGCGTGAGTTTTAAGCCACCGGGTCCGGGACGCGAACTGCGGTCGACTACATGGGAGTCCAGCGACATAGCCATTACGCTAACTGCTAGTCTGCCAACCCCAATTTTATACTCAAAATTACATATTCTTCAACTATATCTCCAGAAATACTATGATCATTTCTGACTGTTTTTTCTGTAGAATAAACTTTTCCTCACTTTGTCCACATGACATATTTTGACTCAAATTTTATACCTTGGTCCTCTCTGAAATCTTTCCTGATGACTCCTACAGTCCTATGTATTTACTTTCCATACTCCCAACACAGCAAGTAAAACTGAATTAATTGCTTCCTTTTCAATATCCTCATAGCACTCTGTATGCACTTGCTTAGTAGAAATTATTTCATTGGAAAGATCACATGTGCTATATCCAGTCTAAAACTAAATCCCTTGTTCAACAAGTATCTAAGTCTCACACTACTCACCTTTGTAACAGGGATAAGAAGGTCTGCCTCATTACCTTATAAGGGTTCTATAAGCTCTAAGGATAGTGAGCATGGTGATTATTGTAGAGTATGGTGTATGTAAGAGGGAAAGCACAAGAATGAATTAATCAATTAATTAATGAGTCAATGAATAAATGTCCTTATTTCTGTGTCTTCTTTGTACCTCCTAACCCAATGCAGACCATGAAGTTCTCTGGGATAATGACTATCATAGATAGCTCCAGAATTTACCAAATATTAAGCACAAAGTATTCAGGAAAGAATCTATAATAAAACATCCTGTTTTGGGGCTGGCAGGTGGCATGGTGGTTAAGGGCAATGGACTCCCACATGGCCAACCACAGTTTAAATCCTGAACCTAGCAGCTTTTTTGGAACTTTCTAATTTTCAGCAATAATTGCTAAATCTGAGGTCTTGGGAAAGTGAAGTGTTATTTACTATTACCCATTACATACATTTATTCCTTAAAAAAAAAAAAAATGGGGCCAGCAGGTGGCATGGTGATTAAAGGCTCTAGAATCCCACAGGGCTGACCGTGAATCGAGTCCCGGACCTGGTGGCTCGTTTTCTCACTTTCTCTCTCTCTCACTCTGACTTGGTCCCTCTCTGATCAAATTAAAAAATAAATAAAGTTAAATAAAATAATTCTTTTAAAATAAAAAGTTTCAAATTTAAAAGTATTTTGGAAGATGACAGGGAAATACCAGCATGAGAAGAGACTTAAAGAAAAACAACAAAGGTCCAGCTATAGTAGCACATGCTAGGTGATGCTGCTACTCAGCAGGCTGAGGCCACACGGGAGGCCCATAAAAACCAGGCACAGCGACACACACATGTAGTCACAGCACCTTAGGAGCTGAGGCAGGAAAATTGTGACAAATAAAGTCCTTCTCTTTAAAAGAAAAAAAAAAGACATCTTCAAACTGTATACCAAAAGATAACTTCAGGGATTAAGACTGAGGAAAGGGAGAAAGATATCTTTACATAATTCTCTTTTTCTTTTTTTTTTTTCCTATAAGTTGAGTACTTAAGACGTAAAGCTTGAGAGATCAGCAGAGTGGTTACATTGCTGGACTCCCACATGGCTGTGGTTCAAGTCCCGGCTTCAAACTCATGCCAGGCATGTGTGCATGCATGCCCAAGATCCCAGGAAGAAAACAGAGGAGAAGAGACTGTGGCATGGCCATTTCCCCAGGGGTGAGTTCTCATATTCTGTCTCTCTCTGCATCTCTGGCAAGTGCATATGCCCTATAGCAAAAATCTCTTAAAAAAAAAAAGGATGTAAGGCTTGATCCAACAATCTCACTTTTTAGTATATACCCAAAGGAATTTAAATCAGTATGTCAAAGTAGTATCTGCATTCCCAGGTTCATTGCAGCATTATTCACAGTAGCCACAATATGGAAACACCAAGTGAATGAATAAAATATATTCTTTTATCCATTTTTTCTTGAATGTGTATATACACACACTGTACACACTCAAGAAAAAACTACTCAGGCTTTAAAAATGAACAAAATTCTGTCATTTACTACAATATAGACAAATCTAGAGACTATTATGCTAAGTGTAATAAACCACATACAAAAGACAAATAATGCAAAACCTCTGTTACATGTAAAACCTAAAAACTTGAACTCATAGAAGTTGAGAATAAAATGGTAGTTATCACAGGCTAGGGATTGGATGAAGCTGGGCAGGGATGGGAGAAATGGTCAAGGGATACAACATTTTAGTTAGATAGGAGAAAAAAGTTGTGGTAATCTATTAAACAGAGGTGAATATAGTTAATGTATTGTGTGTTACTAAATTGCTAAAACAGTAGATTTTAAATAAATAAACAATAAATAAGTAAGTGAGGTGATGGATACATTAATTGTCCTGGATTGACTGATCCACAATCCATAAATGTATCAAAGCATCATATTATACCCCAAAAGTATATATAATTATTAAATATAAATTTAAAATGTAAAGCTAAATTAAAGAAAATTTCTGTTTTTTTTTAAGCTTATTCATTTATTTCTTCCAAGACAGTGTGAGAAAGAAAGGCAAAGAGACACACATTTAGAGAAATAAACAGAGGCAGGCACTCTCAACAGTGTCTTTATGCTGTAATTCAACCTGCCTTGGCAGAACTGAATCCAGGGCACATGTGTGCATGAGTATCAGTGTGCTCAGGATGGTTCCAGGACATGAACCTAGAACCTTTCTCAAGGTAGGTAGGTCTAGCTGTATTTTCATTAACCACCACCTAGCTTTAAAGAAATATTTTTAATGCACGAATAAAAGCAAACATGTACATTAAAACCATAGTTTGAGATGCTGCTTACTGAAATTTTAAAATGCCTCTATAAATGATTTGACAAGCACACAATTATTAGCATGAAGGCAACAGACGTCAGGTTGCAAATGGGCCAAAAATGTAACTAATACACAATACTTATCTTTCCTCCCCAATATTACAAACTATAATCAGTTCTCTTGTCATTTCATGCTCATAACATCTTTCTTAAGCAAGTAAGATTGTTTCTTTTTCCTTTTTTTTCCCACATGTACTAGTAACAAAAACAAAAAATTAAAGGTCTTTTTTTAATTCAAAAAACATGGCTGATAAATAGAGAGCTTAAAGCACTTATCAAATATTCCATAGCTATGAGACCAGCAGTTACCGTAATGGCTATGTCGCTGGACTCCCATGTAGTCAATCGCGGTTCGAGTCCGAGACCAGGTGGCTTAAACTCACGTCAGGCACATGTGTGTGTGTGCCCAAGATCCCAAGAGGAGAATGGAGAAGGGATTGTGGTGTGGCCATCCCCCCTGTGGGGTGATTTCTTACTTTCTGTCTCTCTGACTCTCTGTGTCTTTCTGGCAAGCGCACACATCCCATAGCAAAAACCTCTCAAAAAAAAAAAAAAAAAGAAAAAAGAAAAAGAAAGAAAGAAAAAGAAAAATTACATAGCTAATATGATTCAGAGGGTCAAGATCAGAAAACAAGTATAGAGACCTGGGACAAAAAAAATGGTTTGAAATAATCTGAATTATTTTGTCAGATTGAAAATGTACTTGCTAAATGTTTTTAATGTTTCCTATTCAATCTGACTCTTTTAAAGTAAAATTGTACCCAATATAATAAAAAGTACCTTTAAGAAAATAGATCAAAAATAAGAGAAAAAAATAAGAAAAATGGTCCAACTAATAACACACCTAATTTGTTTTGTTTTGCTACATTCCAGAAATGGAACTAAGGCTGTACCAAAGCCTGATTGTTGATTGACAGCATTGATTTATCAAACTGTTAAATACCTGAATGTGAAATTAAATCCATCATTACTAGAACTTACACACATAAAAATACACAATTATCTCTGTCCTCAAGGAGATTACACAGCTTCATATTACTTAGTATTTTATAGAGAAACCAATGTTCTAAAATAATTCTTTAAATTTACTCAAGAAAATAAACTTGGAAAGTTTTTGGCACTAAAACACTGCAACGGTAAATAGAACTCTAACATTAACAAGCCAACACAATTACCACTAGGTGTCACTCTGATATAAAGTTCTTGGCTGCCTTTAGGTTTGTTTTTCATACCTTGTTGCATCTTCCTGGTAATAACAGGGAAAAGCTGTTTTATCTTATTGAGCACCTCTTTGCATTTTAATATTTATATGTATACAGCTACAGAAAAATTGGTATTTATCCAATTCCTAAATAACAGGAATATGATTTACATATGTAACAATTATGTTGCAGGTCATATAAACAAATCAGTATTTTTTTAAAGTTTAATATGGTAGATGAATCAATATATATATTTATACATACATACACAAATAAATATATTTATATATCTACATATATACATATACTCATGGATTTGAATAAATTAATTTAGAGAATAGTAAGAGCCTGATTTCTAATTTTGTTAAGTTAATATTCACAAGGGAAACCTGAAACACAAAGAAAAAGTAGTGAAATTACTTTTTTGTTTTGTTTCAAAATCCATTTTTAAAGTGGATAAAAATATTAAGGGCTCATAGAGAATTATTAAACTTAACTTTGGGGGTTGACAAGTGGTGTGGTGGGTCAAGGCACTGGACTTCCACAAGGTCCACTGTGGTTCTAGGCCCAGACCTGGCGGCTTGCTTTCTTGGGGCCAGCAGGAGACATAGTGGTTAAGGCACTGGACTCCCATATGATGAACCATGGTTCAAGTCCTGGACCCAGTGGCTTGAAAAACACTGGGTGCATGTGTGTGCATGCCCCAAATCCCAAGAGAGTGGAGCAGAAGGGACTGCAGCATGGCCACCCCCCAGAGGATGATCTCTCATTTTCTGTCTCTCTGTTTCTGTCTCTCTGGCAAGCACACACACCTTACAGCAAAAGCTCTCCAACAAAACCCCAACTTAACTACGTCCATGGAGGTTAGGAAAGGTTTTCCAGAAGAGGAGATTTTGAAAACTAAGTAGTTTTCTAGAAAGCTAAATACAACAGGGAAGGTCAAATCAAATAGGAAACAGAAAATAGGGAGCCAATGAAATACATATGAGGAGACTTGTGTAGTGCAACTATAGAAAATATACTTAAGAGGAAGAAAGAAACTGAGCATACAGAATCTAGGGGAATTATTTTAATAACTCATGAAATTAATTCCTAAACTATAACAAAGGATTTGAAAAGGAGAGGTTCAAGTGATATTGTGATAGTACTCACAGAATTTAATTGATAAAATGCTGTAAAAGGGGGCTGGTAGGTGGCATGGTGGTTAAGGATGATGAACTCCCACATGGCCATGCGCAGTTCAAGTCCCAGACCCAGCGGCTTACTTTCTCATTTTATTTCTCTCTCTCTCTCTCTCTCTCTCTCTCTCTCACTCTCACTCTTACTCTTACTCTCACTCTGTCTCTTTCTGGTCAAATTTAAATAGATAGATAGATAGATAGATAGATAGATAGATAGATAGATAGATAGAAAGAAGAAATAAAGTTCAATAACATAATTCTTTTTTTTTAATGCTGTAAAAGAAAAAAAAATTCTAACAAGTCCCAAATGTTATCCCTAGACATGTCTTCCATAAGCATACCAACGTGCAGTGAACACAGAAAAGGTATATGACATGATTTTCTGGCATATAATTCACAATAAAAGAATAAGTATAATCCAGGACAAATATAATTAGAGCAGTTAGGAGAAATAGTAGCAGGTACCTATTACATAATACCAATATTTGATTTAAAACTCATTCTGAGGATCAGGAGTAGTAGCTCGATATTTAAGGCGGCTAGATCCCACATGGTCAGCTGCGCAATTAAAGTCCCAGTCCCAACTGCTTGAAAAACACATCTGGCACACATACATGTGTGTACAAAATTCCAAGAAAATAATGGAGAAGGGACTGTGGTGTGGCCACCCCCCTGGGTGACTGCTTTCTCTCTCTCTTCTTCGTGAGTACATTCATTCTATAGCAAATTTTTTAAAAAGGAAAAAAATTCATTTTAAGTCTAATTTTTGTTTACAATTTCTTAACTGTATACATTTGTAAACAGGATGAAAAATGAACCTACTTCTACTCTATCATACCTAAGCACAAGTCGGCTTTTACAATGAATTATAAAGTCAACAGTCTATAAAATGGAATCTCTAGAAATTCTTTCATAGTTTCTATGATAAAGCTTTATAATATTTCCATAGTTATATATTCTATATGAAGATAGAATGAGGGCCATTTTGGTGGTGCAGTGGTAACACACTGCTCAAGTGATGCTGGGTCCATATGGTAGATCACAGGTTCAGTTCCCCAGTCAACCTACACATCAGGCATGCACACCATGATCCTGGCTGGCTCTGGCTAGGAAGGCAGAAATGGGGGAGGGGCGATCACAACATGAAATCCTGTTGAAGTTGCTTGTTTCTCCCTCCCTCTCACTCTCTCTCTGCCTCTCATGAAAGAAAGAAATTAAAAATAAAAAAGAATTAGAGTGTTAACATTAACATATAATCCAGAGAAGACAACATTTCTGACCACCATCTTTGAAATGAGCAGCATTTTCCTGATGCTGAGTTTTAAGGGAAACTGTAGAAATTTGCCCTCTGAAGATTTGAAAACAATAGTTTGTCTTCACAGTTTCTAATGATGTGTATATAGAGTCTCTGAACTCTATGGACTAAGAGTCTAGGCTTTTACATGAAAAACAGTATTTTAAATGTACTCTGAGTTCTCTGAGACTGCTCTGAGTCTCAATTGTTGGCATAGGACATCTTGAACAAATAGCAGAGATGAGTTTGTAAGTTTCTTACTATAGAAGCAGGCAACCAGAAAATCAGCAGCTAAGGTAGCAGCAGCAACACAGACTACACTTGACTAAGTCCTATACCAAGCCTGTACTAGCATTTTACCTAAAATATCTTATTTAATTCCCACAATATCACTAGAAGGTAGACATAACTATAATTTTATAAATAAGAGATCTCAAGTTCTTAGTTTGTTTAGTGCTGCTGTAACAAAATATCCAAGATTGGTAATTTACAATAACTTATTTGGCTTACAGTTCTGGAGGCTGTAAAATCTAAGACTGAGGGTTAACATCTGCCAGGGTCTTCGTGCTGGGTCATCCCATGCAGAAAGCACAGGGCAAGATGAGCATAGCAAAAGAGAAACTTTTTAAAAGGAAAAGAGAAGTGGGCTTCATAGAAAAAATAATGCTAAAGGATATATAACAGAGGAGTAACATTAGCAAGATGACAGAATAGAAAGCTGCAGACCCTCTATTCCTGCTTGGAGGCATCAAGAATACACAGACTAATGAGGCCCTTTGTAAGAAATCTAGAAACCAGAGGCTCTAGCACCTCAGGTAAGCAAGAAATCAGCTGCACTAAAGCAATTAGGAAAATCCATGGTACTCACTCATCATGATCCCTCCCACTGGGTCAGTACAGTGCAATTGAGAGAAAAATCCCACCTCCTGACCTCTCTAAGAGGGAAAGTGAAGACTGAAACAAACATACTTTCATTCATTCAGGAGCTGTCCAAGGGACTGGTCTGTCATGCCTGAATCTAAGTACTGACAGAAAAGGGTACCAGGTTGAGGGCCCCCTGGAACAAGCAGGCAGTATAGACTAACATTCACCCACTAACTGTTGTCCCTCCTCACTGGAAAAAGCTGGTGCATGAGTCCAAAATTCTGGATTTTCAGGGTGCTGCCTAAGATAATTATTTCTGTCCTGCCTATTTGGAAGCATTGACAGGACCCTGTACACTCTAAATACTTGGGGACCAAGTATCTTCTTGAGAAAAGAAAGCTGGGTAGCTTACTGTTGCTCCAGAGAGCCTGCAGTAAAGTAGAACTCAGCGGTCTCATCCTCAGGGAGCTGGGGGATTTGGGAAGAATGGAGCATGCAGGCAGCCAGTGGCATAGTGTTTAATATGGCTGGATCCCACATGGCCAAGTGCATGGCTGGAGTCCTGGACCCAGCAGCCTGAAAAACATGCCACATGCATGTACGTGCATGCCCAAAATCCCGAGAGGAAAATGGAAGAGAAGAGATTACAGTGTGACCATCCCCACAGGGATGCTTCCTCATTTTTTTTTCTCTCTCTCGTCTTGTCTCTCTCTAATGCCCTATACCAAACAGAGAAAAACAAATCAAACTCACAATGAATTATCACCTCTCACTTGTTAGGATAGTCATCATTAAAAACAGAAAGAAAGGGAAAAAAGACACACAAGAACTTATCAAATAACAACAAGGATGGTAATGGGAATATAAAAATGGTACAGCTGCTATGGAAACCAGCATGAAGGTTCCTCAAAATGTTAAAAATAGAACTGCCATCTGATTCAGTAATCCCACTTTCAGGCATATAGTCAAAAGAACTGAAAACAGAATTTATATGAGGTATTTGCACTCCATTGAAGCATTATTCACTAGCCAAGAGGTATGAACAACCTAAATGTTTATCAACAGATTAATGGATAAAGAAAATGTGGTTAATACATACAATAGAATATTAATCAGCCTTTAAAAAAAAAAAAAAAGTAGTAATAGTAGAAGAAGAAGAAAGGGCCAGGCAGTGGCATAGTTTAGGCAGCTGGATAAAGCAAATGGATCCCACATGTCTGACTGTGCAGTTCAAGTCCCAGACTTAGCAGCTTGAGAGATATGCTGGGCACACGTGCATTGTGCATGCCCAAATTCTGAGAGAAGACAAAAGAGAAGGAAATAAGGTGTGGCTATCCCCCTGGGGGATACTTTTTTACTTTCTCCCTCTCCCTCTCTCTATAAGAGCACTCTATAGCAATTTTTTTTTAAATAAAAAGTAAATTAATGCTATTTCTGGTTCTACAATTGAAGTGAATCAAATAATATGATCTAAATATGAGTTTAATATAGTAAAACTACAGTGACTTGGTAAAGTCTGTCCAGAAATGGCAGGCATTTGCTTTGAGTCTCCTTTGATAGGACAGCATTTTTTTCAGCTGGTGAAGAGAAAAGGTGACAGATATATGTTTCATGTCTGACTTCTCTTTTTTAATTTTTTTAAGAGATTTTTGCTATAGGGGGCTTGTGCTCACCAGCAAGACAGAAAGCGAAAAATTACTCCCCCAGGGGCTGTGATGGCCATGCCACAATCCCTTCTACTCAATTCTCCTCTTGGGATTTTGGGCACGCACATACACGCATCCAGTTGGATTTTCAAGCCTCCAGGTCTAGGGACTTGAACTGTAGTCAGCCATATAGGAGTTGAGCAACATAACCATTATGCCATCTGCTGGTCCCCATGCCTGACTTCTCAACATAATCCTATAGTTTGAATGGAAACATAGTTTGAAAGTGTCCTTTCCAAACTTCAAGTGTTGACAATATCAACACTTCAAAAGGGAGGGCCTTTAAGAGGTGATTAGGTCATGAGGACAAAGGCATCATGAAGGAAAGGTCTTCATGGGAGGAGTACATTTTTTGCCCCTTCTACCATTTGCCATATGAGAACAGAATATTTTATTCCTTCAGAGGATACAGCTTCAAAGCACTATGTTGGAGGCAGAGAGCAGTACTCATGACAAATCAAATCTACCAGTACCTTCATTCCAAACTTCCTAGCCTCCACAAATACATAAGAAAATAATTCATTAATCTGTTCTTTATAATTACCCACTCTCATGTGTTCTGTTATAGTAGCACAAACAGACCAAGACACATAGAATAAAAAATGAGTGAGCTTCAGTTATAAAGCCTGATAGGAAACATACTTAATGATTAGGATTTTTTTTAAGTTCTTAGATGCTTGATTTGCATTGCCCTGAAAAACAGCATCATATACCACAATTCCACATATGTGGAATCAAAAAAATTATTCTCAAACTTACCTCAATCTCAACACAGTATTTTAAAACTGAGCACAATAATCTGTAAGGGAAAATATCAGTTTCAATTTTTCCCCCTTCTTGTTGGCAATCAACTCAAAAGAAAATAATATAGGCTGACTGTTTACCTAATGTTTACCTAATGAGTTACTTATTTGTAAGGCATTATGGCAGGAAAACCTTACCAACAGTGCAGCTGTCTTCAAGTACCACATCAACATTTTTGTCTCTGTATTCAACCCTGAAGTCCAGCATCCGAGGTTGCCTTTCTACAATCTGCCTGGATGGCATTACAGGTCGAAACGCCGAAGAAGAGGGAGTAGGAGCTGGAGTTGGTTGACTTGCTGAATCAAACGCATGTCCTGGTATGGTCTCACCTCCATATTCACTAAAATGTTGACATAAAAGAAGGATTATCATCAACCAATCATTAGAAATACCACTAGGGACCCTCCATTTTTGGCTTGTGTTGTTTTTCCTATCAAGTTTATCTACTCCTGTGTTAAAGCCAAACTTAAATTCTATCTTCTTCACGAAATTTCTCTCAGTGACTGGAGGCCACATTATATTTCCCCCTATCCTTGCCTTTCTATGTTTATTAGCAGCAGCATCATATGACTTAAAATGTTTAATTAGATTTTTGCTTTGTGTTGTTATGATTTTGGTAAAAGATTGTTTTAAACTCTATTCATTAAGAATGATATCATCCTTGTTCAGTTTCATTTAATCACTGAGTCATTATTTGACACATTAATTCTACTTTCCAAAGACTATTTTACAACTTCACTGTCCTTAAACTTTAGTTCTCCCTCATTCCTTGATCTTAAAAGGTGATTTTTTGGGGGAGGGCCAACTGGTGGCATCGTAGATAAGGCAGCTGGATTCCACATGGCTGACCTCATGGTTCAAGTCCTAGATCCAGCAGCTTGAGAAACGTGTCCCGTGTATGTGTGCATATGTGCCCAAAATCCTGAAAGGAGGCAGAGGTGAAGGAGAAGGTATTGTGGTAAGGCCATCACTAATGAGGAGTACTTTCTCACTTTCCCCCTCTCTCCTTTTCTGTCTGCCTCTCTCCAACAAACATGTGCCCTCCAGCAAATTTTTAAAAAATATATTTTTTGTCCTACTTTGCTGAGAAAGCAGAAGTCATCAAAAGGAATTTCCTTATCTTAACATCAAATCCACAAACTAAACCACATATATACTCTCCCTCCCCCTATAAAATAGAGGGATAACATTTTTTCCTATATGAAAAATCTAAAACCATCTTTACATTAGTTTTATACTACAAATTATCCTTCTCCTTTACAGTAGCTTTTACAACATCTTTATTCTGGAATTTTGTTAACAACATTTAAACATGTTCTAAACTCTCTCTTCTTAAAAAATGAAAGTGGAATCCTGGCTCTTCCCACTAAATAGCTGACTTGTTCACAAAATGTGAACAATAATTAAATGTGCACAATGCCTAGTACCTAGTATAATCTTACACCTCCAACTTAGTGTATTTAAAGTTTAATTTGTTCATGTTTTCCCAAGCCTGACCCTCTTCTTTTATTCTTCTCATCAGAAACCTCTGGTGTTATCCTTGACCCCTTCTTTGCATCCTCTCAACCCCCATATCTAATCAGTCCTTTCCATTTTACCTCCTAAATATCTTTTGAATAAGTTACATACCCTCAGGATATGCCAACCTAGTCCAAGTCACAATTCTCTCTTGTATGGACTAATGTAATAGCCTCATAAGTTATCGCTTCTCTTTCTTTATAATTATCAAAGGGCACAACTCACCAGAGAGAGAGAGAGAGAAAGAGAGAGAGAGCGCACGCGAAAACCCCTCCCCAAATTAAGCATAGTCAAGACACAATTTTTTTTCCTTCATTTCTCTATCCTGTCAGAATTTGGGGTACACACACACACGTCTGACATATTTTTCAAGTAGTAAGGCCAAAACTCGAACTGTGGTTGGTCATGTGAGATCCAGTTTCCTATGCAGAGCACTTAAAACCGTGCTACTGGTCCAGCCACTAACTGATCTCTTATTTTAATATGTACTCTTGCTTCCCTGCATTCCACTCCATTTAGCCCCTAGAGTGAAATTAAAGACACAAATGTCTTCATATCATTTTCTTCCTTAACCCTTCAATTACTCCCCTCTGCTCTCCAGAAAAGTATTTGAAATGGCCTATAAGGCCCTATATGATCTGAATCCTATCTATTGTCCCATGCTCATGCTGGGTTATTTCCATCTCCCTAAGCTAAAAGACGTAACACAATGGCTTTTCATTTCTTCTCTCCCTTTGATCTTTCCCCTTACATCTGGAAATACAGACTATTCCCTCTAAGAATATTCTTTCCTTCCCAACTCATGTCCACCTCCATCCATCCTTCTTACTAATTATGCTCATTCTTATGTCAGATTAAATGTTTTTTTAATTAAGAGCATGTTTTGCTACCTCAGAGAAGGTCTATTCTCAACTACTATCTATAATTATAAAATTAACTATATCATTCATTATTTAACATCTATGTCCTCACTAGAATGCAAGTATCGCAAAGACAAAGCTCACATTTGTGTACGTGTGTGTATTATCAGAGATGAGAGAAAGGAGAGCTGGCTAGAGAGTAAGAGAGAAGGATTTCTGACAGGGTCCCACTTTGTCACGATTCTCCAGCCCCAGGCTCCAAGTTAGCTAGGATTACAGATAGACATTGCCATGCTCAGTGTGTGTAGGCTGGTCTGAGGCTTCCCATGTGGCACTAGCCTGCAGTGCTCTACCACTTACACCACTAGAGTAGGGCCCACATTTGTGTTTTTAATGGCTATATCCTCTGCCCTGAGTTCAAGATTTGTTATATAGAAGGCAATCAAATATTTGCTAAGTTAATGAATAAAAGAATAATTATTTTGGGGGCTAGCAGGTGGTGTAGTGGTTAAGGGCGCTGAATTCCCACATGGCTGACTGTGGTTTGAATCCCGGGCCTGGTAGCTTTCTCTCTCTCTCTCTCTCCCTCTCTCTCTGGTCAAATTTAAATAAATAAATAAGGATAAATGGAATAATTCTTTTAAAAAAAAGAATAATAATTTTTAAATTTGGATTTTCTTTGACTTAATTTATCTTATGCATGACACTTTATTTTTCTTACTGAGGATAGAGGCAGAGAGGGAGAAAACATAAGGACTATTTCAGCAGCAACATCGTTAATTGTATACATCTCCCACCACCATCACCAGAATGCACAACCACCTCTAAAACATCCTGCTTTTCACCCTGAACTTACAGAAAGAACTATGGACTAAGATTCTGCATAAGAACAACAATAACTGGGACCAGCAATTGGCGTAATGGCTATATTGCTGGGCTCCCACGTAGTCAACCGTGGTTTGAGTTCCAGACCCAGTGGCTTAAACTTATGCCGGGCACATGTATGTGTGTACCCAAGAGCCCAAAAGGAGAACAGAAGAGAAGGAATTGCGATGTGGCCATGCTCCCTGGGGGATGATTTCTCGCTTTCTGTCTCTCTCTGTCTCTGTCTTTCTGGCGAGCACATGTGCCTCACAGCAAAAACATCTCAAAAAAAAAAAAAAGAATCACAACAATAACAACCAAAATCATGCTAAGTTAAGCACTGTTCATACAATTAAGCAGAAGAAAATACTTTACTCCACATCTTCATACTATTGCTGTAAACAGTATTTATCAAACTATAGACTGCATAGTTAACTCAATGAAGTTTTGATCATTTTAAAAAATAGAATAAAAATTAACAGTATATATCAATTAATAGTTAGGATTCAGTACTGTTTCGCAGAACTTTTCATTCTGCCACGTATTTGTATACATGTATGTTAGATTTCAAGTATTTCTCATTGTATTTCATAGTCAAGAAAATTCAAAGGCAACCAGGTTAAATCTCATGAGTTCAGATACTCTAGTAATCCGTGGTACAAAGACAAAAACTACCCTTTCTCCCAGTTGTTAGATTCAGAGAAAGTAATCTCACAAGGAAGACATGGGAATGGGTAAAATATCCAAAGCAAGAAAAAAATGACACTACTGAAATCTAAAATGAGCTCCTAAAAATCTATGAACAGAATCCATACAATGACACGTACATGTCCAACACCCTGAGAGGAGAAAGGAGGAGAAAGGATTGCAGCATGGCCATTCCCCCTGGGGGATGATTTCTCGCTTTCTGTCTCTATGCCAAGAGCATGTGCCCTACAGGAAAAACCTCTCTTAAAAGCAAAAACAAACAAAAAAACACCTGAATATTTAGAGGATTACTAGCTGCTGACACTGAAATAATGCTCATTCTTGGGGATTTTATAAAAGTGGGAGATTATGATTATAAAAGAAGTTTGGGCCCAAATCAACTCACAGTGAGTTCAGTCAGTCAACTTACCCTATGGTTACTTCCCTAAGCCCTGAATGTGTAACAAAAGGAACACTGACTCAGTCACTGGAAGACATCCTATATTAGTTTCATGATGCATGGATTTGGGCTATAATGTAGGAAGGGACAAAAAAAAAAAAAAAAAAAAGGAGCCAGTGATCTGCATATACTTTTTTTTCAATATTCTATTTTATAAGCACCTTGACAACCATTTTTACTTTCATTTAGAAGAATATACAATATACCTTCACTGTTTTTCCCTGAAGATTATGTCAACTCTCCTGTTCTTTGACATAATAATCTAGTCAAGAGATATCTTGATTACCTAGATATTTCCCAGAACAAAACTAGATTGACAATATGAGTTGGTCCTAAAGAGCAGAAGCAACAAAAGTACATGGATGCTTTGGAAAGACATGTGCATAGAAGAAGTTAACAGATACACATTACAAAAATGCAGGGACCTGGCATTTTGGTAGTTTCTGGGGTCTAATGGTCAAAAGCATGTCATAGTGAAAAGCCTCTTGCTGTACCATGCACTTCCCATCAGTAAATAATAGATAACTAAGTTACTTAAGGAGGAAAATTTGTGGGACCAGCCAGTGGCATGGTGGTTAAGACGGCTGGATCCTTCCTATATGGCTAACTATTCAGTTCAAGTTCAGGACCTGGAATTTTGCAAAATACATTAGACACATGTGCGTGCATGCCCAAAATCCCAAAAGGAAAGTGGAGAACAGGGGATTGCAGCATGGCCACTCTCCCTGAGGGTGCTTTCTCACTTTCCCTCTTTTTCTCTTCAGTAAGCTTACATGCCCTAAAGCAAATTAAAACAAATGAACTTGAATAGAGAAGAGGGAAAAATGATGACATATGATATACTACAGCACCAGCTGAAAACAGACTGCTGCAGCATTATGGTCTCAAGGCCTCAACCAAGGATATCCCTAAAAGACGGCAGTGAAAGAAAAGCTTCCCAGTGCAAAGGACATAAAGCTGATTGCTTCATTTGAAAGTAAAGATAACTTGAGGTACAAATCATGGGCAATATTAATGACTTGGCTAGCTAATTAGGACTCAAAAAACAAAACTGAAAAACAGGATGCCAAAGGAGTCTGGGGAAGACATATGGAAATGGATCTTTTAGAATGGACACAAAAGATGAATATATTTGTTTCCCAGGTGAATATTCCCACTGAAAAATGGCTTTCAATAATGTGGATAAGAAGATATTGTGTAATAAGCTTTTATTTCTTGCTATTGGGGTTACTCGATGCATTAACATAAAATGTGGCCAAAGTCAGGCATGGACACAACATGGACTTCCTCTCTCCAAGGCTGAATATGACTATGGAAAAGACAGAATGCATAAACTGCAAACAGAGACTAATACTGAGTAATCCCCAGTAGGGCCCCATTCTTCAGGGACCTGGTAATGAGGGGGCAGTGATGAGTCTTAATGAAAAAGGTGCTTTCTTGGATATTAAACTGACTCTCTGACAGTGATGCTTTCAACCAACAGCACCACTCATGGGTTTAGGGAGTATTTTATTGACCTATGGCTTCCCGCACAACATGATTCTAACTAGGAAACTCACTTCACAGGAAAAAAAAAAAAAATGCAGCACTAGCTTCATTAATGTATATCACACCTAGGAGCACATAGCTTGACAGAACACAGGAACGGCTTAATTATAATATAGGTTGGGGACCAGTAGGTGGTTAAGGCGCTGGACACTCCCAGTGGCCAACTATGGTTCAAGTCCTGAATTTGGTGGCTTGCTTTCTCACTTCCTCTCTCTCTCACTCTCACCCTCTGTCTCTCTCTGGTCAAACTAAAAAATAGAATGAACGAATAAATAAAATAAAACAATTATAATAAAAAAAACAAAAACATAGGTTGGGAGGTAATCTCAAAGCTTCGTGCTCCACCTTAAAGAATGTAGTATATGCTTTATATTGGGACTAAAACACCCTGCTATTTCTCATACTACCTGAAAAGTGGTAGCAATTGTTCGTTCCTCTTATGATATCTAATAGCTTACCAGATTTTTGTTTCCTATATAACTTTCGGTTCTGATGGTTCAAAAATCATAGTTTCAGAGAATGTGACGTTTCCACAATACTTCCATAGAACTAGAACATGTGAATGTCAGCTGGCCATTCTGTACTCTTCATGCTACTAAATCAACCAGTAAAGGATGGAGTACTAGCTGGAATGTTTAGCCCTGATTTCCAAGAAAAATTTGGGTTATTGCTATACAATGAACTATGTTTGCAGTCCAGGGAATTTGGGGCACATGTCCAATAATAATAGTTAATAGAAAAAATACAACTAATAAAAAAGACAGGTACCCTGATGATTTTAACTCTTCCAGAATGAAGATTTAAGATGTTCTACCAGGTAAAGAACTTTGATCATTTCAGTACTTCCTTTTTATATGTCTAAGGCCATGTTTCTCGGGCCCTTCCTCTGAGCTCCAAGTTCTGTTAACCCTAAGTTCTCCCAAAGTCTTCCCTTTGCTCCTCTAACACTTTCCTTTGCACTCTTTATTGGTCAGGAGGTGTCTCTCTCTGATATGCCTACCTTCTCCACATCACCACCACTAATAAGCCCCAGCTCTGCCCACGCTTTTCTGGGGATGCTACAACTATGAGTCTGCTCTTGCCCTGGGCATCCTTCCTCACTGACTAGCAGGAGCCATTTCCTGTGGGCCCAGTGGTCTATTTACTTCCTGAAGTCATTATATCTGGGTTGTTTCAGTAAGTATCCCTTTTGCTTTTTTAACTTATATGTCTGTGTAACTGATTCCCTATATGAAATTCCCTCTGTTGAAGTTCCTAGGGTTTTATTTTTCCTTTTTACAAAGCTCTAATCCTATGAGGCAGAATAACCGTTTTAGTTATTTATTTATATAGAGAAGACTATTTGATAT
This sequence comes from Tupaia belangeri chinensis, assembly GCF_000334495.1. NCBI lineage: Eukaryota > Metazoa > Chordata > Mammalia > Scandentia > Tupaiidae > Tupaia > Tupaia belangeri. The sequence goes on along the minus strand of NW_006159682.1, from coordinate 1,435,569 downwards.
GTTTGTCATCCGCAAAAAAGATTTTTGAAAAAATTATCACTTGGGAAGTTGCTTATTAGCTATAATTATTCTATTTTAAGATCAATAAAATAAACTAATGAAGTGGGGCCAGCAGGTGGTATAGTGGTTAAGAGTACTGGATTCCCACATGTCCAACTGTGGTTCAAGTCCTCGTGGCTTGCTTTCTCACTTTCCCTTTCTCTCTCTTTCGCTCTGCACCTCTTTGGTAAAATAAATAAATAAATAAATAAATAAAGTTAAATAAAATAATTCTTTAAAAAAACTCATGAACTTAAATTTAAATAAAAAGCTTTTTCACAAGCAATCAAAAAAAGAGGGTAAAGAAAAAGTCACACCAGTTACTAATGGATCTCATCAGTTTCCACTAATGTTCAATGATAGCCAAAGAATGCAAAGATAACCAAAATCGTTGACTCAAAAAGAATCGACACATGTTTTAAAAACTTTTAACTTGTGAAAACTGCTATCCTATAATTTGACTTCTCGGTTCTTCATCAAGAAAATAAAAAAAAAAAGAAAAAGATTGATTACTGATCAGTAAGGGCAGCTCTATGGAAAAATCTATTTTAGATCTAAACTTCAACGAATAGAGAATTTTTATCCTTACTCACCTTTCCTCTACAGCTAACAAAAAGCAAAGTAAACAAAAGCACTACACTTCTTTATAATTTCAATTTTTTTTTTTTGGAGACGTTTTAGCTATAGGGCACGTGCACTCGCCAGACAGATAGAGACAGACAGACAGAAAGCGAGAAATCTCCCCCAGGGGGATGGCCATGCCACAATCCCTTCTTCTCCATTCTCTTCTCAGGATCTTGGGCATGTACACACACGTGCCTGGCGTGAATTTTAAGCCACCGGGTCCAGGACGCGAACCGCAGTTATAATTTCAATTTTTAAAAGTCTATCCCATGGCAAAATCTTAGGTATACGTAACCTAAGAAAACAGGTATTTTTTAAATAAAATAATTTAGGCATTTACATTAGTATAATAATCAAGGTATGAAAACAAACCTTGTTGGGACCAGCAGTTAGCGTAATGGCTATGTCGCTGGACTCCCATGTAGTCGACCACAGTTCGCGTCCCGGACCCGGTGGCTTAAAAAACTCACGCCGGGAGCGTGTGTGTGCATGCCCAAGAT